>NC_056729.1:679357288-679694611 GCF_019279795.1 Protopterus annectens
AAATTAAATTTTCATTTTTAAATCTGCCCAGTCTGCAAGCAATTAGTGTTTTACTTAATCAATAAATTTACTCAAATTGTATTGATCTTGCCGTGTACAATTAAAGACAGACTTTAAAATGGTAGATTGCAGTAAGAATAAAGAAAAGGAAGTTTAAAAATGTAATTAAATGGCCAGAGTACTTTTAAAGGTAACACAGTCTTTGTCAGCAGCAAAAATGATAAGTACATGTATTGTACTTTTAGATGCAAGAATTTTGCATCTCAGAAAGTCAAATAATTAAATTAGTTCTACCTTTCATAATATCACACTTTCAGTCTAGCTTTTTAACTAAGGTAGATTCAAGTCCAAATAACAGCGAAAAAAATCATTTAAGATGAGTAACACTAGAAGTATCTCTATTTTTACCAATGCCTCCAAAGCAGTCACGGGTTAATTTTTAATTTCCTATTTAAAGTACTTGAAATGTTAATTTTCCCTGGAAATTTAACACTACTACATTACTCCATAAAAATCCCTCATTTTTATTTATCAATGATCAAATTCATACCACTGTAAGTAACAGTACTTGGCAGAGCTGCCTGGTCTCACTATAATCACTAGATCATTTAATTTCTTGAACTGCACTAATATTACATTTCTAAAAGTGTACCACATTGTAAGAAATATTACTGTACTCAAAGACAATGTATATATTTACTCTTGGCATCCTACTACTGATTCTCAAGTTATTCTGAAAGCAATTTTCCTGCTCCATTTTTAAACTGTAATTATAACTGGAATAAGATATCTATTTTTACTTTGCATAAAAGCTTCTGTATTCTCAGTTCTGTAGATTTTAACCAACCAAATTAAATTTGCTAAATAACTGAGATTAGGATTATATTTTCTTCAGAATGTAAATGTTCATATGAACAGGGAAAAGGATGCATTAACAAGGGAACAATCAGCAAATTTTGACTGGATTAGTCACACAGACTGAAGGGGCATGCCACTTTTTAGCTACTTGCTGTATTGTTACTTGGTGAATTAAGTGTTTTGTAAAGACTGGGCAAGCATAAAACACAGTGGACAGCTGGTATTACATTGCTGCTGCTGCAGTTTCCTTTCTCTGTAACTGTGGGGATCTCCTAGCATCTGTAAGTAGTAAGGGGTGTGTGAAGCTAGTCTGTCCACATAGATTGTGCAGAGGGGATTTCTCCCCATTTTTTTTCCTGTAATTTCCATGCAATAATTCTGTCCATTCAGTCAGAATTTTAGTGCAAGTATCTGATGTGTAGTTGTACAATGCGTTATGCTTCTGATGTTTCCAATCATTCAGTGAGTGGCTGCATTGCAAGGGGACTTACTATTCCCATTACAAGCGGCCCTAGAGCCTAGAAAATACTGATGAAATATGATACAATGTTTTAGATCATCTTGAAAGAGAGTTCTAGCCAGACATTTTATCTTCAAATGCATCAGCTCTTAAAAAAAATGTTATGCACTCACTATAACGTTCCATGTGTGTTGTCCATCTCACCTTCTTTCTTAGCAGGTATGGTTCAGATCTGAGCCTCTGATCCGACTCGGCCTTGTACACAAGCTCGAGGTCTTCCACTAGTTCATGGCTAAAACCCTATCCCATCATGGACTACAAGAGCTCCCCAGATATTGTTTGCAGATAAAAGAGTAATAAAAAAGGGTCGCTTAATACCTTATAGAGCAATCAAGAAGGCCAGAGAACATTAACAGCCAGTTGCATCAACTTGGTCTTCCAGGAGCAAAGGGCTGGGGGAAGGAGGGTGGGGGGATGTAAGAATGAAGGTGAGATGGACAGCATACATGGAACGTTACGGTGAGTACATAACTTCTTTATGTGATGTCCTCTCTCGCCTTCATTCTTAGCAGGTTGGGACAGCATCCCGAGCAAACACCAACCCTCGCACGTACGGCTGCACGGCCAACCAACCTTGTAGAAAACACCAAAAGCCAGCAAGATGGTATCACCATTTATTCAGAGGCAAAAAAAGGACAAGACATGTCCAAATTCAAGAACTCATACTAGTTTCGGCACCAGCCTTCATCAGTGAGTAAAAATCCTTCAAAAATGCATAGTCAACGTCAGTTTAAATCTGTGAACAAACCAATGGCAGTACAAACATTTGCATAAAGCTCTCAAGTCAGATTTAAAGCAACATTGCACTGTTCAGTAGGGAAAAATATATATATCCCCATACAATACAAGTGTATACACACTGTAGTTCTGATAATGAACTAGAATATCATGAAACAGATAATAACATATTATTACTATATATAAATGCAATATGATCTTGAATTGCAAAGGGAAAAATATGTAAATAAAAATAGCATGTAACATGACCAAATAATAAAATGGTTTATAAATGGTCATTGAGACCTGGAGGAAAGAGGGCTCCTAAATGTGTAATCCAGTATCTTTCCTTATGGCTCAGGATACCTTGCCAACCTGTCTGGTTTGGCCTATTCCCTGTAAGTTTATCAACAATTCTAAAGATAAACTGGGCACTGGGATGTTTAACTGTATGTAAGTATAACGCATGAGATGCCTTGTGGTTCCGTATGTCGCAATGATGTTCCCAATTCTGATAATGAATGAACGCGGAAGTCTTGCCAACATAGAATGATTTATACTGGCATGTAGCCAAATAGATGACCCAGCTAGTGGAACAATTGCCAAACACCTTGATGTCATACACTTTACTAGTATTAGAGCTCGTAAATTGTTTGAGCTGGTTAACATGAGCACAAGAAACGCAATGTCCACACCTGAAAGTTCCCAATAATTCATCCCCCAATATGGTAAGTTGTTTATATTTGGCTGCCCCACTTTCTCTGTGTTTGTAATGGGAAAATAGAGTGCCTAATGTTTTACCACGCCTGAATGAAAATGAACATTGCTTATCTAATATTCCCCTCAAAAAATCATTTGCTAATAAGATATTCCAATTTTGGTTCACGGCTTGCCTGACAGTCTGATGATTTTGCCCAGTGTAGTGATTAGTCTCACTTTAGAGTTATTGATGTTTTGACTTTTGTCCCTGTATTCCAACAATGTCTTTCTATCTTGGTTGTCAGAATATGTCTTAGCTAATTCTATATCAGAAATGCTATAACCCCCGTCCAAAAATCTATTGAGTAAATCAGTTTTGGCTGTAGAATAACCATGTGAACATGAATTAATTCTCCGAATTCTGAGATATTGAGATTTAGGGATATTCCGGATGGTGTGGCGGATGCATGCTATGTGCATGTAACAAGGTGTTAAACTGGGGATATTTCCGAAAGATTTTTGTATTAAGTGTGTTGTCAATATTACGATATACTGTAACATCCAAAAAAGTTATAACATCTCTGTGGAATGTAATCGAAAATTCAATACCCCAAATGTTGTTATTCAGATGTTCCAAAATTCCTGTAAATAGTTCGTGATCTGCACGCCACACCATCCAACAATCATCTAAATATCTTCTCCATATGTCTATTTCCACAAGATATAAATTGTGTAAAGGGTTGTAGATCAGGCATTCCTCAAGGTAGGCCATGAAAAGATCTGCATAGATGGGGGCAAAAGAAGCCCCCATGGCCGTACCTTGTAGTTGCCAATAGCAATCACCCTGGAAATAGAACACATTTTTATTTAAAACATGTTCGGTGAGACAAATAAGTAGAGTGTTGAAACCCGGAGAATATAATTCTGACTTAACAAGCCAATATTCAACAGCCTGAAGCCCCGCCCAATGTGGAATACTAGTGTAGAGGGATTTAACATCCAGAGTGCACATTATCCAATGGGGTTCTAGTTGGCAATCTTCAATAATTTGCAAAATTATGTGAGTGTCCTGAATTCTTGCTCTCACCAAGGACAATAGTGGTTTTAAGAATTGGGTTAGAAAAGCAGACAGGGGTTCTGTGAGAGAACCATGACCAGAAACTATAGGCCTACCTGGTGGATGTGTAAGAGGCCCAGATCTATATTAAAGAATAGAGACCACTTTCAAACCAGTACCTCAGGGGAGGAGTCATCCAATACCGACGGTGAATATGCCAACACTGTCAATTCTCCACTTAAAAAGAAAACCAACACTCATCACCCTTTAGACATGGTAGGAAATCCAGAGGGGGGAGGAAACATAGAAACAAATACATCTACAGATTCCATGACAGGACTGATTCAAGCACTACTCAAGTAGACACACAAGTTTTTGAAAATGTGTTGAATTTATCGGATTATGTATTAACATCAGAACAAAAACAAGTTCTCAATAAAGGGTTAAATTTTGTTCCTAGCTTTTTTTGTGATGAATACCAAACCTCATTAGATGTTATTGATTTTTGTCGTAGACTCAATCTTAAACTGTTTTTTTCAGAACAGGATAGTTCCAATGTTCAAAGATCTACTGATTTCACCTTCCATAAATCAACATTTCAGCCACCTATGAATAAGAATGTAGCGATATTTCAACAAGCGTGTTAAAGGATCTACATTTTCCTCTTTTTGAGGTTGCTACTGGTAGGGACAATATTAGTTCTACCGAAAGAGTGGCTTTGTCAGAACTTAGAAACAATCGTAACATAGCAATAGTTCAAGCTGACAAGGGGGGTGCAGTGGTGATCCTAAACATGGACTTTTATAAATGAGGGTTTACGACAACTATCTGACAAACAATGCTATATGAAAATGGATATTGATCCAACTATGACATTTAAAAAAGAGATTGATGTCTTTTTACAATCTGCATTGGAGGAGGGTATACTCACAAATAAAACGGTTCAACATTTACAGGTAAAGGAACCGGCTAGACAAATTTTGTATCTTTTACCCAAAATACACATATCCCTTACACATCCACCAGGTAGGCCTATAGTTTCTGGTCATGGTTCTCTCACAGAACCCCTGTCTGCTTTTCTAACCCAATTCTTAAAACCACTATTGTCCTTGGTGAGAGCAAGAATTCAGGACACTACGCAATTTTTGCAAATTATTGAAGATTGCCAACTAGAACCCCATTGGATAATGTGCACTCTGGATGTTAAATCCCTCTACACTAGTATTCCACATTGGGCGGGGCTTCAGGCTGTTGAATATTGGCTTGTTAAGTCAGAATTATATTCTCCGGGTTTCAACACTCTACTTATTTGTCTCACCGAACATGTTTTAAATAAAAATGTGTTCTATTTCCAGGGTGATTGCTATTGGCAACTACAAGGTACGGCCATGGGGGCTTCTTTTGCCCCCATCTATGCAGATCTTTTCATGGCCTACCTTGAGGAATGCCTGATCTACAACCCTTTACACAATTTATATCTTGTGGAAATAGACATATGGAGAAGATATTTAGATGATTGTTGGATGGTGTGGCGTGCAGATGCGAACTATTTACAGGAATTTTTGGAACATCTGAATAACAACATTTGGGGTATTGAATTTTCGATTACATTCCACAGAGATGTTATAACTTTTTTGGATGTTACAGTATATCGTAATATTGACAACACACTTAATACAAAAATCTTTCGGAAATATCCCCAGTTTAACACCTTGTTACATGCACATAGCATGCATCCACGCCACACCATCCGGAATATCCCTAAATCTCAATATCTCAGAATTCGGAGAATTAATTCATGTTCACATGATTATTCTACAGCCAAAACTGATTTACTCAATAGATTTTTGGACCGGGGTTATAGCATTTCTGATATAGAATTAGCTAAGACATATTCTGACAACCAAGATAGAAAGACATTGTTGGAATACAGGGACAAAAGTCAAAACATCAATAACTCTAAAGTGAGACTAATCACTACACTGGGCAAAAATCATCAGACTGTCAGGCAAGCCGTGAACCAAAATTGGAATATCTTATTAGCAAATGATTTTTTGAGGGGAATATTAGATAAGCAATGTTCATTTTCATTCAGACGTGGTAAAACATTAGGCACTCTATTTTCCCATTACAAACACAGAGAAAGTGGGGCAGCCAAATATAAACAACTTACCATATTGGGGGATGAATTATTGGGAACTTTCAGGTGTGGACATTGCGTTTCTTGTGCTCATGTTAACCAGCTCAAACAATTTACGAGCTCTAATACTAGTAAAGTGTATGACATCAAGGTGTTTGGCAATTGTTCCACTAGCTGGGTCATCTATTTGGCTACATGCCAATGCAAATCATTCTATGTTGGCAAGACTTCACGTTCATTACGTATCAGAATTGGGGAACATCGTAGCGACATACGGAACCACAAGGCATCTAATGCTTTATACTTACATACAGTTAAACATCCCAGTGCCCAGTTTATGTTTACAATTATTGATAAAATTACAGGGAATAGGCAAAACCAGACAGGTTGGCAAGGTATCCTGAGCCATAAGGAAAGATACTGGATTACACATTTAGGAGCCCTCTTTCCTCCAGGTCTCAATGACCATTTATAAACCATTTTATTATTTGGTCATATTTACATGCTATTTTTATTTACATATTTTTCCCTTTGCAATTCAAGATCATATTGCATTTATATATGGTAATAATATGTTATTATCTGTTTCATGATATTCTAGTTCATTATCAGAACTACAGTGTGTGTACACTTGTATTGTATGGGGATATATATATTTTTCCCTACTGAACAGTGCAATGTTGCTTTAAATCTGACTTGAGAGCTTTATGCAAATGTTTGTACTGCCATTGGTTTGTTCACAGATTTAAACTGACGTTGACTATGCATTTTTGAAGGATTTTTACTCACTGATGAAGGCTGGTGCCGAAACTAGTATGAGTTCTTGAATTTGGACATGTCTTGTCCTTTTTTTGCCTCTGAATAAATGGTGATACCATCTTGCTGGCTTTTGGTGTTTTCTACAGCATCCCGAGCACCATCTTTCTTGGGTGTCTCAAGGAGGAATATTCTTCAGAACTGTGGAACCAAAGGAGGCCTTGTTCCTGGAGACCAAATTGAGTTTGTAATGCGTGATAAACGGTATGTGGCCTGGACCATGTTGCTGCAACACAAATGGTATCACTAGGTAGTATAACCAGAAATGCAGAAGAGGTTATAATGGCTCTTGCAGAATGACCTTTTGCACCCTTTCCTTGAATCTGAAAAGGATACAAATAATTGGTCAGATTTTCTGAAGTCCTTTGTCCTATGTAAGCAGAAGTGTAATTGTCTATGTACATCCAGTTGGTGCAACATATATTCCATCTTAGTCTCATAGTTGGGGAAAAAAATGGTAGTTCTATGGATTGGTTCAAATTAGATTCTGAACATACTTTGGTTAGAAAGGAAGGGTTTGTTCGTAAGGATACTATGTCTCTGTGAAAAGGCATGTAGGGGGGATTTATTGACAATGCTTAGAGCTCTGACACTCTTCTAGCAGAAGTAACAGCCATCAAAAGAATCGTTTTTCAAGTTGGATATTTGAGATCGCAGGTTAATGCAGGCTTGAATGGGGGAACAATCAAACGGGTTAAGACAAAATCCAAGTCCCATGGTGCTGGGGGGTCTCTAATAGGAGGTCTTAATAAAAAGGTACCTTTAAGAAAGGTTCTGCACCGTCTGTGAGACATCACATTGAGGCCTGATTCATCTAAATGGAAATCAGATATCATGGCTAACTAAACTAGAATAATAGCTGCAGCTGTGCCTTCACAGAGCAGTTTTGCTAAGAATTCAAGAATGGAAGCTACTGGGGCAGAAACAAGGGTCGGTGTGATTATTTAAAGCTCATAAAGAAAATATTTTCCATTTGCTTCTACAAATCTTTCTCACTGAAGCCTTATGAGACAAAATCAGGATATGTTTTAATGAAAGAGAAAGGTTAGGAAGTCTGACTATGTTTGGAACAGGAGCAGCCAAAGCTATCAATTTGAGAGTTTGAAAGGAGTGGAGGAGTGTCCCTGATGCATGAGTCAGGAGGTCCAGAACTGGGTCCAAAAATGAAGGCTCCTCCTGGAGATGAGCCCACAGGAAGGGGAACCAGATTTGACTAGGACAGTATGTGGTGATGTGCATCAAGCTCCTTCCCAAGTAATTGGCTTTCTGAAGAACTTTGGGTATCAATGGAAAGGGAGGAAAAGGGTAGAGGAGACCCAAGGGCCAATAGTGAACAAGTGCATTCCTTGGTGTCTCCCCCAAAGGAGGATCAGGGCAAAGTAGCTCCTGTATTTGTCATTTATGGATGTGGCAAAAAGGTTACAGCAAGGCTGGCCGCATTTGTGGAAAATCTTTTCCGCCACTTCCTGTTTAAGGGACCATTTGTGAGGCATCAGAACCGCTCTGCTGAGTATGTTTGCAATCACGCTGGATTTCCCTGGGATATGCATTGCTATCAGAAAGCACTGGGAGGAGACTGCCCATTGCCATACTCTCAGGGTCTCTCGAAAAAGGGGACAAGCTCTGGATCCTTCTTGTTTGTTTATATGCCATACAACTGACATCTGTCTGTATCTTAGAAGTCCCCAGTGGATGAGAGTCCTGGAATGTTTGCAACACTAAAAAACACTGCTCTCATCTCTAAGACAGTGATGTGCAAATGGGCCTCAAGATCCTGCCAAGTGCCTTGGACGGTCTTTCCCAGATAATGCCCCCCCCCCCCCATCTCAGAAGCATCCGTGGTCACTGTGGCTAATCACTGGGGACGTAGAAAGAGTCCACCTAACATCATATGAGTGGAGTCTAGCCACCAGCAAAGATCTTTTTTGCAAGATTCTGTTAGCAATACTTTGTGGGACATGGGCAGTTCCTGCATCGACAACTGAGTGAGTGGAAAGTATCCACTGGAGAATTCTCATGTGCAGACATGCTAGGGGGATCCAGGTTATTGCTGCCGCCATGGTCCCAAAGACTCTTAGAACTGTCTTTGCTTGTACGTTTTTCACAGGAAGGAAATTTAAGACCTGACGCTGAAGAACTCTTACCCTTTCTGGAGGAAGTTTGGCCATCAGTTTTGTTGTATCTAGTTCTGCTCCTATAAAAATGATACACTGGGATGGCAGCAAGGTAGATTTTTCATAGTTTATTGTGATCCCTAAGTTAGAGCAGAGCTGCAAGCTGGTGTCTGTCACTTATTAGTAGATGCTTGGTGGTGGCAGTTAGGAGCCAGTCATCTAAGTATGGAAACACTCAATCGTAGGCGTCTCAAGTGAGCTGCAACTACTGCCATACACTTGAACACTCTGGCGGCTGTAGTGAGGCCAAAGGGCAGAGCTCAAAACTGGTAGTGGCTGGCTCTCAGCCAAAAGTGTAAGTGTCTCCTGGATCGCCTGGTCAGTTTTATATGGTAGTACGCACCCTGGAGGTCCATCGAGCACATCCAATTGTCTTGTCCCACAGACTGGAGTATAGACTGCAGTGTCACCATCCGGAACTTTGATTTTTTTTTTTTTTTTTACAGAATTGTTTAGGTTGCTGAGATCTAGAATTGGTCTCCAGTCCCGTTTTTTTTTTTTTTGGAACTAAAAAAACCTTGAGCAAGTTCCAAATCCTATTTGGTCTGTGGGGACTGTTTGGATGACTCTTTTGTATAGCAACTTTTGAATTTCTAGAGTTGCCCATTTACTTTGACTGGGTGGAACATCTGGGATCTTTTTTTATGGTTAGGGGGCAAGGATAAAGGGTATGAGTAACCTCTGGATACGATGCTTTGTACCCACTTGTTTTCTGTTATTGTCAGCCAGACTTTTGGGTACAAAGATAAGTGGCCCCCGACTGCCTCCAGAGATGGACAGGCGGGCCTCCATTCAGGAGCACTGAAAAGGCTTACCAAAGAAGGGTTCCCAGTCACCCTAATTCTGCGAGCTCCCTCTGCCACGAGGTTGGTGTCTTCCATTACCACTTCCCCCTCTGCCCCTGGGGAGAATAATCACCATGTGTGTCCTGGATAGCTCTCTGGGATTTTAGAAACCACATTTCCCCACTACCTTTCTGACCTTTGGTATAAGGTCTGGTAGGGAGGGAAAAACAGACTCCTATGGTAGAGAGTCTTTCCTTCTTGTTCACACCTGGTTACTGTGTCCTTGACTTTAGGCTCGAACAGGGAAAAGCCATCATACAGGACATTTACAAAGGAAGATTTAAAGGGCTTCGCAAAGTGAAACAAGCACATCCAGGAATGTCTCCTTACAGAAATCCCTGAACCCACTTGCTCTGCTCGCTCCATAAGCTGCATAAGAAATCAGTCACATGGTGGAGTTGACCACTGAATTTATGCTAGAGAGCTAAGAGGAAACTCTCTCTGACACCCCTTCAGCTACTGAACCTTGGAGGGCATCTCCTAGCTCTTTCAGATCATCTCTCTGTAATCTGGTGAAATGAGTCAGGCAATTCAATGACCTAAGAGCAAATGACGCTGAAGAAAAAAAATGCACTTTCAATATCTGTCCATCATGCGAGACTCCTCGTTTGGTGGATGGACAGAAGATGACGTCTCAGAGCTCCATCTTGGTGGCTGCCACCACCATAGCATTTACTGGGACTCCCTTAGTCAGAAAATTTTTTTGTTCAACAGAGATGTAATAAACGCATTTGGCCTCCAAGGAACCGATTCAACAGAATCTGGTGACTTACCTTTAGAGAACCTAAACCCATGAGTTTGTCGAAAGGCTGAGACACACAAGTGGAGGAAGGGTGAGATCCAAAAGCCTTCAGGTAGACAAATTCCCCCACTGAAGGGTTGGTGGACTTCCAGACGCCTCTCCAAGTATTTCCAAGATGTCGCCAAAGGAGACATTATCAGCAGGTGACCTTGGGGACCCTTTGGCTTCATTGAGGTCCATATCTGAAGTGACGGAGGAGTCTAAATGCTTCCTCTTGCATAGCCTCTTCCGAGGGACCTCTTCGGAGGAATACTCTGGAGAGGTTTCGGAAGAGAGGGGGGCATCCTGAGGCTTAGGATCTCTATGTCCCCTGTGGATGTAAGGGTATATATAGAGAGAGAGAGAGACACCAGTGCCTTTGGGGGAAGAGTGTCCAGACCCAAGAGCGGAGCTGCCTGTGGAGACAGCACACTCCTCATCGCCTCGAAAGCCCCCCGCCCCTCATCTGAGGAAACTCCCTGCTCTGAAGAACTGGAGGAAATGCCGAGAACCAAGGGGGACAGCTCCAAGGCTGAGGTAGGAGCAGAGATCACCTGAGCCGATGCCCCAAGAGGCAAGTTTAGATCCAACGACTGTCCAATCTGACTCCCCTCCCTGGGCCTAACTGGAGAGTATCGGCTCCTAGATTCGAGTTCCGATGGAAGAGAAGACAGAGCAATATTTGGATCCGAAGATCCTGTTATAGGTCTCGGTTCTGAGAGTTCCACTATGATCAGCTCTGGACATTCTTGCTCTGAGGTCCAAGATTGGATCGGAGGAGGAGTTGATGTTGAAAGGGTGGATTTGGTTAGTTCGTTCGTAATTGCCTTTAGTAACACATGCTGGTAACCTTTTACTTTAGAATTTCTTTTTTCAGCGATCACTTAGTTAGACACGTCTCCTGACACATTTTTTTGTAGATTAAGTGTACCTGGTTAGTTTAGTGGGATTCATAGCTGTTATGCTAAGTCTACGGCTAGGTTGCGTTTTACAAGTGTTTCATTGTTATTAAAACAACATTTGGGTATGCACAGCGCACATGCGGGCTGTCTTATTTTTACTTTTATCTTTTCTGTTACAATAGCATTTTTTGTAGAAAGAAATAAGGTTCTATTTGATTTTAAGATTTGATTTGGTTAATTTAGGTTAATTAAGCAATGACGTCAACAGCCATCACATGATTGTTTTAATTGGTTTTAAATGGGAATTGTTGCATGCATTTTTTGTTCGTTTGTTTATTCTAAAGAAGGAAGGGTATTGACCCTTCCGAAAGCGCTAAATTAAATCAGTTCTCAATATAATTAATTTGTTCAGGTTTTAGGCTCAGTTCTTCGCTTTTTGTGATTTTACAAGTTCGTTTAGTCTTTGTGGTTCGTTGTAGGTAGACAAATTCCCCCACTGAAGGGTTGGTGGACTTCCAGACGCCTCTCCAAGTATTTCCAAGATGTCGCCAAAGGAGACATCATCAGGAGGTGACTGTGGGGACCCTTTGGCTTCATTGAGGTCCATATCTGAAGTGACAGAGGAGTCTAAATGCTTCCTCTTGCATAGCCTCTTCCGAGGGACCTCTTCGGAGGAATACTCCGGAGAGATTTCGGAAGAGAGGGGGGCACCCAGTGGGGCATCCTGAGGCTTAGGATCTCTATGTCCCCTGTGGATGTAAGGGTATATAGAGAGAGAGACACCAGTGCCTTTGGGGGAAGAGTGTCCAGACCCAAGAGCGGAGCTGCCTGTGGAGACAGCACACTCCTCATTGCCTCGAAAGCCCCCCGCCCCTCATCTGAGGAAACTCCCTGCTCTGAAGAACTGGAGGAAATGCTGAGAACCAAGGGGGACAGCTCCAAGGCTGAGGTAGGAGCCGAGATCACCTGAGCCGATGCCCCATGAGGCAAGTTTAGATCCAACGACTGACTCCCCTCCCTGGGCCTAACTGGAGAGTATCGGCTCCTAGATTCGAGTTCCGATGGAAGAGAAGACAGAGCAATATTTGGAT
Organism: Protopterus annectens; assembly: GCF_019279795.1. NCBI lineage: Eukaryota > Metazoa > Chordata > Ceratodontiformes > Protopteridae > Protopterus > Protopterus annectens. The sequence continues at coordinate 679,369,889 of NC_056729.1, forward strand.
CCGAAGATCCTGTTATAGGTCTCGGTTCTGAGAGTTCCACTATGATCAGCTCTGGGCATTCTTGCTCTGAGGTCCAAGATTGGATCGGAGGAGGAGTTGATGTTGAAAGGGTGGATTTGGTTAGTTCTGAAGCCCTCTGGGTTGGATCAGATAACAGTTTGGCGAGCGCCAGTATTCTTTACAGCCTTTGCACCACACAATCTAGATCACCGTTGGAAAGGCTCCAGGAAGATCGAGTCAAGGGGCAGGAGATTTGGGAGGCTATAGCAATGGTGATCTGATAATAGGGGATACGTGTTCCAATTTGGGGGACCAGCTCCACAAATGGAACGCTACCAGCAGCGAAGTTGAAGAAGCCAAGGTAGTAGGCCTCTTGGACCCAACAGCCTTCTGATTCGGAGTTGAAACTTTTGGTAATCTTTTTTGAACAGCTCCGACGGAGCACTTGAAGACGTTTTCCCTGATGGGTCTGACTTTGAAGAAGCGGATTGGCAAGACTTTGAAGAACTCTGACCTTCTTGGATCACTTCAGTGAAGGGGTTTTTCAACAGGCCTCTTAGAATCAGTTTATTTTTTCTTTCTAGCAGCGCCTGTGACAAAAAGAATGACAGATGGCACAGGACTCTGAAATTAACCGCTCCTAGATAGTACACACAAATGATATGCCTTTCAGTAATAGACATTTTTTTGTCCACATTCCATGCATTTATTTTAAACCCAAAGGGTTTAGCATCCTTGGAATCCTTAGAAGACATTGTACCAATTAGCAACAATAAGGAAAAACAACAACTAGTCTATATATGTGTATATACTATTTTTTTTTTTACTTATATTCTTAAAACTAGAATAGCGATAACAATAGCAATAACAAGAACTTAAGTTAAACGAGGTCTAATAGAAAGGGAGGGCCCTCTAACTTAAAAGGGCTAAGGCAGCTCTTTAATTTAAATGAACCAACCTGGATGAATCAATAGAAGAAAAACAGGGAAAAAAAGGGGGGGGGGCCTTCTAACTAAAACGGGCTTTTAAAAATTAAGTTTAAAGCCAGGATGAGGAAAAAAGGCCTTACGGAGAAAACAGCCGCCAACAACAGATTGTATCTCAAGAAGAAAAACGGAAACACACAGTTCACTTTAGAAATTATTAATTAGAAAAAACTGTTAGAAATCACTAACAATTTTTCCAAATATATGAAGAAAAATCTACTTAACCATAACCAGTAGGAAGAACAGCCGATCTTGTTTAGCGGCAAATAAGGTTTGCGGAGCTCTCCTAGTGCATGATGGGATATGGTTTTAGCCATGAGCTAGTTGAAGACCTCGAGTTTGTATACAAGACCGACTCAGATCCAAAGATTAGATCCGAACCCAACCTGCTAAGAATGAAGGCGAGATAGAATATCACATTGAACATTTTCCCTTCAATTTTTTTTCTCACTGGGACTCGGCCACTCGGGTGGTGTATACACTTGGTTGGAAGTGATTTGATCATCAACTAATGTTGATTTGACAACCCAACCCCAAGTAAAAAAGCGAAAAGCAGGATTGGTAACTATGATTATGATGACTCATCAATTTCGGTGCTCAAAAAGTTTGAAGAAATCTCTGCAAAAGAACTTACAGAATTTACTTGATTATCCAAATCTTTACAGAGAACACAATATTAAATATAAAACAATCTAAGTGTAAAAAGGTCACACAATAAAACCATGCAGTAAAAACTGCAAGAAAGCCAAACTAGAGTCTTCAGTGTGTAATACTGTAAACCTCCTGTAGCAAAGACCCATGGGATATATGCAAATGTCTCCTAAATGACATATCAGCATCTGAGCTATGTGGTTTCTGAAAGTCCATGACTTTTTAAGTCTCTATGGGTACATTCAAGCCAAGACTGCAAACCCTTCTAGCTGTAGACATGCATGCTTCAGCCTTTTTATGACCTTGTCAATACAGCATAAGTGGATTATTTTGGCAACACTTTAGAAATACAGACCTTGAAATAAAGTCTGATGTACATAAACATGTGTACCTACAAAATATCCCAAACATACAAACCATGGGGTAGAAAGACCACACAGAGAAATGATTCAGTGAAAATTGTGAGACAGACCCAGCTAATCTAGTCTTCTCTGTGCAATACCTTAAACCTTTTGTAGTAGAGGCCCATGGGATACATGCAAATGAACCCTTAACAGCGTAACAGTGATTCAGCAACATGCCTTCTGAAAGCACACATTTTACTTTTTGCCTTTATGGGTACATTCAGGTCCTTAAATACTGGTAACACTGATGAAGGAAGTATTATTTCTTCATTTTCTTACATTATCATAGTCACATCATCAACAATCAGTATATAAAACAGATATTAATGTAAATGTGTTATATTGAACCAGTGAAATGGAAGGAACTATAGAATATCTATAATGACTTCTCTGGCAGTTAAAGTATTATACTTCAATGAGGCTCTAGTTGCCACCAATTACTACATTGATACTTCACTGCAGATTGGTTATACCTTCATTTCACAAGTGGTTATTCATTCATATCATGCAGGAAGCAGTGAAGTACTGCTGTGGAAGTGAATGAGAAGTTATGTACCTACCATAACGTTCCATGTTAGTTGTCTTCTCTCGCCTTCTTTCTTGCTTGATGGGTTCGGAGCCGATCCTCGGCCCTGCACTTGCTAAGCTCGAGAGTCACTTTTACCAGCTCGAGGCAGCCCCATATCCCATGATGCAAGGCGGTAAGTACCCAGATCTCGTTTGATGACAAAGGGCAATAGCACCAAGCATAAACACTTCCCAAAGGAAGAAAGAAAGCCTACAGGATGGAAGAAGGACCAGCTCTGAATGGTCTTCAGCATAAAATTCCTTGTAGAAAAGGTCTGTCCAGGCCTGGGGGAAGGAGGGAGGGTCGCAAGAAAGAAGGCAAGAGAAGACAACCAACATGGAACGTTATGGTAGGTACATAACTTCTCAATGTTAAGTTGTCAATCTCGCCTTCATTCTTGCTTGATGGGACCGCGTCCCTAGCACCTCTATCCTGGGTGGCTCAATGGAACAGACTCTTGAGGACTGTAGAGCCAAAACTGGCTCTGTCCCTGGAGGCCAAGTCCAATTTGTAATGGGAAACAAAAGTATGAGGAGTGACCCAAGTGGCCGCTGCACAAATAGTGTCTAAAGGCTGTAGAAGTAGCTAAGCTTCTAGTTGAATGTGCTTTAGGTTTTGAGCACAGCTGTTTTCCCCTGAGCCGATAAATTTCAGAGATGACAGAAGAAAGCCATCTAGATAAGGTCACTTTAGAGACAGGAAGGCCTTTCTTGTTATCAGCATAGGAAACAAAGAGTTGATCGGATTTCCTAAATTGTTTAGTTCTGTCCAAATAATATCTGAGTTGGCGATGGACATCAAGATAATGTAGTTTTTGTTCCGATCTGTTTGAATAGTTTGGAAAAAATACAGGGAGATCAATGGATTGATTCAAATTAGTCTTGGAGGCAACCTTAGGCAAAAAGGTCGGATTAGTTCTCAATGATACTCTGTCTTTGTGAAAGACCAAATAGGGGGGTCGAACCGATAGAGCATGAAGTTCAGACACCCTCCTGGCCGATGTAATAGCTACTAGGAATAAGGTTTTCCAAGAAAGAAATTTTAGGGAGCAAGAAACAGCTGGCTCGAAAGGGGGAAGAATCAAGGATGTCAGCACTAAATTTAGATCCCATTGAGGAGGAGGATTCCTGATTGGAGGCTTCAGGAGGAAAATTCCTTTCAAGAAGGCTCTACAAAGCCTATGGGACATAATATTGTGATCTGCGATCCCAACATGAAAGTTCGAGATCGCAGCCAATTGAACTCTAACTGTGGAAGAAGAGGAGCCTGCATGAAAAATCTCCGCTAAGAAGTCCAAAACTGCCTGAAGTGGGGCAGTGAAGGGATCAATATTCTTGGCTTTAGCCCAATAAGAGAAACGTTTCCATTTGCTTGTATAAATCCTCCTGGTAGAGGATTTTAAAGCTACTATGATGTCTCTAACAGGGTTAGAGATCAAAGGAAGCCTGGCTAAGGAAGGAAGTGGAGCAACCATGCTGTGAGGTTGAGAGAAGGGATAGACCGGTGCAGCTGACCGGATTGGTGAATCAGAAGATCTGGCACTGGGTCCAGATGCCACGGCTGCACCAAAAGGTGACGATGGAGGAACGGAAACCAAATTTGTCGAGGCCAATAAGGAGCAATGAGAATCATTTTGGCTCTCAAACGGTTGCTTTCTGGATAACTTGAGGGATCAGGGAAAGGGAGGAAAGGCATAAAGAAGTCCCTGGGGCCAATCCTGGGTCAGAGCGTCTCTGGGGATGGCCTGACAGAGGGAAGAGAGAAGAAGTCTGGGCATTTGTTGTTTTGAGGAGTAGCAAAAAGATCGCAACATGGGCGACCCCATTCCAGAAAAATCTCTTCCACTATAGATTGCTTGAGAGACCACTCGTGAGGCATGAGAATAGCTCTGCTCAATCTGTCCGCTAAAATGTTGGTTTTCCCAGGGATGTGCGTTGCTACCAGAAACCGATGAGAGGAGATCGCCCATTGCCAAAGTCTGAGCTTCTCGACACAAGGGGTAGGACTTGGTTCCGCCCTGTTTGTTGATATACCAAACTACAGACATGTTTGTCTGTGTGGACTGCAATTGTCCCTACAGGAAGAAAGTCGTTGAGGGCTTGCAACGTTAAAAGCACTGCTCTCATCTCTAGGACATTTATGTGCAGGTGGTACTCGAACGGTTGCCACGTCCCATGAACCATCCTGCCCTGATAATGACCCCCCCACCCGATCAGGGAGGCGTCTGTGGTGACAGTGGCTACCGGGGATGGGGGTACAAAGTGTCTGCCTTAGTGAATCTGGGGAGAAGTGATCCACCAAGCAAGATGATTTTTGCAAATCTGTGTCACCAGAATCTGGTGACGCATTGGAAGTTGTTGGTAAGACCACTGAGTGAATAACATCCACTGAAGAAGGTGCATGTAGAAGCGAGCCAGGGGAAGAAGAGTAATGGCCGCAGCCATGAGGCCTAATACCTTTAGAACCATTCTGGCCTGTACTTTCTTGTTGGCTAGAATGATCCTGACATGACTTTAAATGTCTGAAACTCTTTGGTCTGTAAGGGTAGCTGACATCCGAACAGTGTTTAAGTTTGCGCCTATGAAAGTAATAGACTGGCAGGGCAATAAGGATGACTTTTCGAAGTTGATCGAGATGCCCAAATGAGAACAAAGATTTATTGTGTAATCCCTGGCTTGAACAAGCTGATGCCTGGTGGTGGCTGAGAGGAGCCAGTCGTCGAGATACGGAAACACCTGGAATCCTTGACGCCTCAGGTGAGCCGTGACCACTGCCATGCATTTGGTGAACACTCTGGGGGCTGTGGTGAGACCAAAGGGCAGGGCTCTGAACTGGAAATGACTGGACCCCAGCAAAGCGGAGAAATCTCCTGGAGAGTCTGTGAATTTTATGTGATAGTACGCATCCTGAAGATCTATTGAGCACATCCAGTTGTCCTTCTGCAAGAAGGGCAGAATCGACTGAAGAGTGACCATTCGAATCTTGTCTTCCTCACAGACTTGTTGAGTCTGCTGAGATCCAATATTGGTCTCCAGTCTCCCATCTTTTGGGGACCAAAAGAACCTTGAGTAGATTCCGGCTCTGAATGGTCTGTTGTAACTGGCTGAATGGCTCTTTTGCAGTAGTTTTGAGACTTCTAACTCTGCAATTTCCCTTAGACCGGGTGGTACATCTGGAAGGGAATTTGAGGGATAGAAAGGACTTTCCTCGAAAGGAATTTTGTAACCCTCGGATATGATCGACTGTACCCATCTGTCTTGAGTGAGAGAACGCCACGCTTCTGGGTACAGCGATAGTCTTCCCCGACTGCCTCCAAGGAGGGACAGCCGGGCAACATCTCAGGGATGCTGAAAGGGCTTGTCAGAGAGAGACTCTCTGTTTCCCTGGTTTTGTGGACCCCTCTGCCTCTAGAGCGGCGTCTGTTGTTTTACCCCTCTGCCTCTAGGGGTAAACTGACCACGTGAATCCGGGCGTGACTCCTTGGGATTTATGGAACCACATTTTGCCACCCTTCTGTCCTTTGGGATAAGGTCTAGAAGGGGTGGAAAACGGACTCACGGCAGAAAGAGTTTTGCCGTCCTGCTCACACCTGGTCAACGCTTCCTTCACTTGAGGGCCAAACAAAGCTGACCCATCAAAGGGAGAGTTTGTGAAGGACGCCTTAAAGGGATCTGCAATTACATAGCCGCATCCAGGCTTGGCGCCTAAGAGCCACACCTGTACCTGCGGCTCTACTCCTCCATCAGCAGCATATGATATCAGCCGCATGGAGGAGTTTGCAATGGAGTTAAGGGTTCCTAGCTGCGAAGCAATTTTTCCTGAGCCCCTGCAGCTGTAGGATCCTGCACAACTTCACCTAGCTCCTTAAGGATATCCCTTTGGAGTCTGGTGAAGTGACATAGGTAGTTCAGCTAACGATAGCAAAGGTCGCTGAAGAAAACATCCGCTTATCATATCTATCCATGGTCCTAGAGTCCTTATTAGGAGGATGGACAGGTACGGAAGGATCTGCAAGTTCCTTCTGGTGGCAGCCACCACCATGGCATCAGCGGGACACCTTTGTAAGGAATTGCTTGTCACGGGCAGTAATAAATTTAGAAGGCCTCCTAGGGACTGGCTCTACAGAGTCAGGAGCAGCCACGCTTCGAGCAATAACCTGCATAAGGGGTCGAAGGCGGAGACACCCAGGAGGTGGAGGGCCGAGATCCAAACGCCTCCAGGTATACTGACTCATCCTCAGAGGGATTATTGGTGGGCCAGTTTCCCCTCTGTCTAAGGAGTTCTAGGATGTCTGAGAAGGAGACATCCTCAGAGGGGGATCTTGGGGATCCCTCTGACTCATCTAAGTCAGTATCTGAAGTGATAGACTCGGGAGTCTCGTGTCTCCTCTTACATGTCCTCTTCCGCGGAGGATCTCCAGACAAATCAGGAGAATCCTCGAAAGAGGGGGATATTCCCAGTGGGGAAACCTGAGGCGGAGGACCTCTGGGTCCTGGAGCAAGAGAAGTGGCAGAGATGTCAACAGGCACCATAGAGGGAGGAGCTAAGGGAACAGACTGCTGGCTGAGACCAGTGGCCAGCACACTCTTCATCACCTCGAAGGCTCCCCTCCCAGGAAGGTCCAAGAGAACCCGCTCCGAAGAACTAGTAACTCCAGGACCCACCGAAAAAGAAGGCTCCGAGGCAGATGTCGGAGCCGAGCTCACCAAGGCCGAGGCTCCAAGGGGAAGAGCGGGTTCGGACAAGGGTCCGATGCCACTCACCCCTCGGAGGAGACCAGGAAGCCCGCCAACGAATCCCTCTAAGGAAGGTCTCAAGAGGAGATAAGAGTAGAGGCTGAAGGAGCAGAAGGGGTATCTGTCCCTCAGCCATAGCAGAAACCATTCCGAAGACTCCAACTCCAAACTCTGGGGTAGAGTCGAAGGAGGAACTGCAATGGGTGTGGACTAATAGTCGCCTGCTGAGACGGACTATGTAGCATTTGGGCCAGTGCCTGTGACTTTAGTAATCTACTGACCACTCTCCAAATCATGGTCAGAAAGCCTGGATGACCTTGAAGATCGGCTCCGATGGCTCCGCCCGAGAGGAGGCAAGCCGGAGCCGAAGTATCGGCTCCAAGGAAGGGACCTAGACCTCTTCCTCGAAGGAACCATCGGAGCCGATGAAACCACAGAAACTGTCGGAGCAGACAACTTATCGGCACCGACAGGTAGCTGATGCATCGGCTCCAGCCGGAGCCGACACGCCATAAAGTAAGGGTGTCGGAGCCGATCGAGCCGACACCGATGCCTGGGCCACATGGTGGTCGGAACCGATCGGAGCCGACAAGTGGTCGAACCAGAGTCGGCACCGATAGCCATCGGTGCCGGGTTTAGGTAACCAGAATCGGCTCCAGCCGAGCCGATCTAGACTCTGAATGAGTCGGAGCCGAGGCCACAGGCTTGGACACAGAAGCCTGGGCCTTGGAAGACTTAAAGTCTTAGATGGGGCCGACTTAGCCGGAGAGCCCTCCGGCTTAAGAAGGCCCCTCAAAATCAATTTATTTTTTCCTGCAGGACTCTCTGGCTAAAAGAATGACATATAGCACAGGAGTCCTGCAGGTGAAGAGGCCCCAGGCAGTAAAGGCAAGAAGTGTGACCGTCTGTCAGAGACATCTTCTGACAGCACGAGTCACACTTCTTAAAGCCTGAGACCCTTTCCTTAGACATGGTGAATAAAACACACACACAACACCAGTCCAAGAAATTAAATTAAATATATCAAAAGATATCAATAACAGACACACACACACACCCTAACGGGGGGGGATGGGATGGGTGAAAGTCTGACTGAAAGTTATGAGGAGACAGGGAAATTTTTTGTCAGAAAGGGACTAAAACTAAGTTAAAACTAATAATTTTAAGTTTTTTTGTAGAAAGGGGCTAAAATAGTAAAGTAATTCACTTACCAGGAGCTGGTAAAAGGAGGACCTCATCAGCGAAGCGGCAAACGAGATCTGGGTACTTACCGCCTTGCATCATGGGATATGGGGCTGCCTCGAGCTGGTAAAAGTGACTCTCGAGCTTAGCAAGTCGGAGCCGAGGATCGGCTCCGAACCCATCAAGCAGGAATGAAGGCGAGATTGACAACTTAACATCTTACCATAACAGTAGATGTGTAAATGATCACGTGCAGTAGCCTTAGCTGCATGGGTTATATCTTTCCAAGGATATTAAGAGCTGGACAGCTTCCAAAGCTTCAGAGCCCCCTGTCCTGGCTTGAGCTGTGCTGTCGACAAAGATAGGTTTGGCACCAATCCCTTCACAGCATCCATGCCAAAAGAGGGGGAGGCTGAACCCCTACAGGGCAGTGGTAGCAACAGAAAAGTCCACATCTGGCATAAAAAACACACTAAAAAACAAGGGAGATGGAGGAGGGACTGGCTACTACAGCAGTGACCATTCAAGCATTTACTGTTACTGCTACATACACAACTCTACTATGCTCATCATATTGGTCACTACTATAGTAGTCTAAGCTATACGAGTTGATTACCATAGCTTAACACATTTGGGAGGAGGATGGAAAAATACAGAGGCCCATGGAAAATGGTCTTAGTAAAACCTGATCTAGACCTAAAGAAGGAATCAACTTTGTGGTGCTTTATAAAAGTATGTGCAGAGGACAAGATGCTGCTCCCAGAACATTTCTAAAAAGTCATAGATGCACCCAAGGTCCTAGAAGACAGAGCCTTGACACTGCCTGGAATAGTTTTTTTATGGTATGAATAACAAAACATGACAGCCAACCATTTGGAAGTAGTCTTGTTTTGACACGCTGTCCCCATGTTACCCTCACAATAAATGAGCAACTGATCTGAAGACCAGAGACTGCATTCTGTTAAGATACTACCAGAGTTGTCTGTGGACATACAACGTAAGGATTATGCTTTGTCCCTAATTTTTGGGTTCAGGAAAGAAAATAAGAAGATGGATAATTTATCTTAAACACGGATACCATGTTAGGCATAAAAGGATTAGTTCTCAAGGAAACCCTGTCTCTGTGGAAAATGAGATAGAGCTGACTGACCAGGAGTGTGTTCAAGTCAAGATACTCTTCTTACAGAGGTCAAAGCAATAAGTAAAACAGTTTTCCATAAAAACCTCAAGTCAGTCTGATTATCTTGTTCAAATGGGGCAAGTGTTAAAGTTAAGATCCAAAGGAGGAGCCACTGGTTTTCTTGGAGGCAACTTATGCAAAACCCGTTTCAATGGGCAGCATACCTCTCAACTGCACAGATTTTCACCTCATATTTTTGGTCCCTTTTTCACAGGACGATACTAGGCTATTGGCTCAGAAGCCCTTATAAGCCCAGCCAAGAATTTCGCCCATGTTCCCAACAAAGTCAACACCTGTTTCTCCTATCCAGCAGGAACACCCAGACTTTGGAATCCGGCCGACCGAAGGGCTGCCTGAGGCAGGACAACCCATTTGTTAGGACTGCAGATGCATCCTTGAAGGACATCAATGGTGGGATCCCAGGTGTGTATTTTCTGTTTCCCACCCAGTCGTCCAGTTTCCTCTTAAAAAGGGCCAGTGAGGTACTCTGCTTGACATGAAGAGGGAGTCTATTCCACAGATGTGAGAGTCTTTGAGACACAAATCTATCCTCCCAACAAGTTCTATTAATGTCACAGACCAGGTTGAGGCTTTGCGTGTGGGTTACATGCATGGAGTTTGACTTATGGATAGGCAGCAAGTCCGGTCTTAGACGGCCTCATTTACCACAGTCTGTATGAGACTGAGTAGAGGGACAGGGCTTTTAACCTATCTGTACAGGATAGGTGTTTGAGATCCCAATTTTTCAGGTCAGGAACCTCCGTGGTGTCTCCAGCTGCTGCGTGTGTTTGGCAAGGTGTATGCCAAAGGGTGCACTGTACTCTATAATGGGTCAGATAAGGAAGGAGTACAGGGATGTTATGAACTTGTTTCTGGATGAAATGCCCTTACTTATGAGGTGGGCCATGTAGAAAGCCTTCCATACAACAGAGGCAACTTGGTGATCAAAAGTCAGGTTGCTATCAACCTGGGTGCCCACGTCCCTCATTGACTTAGTGTGCTTAGTACTTTATTAATGTGATAATTAGTAGAGAAGCCATTTTCTCCAAAGGGGATAATGATGCATTTCTTGGCATTCAGTTTGAGGTCATGCTTCTGACACCAGTCATGTGTTTGGGGACGGCCCTCTTGGAGGATGTTCACATCAGTAGGGGAATTTAAGACAGTGCCCAGCTTGCAGTCATCTGCAAACTTGGTCAGCCACAGACCACTGGGTTTGGCTTGCATCTCAATAAAGTATATCCCAAACAGTAGAGGCCACAAGACCGATCCTTGGGGTATGCCGCTCATTACAGGTCTACTACTAGAGGCAGCTTCTCCTATTGTGACTGAGTGACTTCTATCAGCGAGCCAGTTATTTACTCATCTGTTAACATAAGGTTTGATGCCTAGCTGGGAGAGTTTATCTATTATGCCCGAGTGAGGTATAGTGTTGAAAGCTTTGGCTAGGTCAAGATGAGCGGTATGCAGTCTACCCCTCGTCCATGGCTTTGGTGACTGTTCCGAAGAAGTCGACCAAGTTTAACAGGCATGATCTCCGTTTGACAAAACCAAACGTTTTTCATAAAATTGTGATTTCTGGCAAATTAGCAGCAAATCATTAAAGACTGAAGTTAGAAAATAACAAGAGACATTTTAATTTTAGACTTCATACCTTTCAGTAAATTTATGCTGATGCAAAAACCTGTTAGTCTATCAACTTCCTAAGTTTGTAAGAGCAATATTTTAAAATGTTCCCTTTTTGGGCCTTTGTTCCACTTTTATTTATGGCTTTGTTCAGATTTCTTGCTTTAAGAGTTTGAGAGGTATGAATTGGGCAGATGTGCTGAAATGGCCTCAAACAAACCTTGATAGAGAAGAAATAAAGGACAAAGAATATTAAATTTCACAGATACTGTAAAACCAGAGAAACACTAGCCCTGAATGGTTGTTGGTTATTTTGTTGGCACCGATTAGAAAAACCATTTCCATTTGCTAATGTACAATTTTCTAGTATCCGGCTTTCTTGTTTCCACTAGAGCCTGCTGCACAACCTCAGTAAAAAAGTGCCTAAAGGGAGTCAAGACCCTTTAGAGAATGGGCAAACTGTACATCAGCACCCTCCACCAGGGTATTAATGTACAAGCAATGCCTGCTGAAATATTAGTCCACTGCTTAACTGCAATATATCAAACAGCACTGGAGCTTGGACTGCAAAAGGACCAATGGCTGCCATTACTCACTTTACACTCGCTAAGCAGCACTTTTGCTGTTTACCGAGTGTAAAAATAAATAAATAAATAAATAAAATGTGTGTGTATGTATGTGCGTGTTTATGTTGGTCTGTGTGTGAGTGAATGCGTGTATGAAAGCAGAGGAGACTGTGTGTGCGAGATCGACAGAGGGAGAGAGAGCGATCTTATGTGCATAGCTCCCAAGTCTCCAAATTTTCACAGAAACTCCAGATTTTTGCCTCATATTTTTTGTCTGTTCCTAATATTTGCCGTTTTCTGAAATTTTGTGGCAAATCAGTGAGGAGTGACTTCACTAACTAATGACAGACAATTGAGTTTCAGGCTTTATATCTTTCAAAAAATGAATTGTAATACAAGACCTTTTATTCCAGCAGCTTTCTAAATTCATAAGAGCAATATTTAAAATTTGTCCCTGTTTTTGGGCTTTGTTCCCCCCATTATTTTTGGCTTTGTCCAGATTGTTTCTGCTTAGAGACAGAGAGTTATATCTGTGTGAGTGAACGCAAGTATGAAACCAGAGGAGACTGTATATGTACATGTATGTGATACTACAGAAAGTTTGAAACATTAGGGAGAGGAACTATTTTACATCATAAACAGATTAAAAAAAAAATAATATAGTCCCTTAAAAAGTCATTCAGATTTGGTTGACTGTCCTTTGTTTTTAGGGGTTCCTGCCTTCTTTTTGAAACAACCTTACTATTGCTTCTTTAACATCTGTTAACCAACTTTTTCGCTGAGACTATTTTGTTTCTTGCCTAAACTGTATGAGAGGGTAGAGAATCCCTTGAAAATATTGGAAAGGGAAGGTTGAAAAATGAGAAATTCCTGAAATGGATTACCCCTTTCATCAAATTTTTTGATAACCGCTACAGCAGAGGTTCCAAAAACAAATGCTCTTATCGAAATGGAAATTTAAAATTACGTTTTTCACATCTGGGAGGTTCTGAACACAGCCTGGCAAACATCCGCAACACAATACCAGTGGCCATAGCCCTGGATGCAGTATCAGCAGAGTCATATATACATGCTTTAAAAAAGGAGTTGTGACCTCTAAAATGGCAGAAACCAAACCATTCAAAGCAGATTTTTCCTCACAAGAAGAAACTGCAGACAAAGCATTCCTCATACTTATCAGAATTAGCCATAATTGGCTTTAACTTAGGAAACTGACCAATTCAAAATTCTGAAAATCAAAGTTATAGAAGCATACACTTTTCCCCATACTTAAATTTTACCATACCTGTAAGAAAGGGAAGGGTGGGAACTAACAATGGTTAGCACCAGTAGGATTAACTAGTGCTACAGCTGCTGGATTAACTTTTGTAGGAGCGTATAAAAACTTAAAAGTCTGAGGAACCTTATATAATCTATTTGCTTTTTCAGGGCAGCAAGCTGATTACCAGGGAAACTGCATGCAGTGCCACATACATCCTCCAATGCTGACAGGAGGGATAGGAGAAGGTAATGGAAATTCCATTTGTAACCGCTCACAGCATTTTCTGAAGGACTGAAAAATCTCAGTGTCACCCAGTGAAAACACTGGCATATTCTGGAGACAGCCTCACAGAAACCGAATCCCCGACATCAGATATCACAATCTCCTCTGTTTCTGAATCAAAAATCAGAGAAGAAAACCCTGCATCTGTCCCTTCACCTTCCTGTCCAGATTCGGAATCTTGAATCTCTTCAGGAAAAGAGGAATCCCTTTTTCTTTTACCAGAAACCACCTTAGGAGAAGGACCAATAGCCTGAAAAAGAACCCAAGCCACAACTAACAAACTACTCCTGTCCAGGGAAGTTTAAGGAGGACAACATACATGTTTAGTTTCCATTTTCCAATTACATTTGTATTTTATTGCAACTCTTCCTGTATCATGACACTTACCCTAAATTGTGAAACTGTATAAATTAACTTCTGTATATGAATTTTGTGTATCCTTCATTTATTGTAAGAGCTATTGTTCATAAACATGGACCTTTTCTCTCTAGGCGTCCACTGAAAATGGACTTGCATCCAGTCAGACTTTCCCAGTAACCAAATGTAAAATAAATAAAAATAAATTTCTTTTTGACAGGAAAATTGGGGCAAACAAGGTTAATGGCATCAGCAACTTTCCAAGGGATGGGCACAATATCTTGACTAAACATGGAAGACTTCCTTGTCCCTTCTGCTAAGACAAACAAGAGTGTTTCTCTCCTTTGTCCACTGAGAGGACCCCAATAGTCAGACAGGAAGGTGCTAGCCCTCCCATCCATACTGGCTACAGGTGCTACACCAGACGGATCTGGGGAATAAAACAGCGGTCTGAGGGATCCAGCTTTAGGGATAGCAGAGTCATCTTCCTGTGGCTGAGGCAAACTGCTACCCTGCTGTGGTGGCAAAGGGTATTTGCTGAACTTTTTCTTTTTGTGCCTGCAGGGAGGACTGCCAGTGGTACCGGTAGTTTGTTCCACAGTCAAGCCGAAATGGCAGCATATGCCAGTAAAAATTCAAAGCCCCCTCCATCCAAAACACAGTATAAAGCACTTTAATACACTTTGCTAGCCCCAAAAGGTGAAATAACCACATATTCTCCATAAAAAATGGTTTTACAATGTTTTAAACAACTTTTAAGCTGACAGGAAAAAAAGTGTGCCCCCATTTAAAAGTACAGTTAAATCTCATAAAGTACAGTTGTGTACACCTACCATAAATGTAGATGTTAGAGTGTCTTCACTGTTGCAGTCATAACTGTAGGATGCTCCTGCCGGCAGGCAGCCCGAGGTCGGCCAGAATCCCAAAGTCTGGGTCCGGCGTCGGCTGTACAAGTCAGTACCCTGACGTCAGTACGCTCTGGTACATAGCCCTCAGCCGACGCCATCTTCTCCAGCCTTTCTTGCCCTAGATGTCAGAAGTCCCCCAATAAATCAAAAAATGAATCCAACAAGGAAACACAAATACACCGCAAAGGAGAGAAAAAGGGGATAGGAGGGAGGGAAACACCGACTGCAACAGTGAAGACACTCGAACATCTACATTTATGGTAGGTGTACACAACTGTACTATGTTCATCATGTTTCACTGTTGCAGTCATAACTGTAGGGTGGAATCCCAAAGCAGTGAAAAAAGGGAGGAGGTTTAGACAGAAGGGGCAGCAAGAAGACCCTGAAAAACAGCAGAGGCAAAGCCTGCCCTGGTCTTAGAATACAAAGGGAGATTATAGTGCTTGGAAAAAATATGCACAGAACTCCAAGTGGCAGCTTCCAAGATATCCTTGGTAGGAACTCCCCTGAGAAAAGCTGTAGAAGTAGCAGCTGCTCTAGTAGAATGACTTCTCACAGTACCTGGAAACTGTTTCCCATGATGAGTGTAACAAAATCTTATTCCATAAGAAATCCATTTGGAAATAGTTTGTTTGGAAATAGCCTTTCCAAGAGAACTGGAGGCAAAAGAAACAAACAATTGGTTAGATTTTCTGAACTCTTTAGTCTTGTCCAAATAAAATCGTAACTGTCTGTGCACGTCCAAGGAATGCAAAATCCTTTCCCTTTATTCTGAGGATTAGGAAAGAAGGTAGGAAGGTGAATTGTTTGATTTAAAGCCACTTTCGAAATCACCTTAGGCATGAAAGTAGGATTGGTCATCAAGGATACTCTGTCCTGGTGGAAAATAAGGTATGGTTCCACAGCCATGAGAGCTTGCAACTCTGAGACCCTTCTGGCAGAAGTCAAAGCTAACAAAAGAACTGTCTTCCAAGATAAAAACTTAATATCTGAAGATGCAGCAGGCTCAAAAGGAGGCAAAGTAAGTTTTTCTAAAACATAATTAAGATCCCAAGCAGGAACAGGAGGTGTCCTGGGAGGCCTTAAATTCTTAGCCCCTCTCAAGAATTGTCTCACCAAAGGATGAGAAAAAACAGGGGGATCAGTATCGAAATGAGCAGAAATAGCAGAAGCATGAATCTTAATGGAAGAAAAGGAAAGTCCATTAGACAAAAGATCTGAAAGGTAAAGCAAAATAGAAGAGAGATCAGGTACCAGAGGGTCCAAACCTCGGCCCTGCATCCAAATGCAAAATCTCTTCCATTTAGAGGCATAGGATTTCCTAGTGCTAGGCTGTCTAGCTTCCAAAAGAACATCCAAAACTTGTTTGGGAAGACTAGAAGAAATCAAATTCCTTTGAAGAGCCAAGCTGCCAGGCAAAGGGTCTTGAGATTGGAATGTAGCAACTGACCCTGATGCTGGGACAGAAGAGAAGGGTTCAGAGGGAGAATCCAAGGAGGCTCCAAGAACAGGTGCTTTAAAGTTGGATACCAAAACTGACGAGGCCAATTTGGAGCAATCAAGATGAGGAACTTGGGCTTGTCCTGTTTTATCTTTAGTAATACCCGAGGAAGTAGAGGAAGAGGAGGAAGGCATAACCGAAGGTTTTTCCAGCTGAAGGACAGGGCATCCACTTTCCAAGCTGTTCTGTGGAATGACCTGGTGCAAAAGTGAGGCAGCTGATGATTGAGATGGGATGCAAACAGATCTATCTGGGGGCATCCCCAAACTGCAGTAATTCTGTTGAATAAGTTGGTGTCTAGCATCCATTCGTGAGGATCTACAATGTTCCTGCTCAGGCTGTCTGCTAAGAGATTCTGTTCTCCTGGTATGAATTGGGCCTGGAGATGTAGATTCAGAGTTAGAGCTGTGTCACATAAAGCCATAGCTAGTCTGCAAAGGGGGTACGAATGAGAACCCCCCCTGCTTGTTTATGTATCACATGACTGTGGTATTGTCTGTGCAAATCAAAAGAGGCCCTGGATGCAACAGTTTCTTGAAGGCTAGAAGAGCATTTTGAACTGCCAACATTTCCTTCAGATTGATATGCCAGTGAAGATGATCCTTTGTCTAGGTTCCCTGCTGGCAATTGCCTAGAAGATGTGCTCCCCAAGCATAATCCGAGGTGTCCGTGGTTATGATTTGAGAAGGTTGCGTAAGACGGAAAAGCTTTCCTTCATTTAAAGTACACACCCTGGACCACCAAAGGAACTCCTTTTGGAGGCAGGGGATCAGAGGAATTAGAGTGTCCAGATCGTGGTAATGCTGTGACCATACACTTTTCAGATACCATTGAAGCTTTCTCATATGAAGCCTTGCATTTGGAATCAACAGAATGCAGGAAGCCACGTAGCCCAGTGCCTGCAGGAATTTCCTTGCAGTGAGCTGAGGTAGAGTTGCCAAAGTCTTGAAAATTGAAGCCAGCTGTATTTGTTTTTCTGTAGTGAGGAAGGCCCTTTGTAAGGTTGTATTTAAGAGGGCTCCCAGGAATACCATTTGTTGAGAAGGGATCAGATGTGACTTTTTTGTGTTCACAGAAAATCCCAATAGGAGGAGAAGACGTTGAACAAAATCCAGATGTTGAAGTAAAAGATCCTTGCTGTCTGCCTGAATAAGGCAGTCGTCCAAATAAGGGTAAATCTGAATCCCCTGGAGTCTGCAATAAGCCACTACTGGTGCCAGGCACTTGGTAAAGACTCTGGGCGCAGTAGATAAACCAAAGGGCAGTACAGAGAATTGATAGTGTCTTGAACCTGCCTTGAACCTGAGGAATTTCCTGCATTCCTGCCTGATGGGAATGTGTAAATAAGCTTCCTTTAGGTCCAATGTCACCATCCAGGCATCCTGAGAGAGCATTGGAATTAGCTGCTGCAGAGTAAGCATCTTGAATTTTGGAATTTCCAAAAAGGTGTTTAACACAGAAAGGTCCAGAATAGGTCTCCATGAGCTTTGTTTTCTTGTAACCAGAAACAGTCTTGAATAAAACCCTTTTCCCATCTCTGAGAGTGGAACAGGCTCTATGGCTCTCATGGCCAGAAGAGCATCCACTTGATTTAAGGCCTCTGACCATTGATGTTTTGGCAGATCTGGCCAACCGAAAGCTCTTGGCAAGGTATGAAAGTGGAATTTGTAACCTTTTAAAATCACGTCCAATACCCATTTGTCCTGGGTAATATACGAATCCAATTTCTGTAAAAAAGAGAAAATTTTCCTCCGAGAGGGGCATCCAGGTAAAGAGGTCCTCTAGCCCAACCGAGAGAGTCATTGAGTTTGCTTTCTTTGAGATTGGGATCTGTCTTCTCCCCTTCTAGGTGAAGAAGCAGTCCATTGTCTCGATCTGCAGGAGGCATGAGCTTGGCCACGACCTCTGGAGCGTCTATATCTTCCCCTTTGAGGCCTGTCAGACGTGGGAAAGGACCAGTTTTTGGAGGGCCAATTCCTGGAAAATCTAGGAGGCTGAACTTGCAAGAAATCTTTCACAGTTTGCATAGATTTTGCCTTTTCTTCCATCTTTTTAATAACCTCCTCAACCTTAGATCCAAAAAGAACATCGTGCTGAACAGGGGCATCTAATAATTTATCCTTAACCTGTTCAGGTAAACTTTGCTCACGAAGCCAAGCATGTCTCCTGATAACAGTACCAGAGGCTGCGGCCCTGCAAGAAGCATCCAAAGCATCAAAACCACAATGCAAGCTATGTTTGTTCAGTTGTTCAGTTGCATGCAATACATCCTGTAGTTCCTTATCTTCTGCACATGCAGGAAGGGAAGCAAGCTTTTGCTTCAAAACAGACAAAAGAAATTGCTGATACTTAAACATATGAAATTGTCAATTTAAAGCCCTAACAGAAAGGGTAGCAGAAGTATATACCTTTTTGCCCCACCTGTCTAAGGCACGAGAATCCTTCTCAGAGGGAATATGATTCTTAGACGTAGCAACTTTAGCAGCCTTAGAACCCTGAGAAATAGTTTCAGGATCTGCAGAAGGATTCTTAAATAAGAACAAATGAGACTCAGGAACCCTATAAAACCTATCAGGCTTAGAGGGAGCAGGAGGCATGGAATCAGGATTCAAATTAGCCTCGGAAAAAGCATCATCCACAATGTCAAGAACAGGAGGGATAGCCAAAGGCCTATGTTGAGGAAGAAGAAGGAATTCTCTAAGCCTCTTCTTGGAAGCAGAATAATCCTGACCTTCCCAATGAAAATGTTCCCTCATCTCATGTAAGGTTTCCCCAAAAGAAAAATCTTCAGGCGGAGAGGCAGAGGGCAAGGAGTCCTCAGCATCCGAATCCTCATAAGGAGGAAAAGAGTATTCCTGATCAGAGGAAGAGACAGAAGATATAGAAGCCTGGTCAGAGGAATCCATAGGAACATCCTGCCTAGGCCTTTTCTCAGGGGGGGGGGTGAGAACCCCTAATCATAGAAAGCAAATCTTCAGCCATCCTTAACAATTGCTTCTGTGTCCTGGGAGTAGATTCAGAAGTAGCTTGAGCAGGAGCTTTAGACTTAACAGGAGTCTTTAACTTTGCCTTTGAAATAGTGATGTGAGTAGGCCTGAATACCCCCTCAGAAGGTGGTACCTGCACAGCGGTTCCGGACCCATCCAAAGGAGTGACGTCCGAAGGTCCTGCAGCAGATAAAATAGAAGGCCTTGATGGTTCCCCATGGGAGTCCATATCGGCCATCGGTTCAGAAGTGGCGGACGACAGGGGCTGCAAAAGCGCCTCACTGACGACAGCCGAACCGGACGCCGGCTCCAGTTGCAACGAGTCCTGTTTGGACCTCAGAGGCCTGTCTTTGTCTTTGGGCTTCTTTTGAATTCCGGTAGTGTCCGACGACATTCTGTAATTGAAGCGTCTGCCAAAATAATTCAGAGCCCAGTCGTACCTGCGTTTGATAGTACGAGAATTAAACCTGGCACAGAACCAACAACAAGAAACGTCGTGGTCAGGGCCTAAGCAAGGTAGACAGTAAGAGTGGAAATCTTTATGAGGTATTTGTTTCCCACACGTAATACAATTATTAACTTTTTCTGACATCGGAGGAACAAGAAAAAGATTCCCCAACGGGGTACTTAGCTTTGAGAAGAGAAGTAAGAACTTCGGACCGACAACAACCAAAAAACGCTGATCGAAAATCGCCAACCAACGACTTGCGAGCTGCTTTCCACCGCACGGCAAGAAAGACAGGAGAAGATGGCGTCGGCTGGGGGCTATGTACCAGAGCGTACTGACGTCAGGGTACTGGCTTGTACAGCCGACGCCGGACCCAGACTTTGGGATTCTGGCCGACCTCGGGCTGCCTGCCAGCAGGAGCACCCTACAGTTATGACTGCAACAGTGAAACACGATGAACATCAGTCTGTTACAACACAGACTCCTAGAGACAAAAATAACTTTCCTAACCATGAAATTTAAAGTTAAACAATGAATTTAAAATGTGGAAGTTTTTTCAAATAAAGAGAACATATCTGTCCAACAATGGAATGGCACAAACTGATCAATCCTCAAAAGCCTGCAGAGGACTGCTCTCTCTGGCAGCAGGAAAGCTCTGAGGGCTTTGCTCCCAAACCTACCTTTTTAAGGGAGCTCACTTAGAGCTACCTAACAGTTTGGGTGTGTGGAAGATGCCCTGAAGCTTTGGAAGCTAGATGGCATCCTGCTACTACTACAGTTTTTATTTTATTTTTATTTTTTTTATTTTACATTTGTTAACCGGGGGTGTCTGACTGAGCCGAAAAGGTCCTTTTTCAGCAGAGGCCCGGGGAGAAAAGCTCCACAAAGAAAAATTACAGACACATTTAGTTATTAAGACATGATCAGTATACACACAAATTACGAGAGACATGTTTTTACAGTGGTATACGGCACATAAACAGTTACAGTGGAGAGAAACAAAAAAATTTATTAACTTTAAAAATAAAGGTAATTAATAGATTTGTGGTGTACAGCTGAAATTTGGAACATAGGTAGAATACATACATAGTACACAGGTACAGTACATACATTGTAGATTAGCCAGTGTTTTTGAGGAAGACTGAAAACTATTAAGTGCTGTAGATTTAGTATGTATATGTTATCCGTTTTCACTAGCCTGGGGAGCAAGTTGCAATCAATATGATGAATAATAAATACCATTAAATAGTCAGAATTCAGCTATTCCATTAATAAGTGCAAAATATCTACACTGAATCAGTAACTGCTACTAAAACAATGATTAAATCCTTAGTTTTTTGTAATAAATTAAATTACATGAGCCCATTTGGTATAATTTCTCTGCCTCTTCTCTCGTTTCTCCACCTTTTAGGTTATATTTTTCTGCAGGTGCAGGAGAACCCATAGCACCTCAGCCACAAGCCTCCCAAGATGTAGGAAAGGTCTCCACCTCCACCTGCCCTCCATGGGACATCTTCAAAGGATGCTGGCAGTACTTTCAGACCTTTGGGTTTCCCCGGTATATGGCTGCCTCGTAAGTCAGCACCATGAGCTGCATAGCCTGGTTGAGACTGATGTGGAGAGGGGGTTGCACCCACTTCAATCACTACTCAAGCAGGTACAAAACTCGCTGACCCGGTCAAATCCATCAAAACAATGAAGGACACAACCACACCACGGGGGTCTCCCCATTCTGAGGTACATCACTGAGAAGGGGGATTCGATAACTGAGGCTGCTATGGGTGTTTTCATGAAACCCTCCCAGGCTCAAGCCCACAGTCTCCTGTCAAAAATGAACCATCCTTGACTTTTCGAACACACAAATTAATCCACACATACCTACCCTGGTTTCTTCTCATTTTACATTGTTTAAAATGCACAAAAGTGATGTGGGATTTTCATCATACTGCTGAAAAGTTTCAGAATCAGCACCATTTCTTCACACCTTGTTTACATATCTGCATAGCGGTGCTATTTGCAGATTCCAGTTATGCACATACGAAGCATGGGAATATAAATTCTTCTCTATTGTGCATTACATACATGCTTGAGGTCCTTAATAGAGCTCCATACTGTAAAAGACAATTCAATTTCAAAGGTACTACTATTGCTGCATTATACCCGGGGTTGTGCTCATAGCCTACTGTTGCCCTTTGCCCTTCCCTTGAAAAAACATGTGCTAGGTAATACAGCAGAGATGGCAGAATATGATGAAACGGAAGCTGTGCTGCTGCTGGGTGAAACTGCTGAGATGTATTCACAAGCTGCAGTTAATATCTTCACCTCAAGTGTAAGGATCAATGAACAAGGTCAAAATGGGTTAAGAAGTGAGATGCTTTAACTATCAAACATGGTTATCTGACTAATAAGTGGTTAGACTGATTTGTGAAACTCAGGAAAAAGCACATGATCTCATGTAAATTCTGCTTGGTGACAGATAACTACAGCAAAAACAAATACAGTACTTTGACGCAGTTTCTCAGTCTGTCCAAAGTTGACTGGTTTACACTGGTACTTCTATAGTATCAGTACATTCACTTGGCTCTAAACTATACAGGGTTGGAGCCCGGACTGTGACACAGGCAGCTAGTGTTCCATTAGTGGCCCCCAGCACTGGAGAACACAGGCAAGGAGGGAAAGGGATGAAAAGCATGACTTGCTCACCTCTCCTGGGATAGGGAGGGTATTCTCACTCAGGACTGCACAATGTGGTGTGTTCTCCCTGGAAGAGACTGGGAGATGCATTCCATGATCCAGGAAAGGTGGGGTAGGGCAGTATAAAGTGAACACACTTTGTGGAAGCAAATGGATGGCCTTTGCAGATGGCCCATTGCAAGTTCCACTCCTTCACTACATCAAATGCATGCAGGCAGGTTAGGGCAAAAAAAAACAAAGCTTGCAAATCATCCATGATGGCTGTCTGAATGGTGGCCCCTCTACCCAGTGATGGGGAACAAATGTACTGATTGACTGGGAGGGGTGTGATGATCAACAATAGAGGGAAAAAAAATCAGTATATTAATTTCAAATCTATTAGTAACGAGTGGTATATTCTTTTAATAGTTTCATCCACAAAGTGATATTTTCCTAAGTACCTGCAATCACTGTACAAAGTATGAAAAACATTTTTGCATCACTTTCTTTTATGGGACAGGTTTTTCCTAGAATCTTGCAAAACTGAGTCAATAAATGTCATGGCTTCAGAGTTTAAACTGTGTTCCTAGAGATCAAATATTCAAAAGTTTGGAATCAGCTAAGTAAACCAACATATGGACTGTGAATGACCGCTATATGAATACAGCTGTGTGGGCATGTATCCATAAAAAAAAGGTGCCAGCTTACATATCACTGTTTATTCAGAGGCTAAGTAAAGAGTTTCAAAAAACACATTTTTGTCTAAACACAGAACAGGACTCTGTCCTCATTTCATTTCATTCTTTTACCCTGAAATGTTAATAATTGTCAGTGCAGGTAATGTGGCACTATATACCTTAAAACTTCAGCTTGTGTATGGTCCAAGAATGTACTTTTACAATAACAATCAGCTTAAAAGTAACACTACCTGAAACAACATCTGACAAAACACTTGAATAAACAGGCAACCACAAAATCATCAGGAAAAGATGGCAGATGTTGGACAAGTAACACCAGACAGGTTCTAATGGACTGATGAAATGGGAAGCATTTAGAATGGGAGGAGCATATGGTGCAACTGGAGTAAAAGCATGGTACATCTTTCTAAGAAACCTAAAAACAATACAAATTGTTTTCCACACAAATTGTTGCACATAATGAAAGTACCATGGACTTCAACAATTAAAATCCCAAATGGATATGCCTTTTTCCCCAACCCATTGCCACTTTTGTTGACCTGGTTAGTCCCACCAAGCTAGTATTTTCTTTTCATGGGAGAACCAAGGTGATACTAATACTACTATGGTAACATTGGCCAGAGATTCAGGGGAACTCCCTTACTCTTTTTGACAGTGGTAAGATCTTTTTCATCCACCTGAGCTACCACCAACTCAAGCAGGTGGGGGCTCAATTTAACACTTTATCTGAAGGAGGGCACACTCCGGAGAGCAGCAGTCCCCTTACACTGCCCTGAGGAGTCAGCAACTGATCTACTAGAGCAGCAGTCCCCTTACACTGCCCTGAGGAGTCAGCAACTGATCTACTTGGTGTGGAAATAGAATCCATAGCCTTCTGCACCAAATGCAATTATTCCACCTGTTGTGCCACTGACACTTTTCTATTTTAAACCAGCAGTTATGGGACTGAACACTGGGACAGGTTCAGCTGGGATTCCACACACTACCAGAATTTTAATGCAGCTTGCTTAGTTTTGACAAATCAGCAACTGCATACCCAACGTCTAACTGAAACCTGAAGAGAAACTTGGAGAAATTAAATGGGAGATACTATTATATCTTATTTACTAGGTTATATAAATATGGGGAGATTCCTCATGGAGACGTGCACTTGTTAAACCTGTCTAAGGGAAGTAGGACAAACCCAGAGTCATATAGGCCAATAAGCTAATGTTGTAGAAATATAATCGAGAAGGTTATATTGGATAAATAAAGGTCGGGACTTGAAAATTTCATCAGCATGAAAAGGCTGAAAATAGATCTATCACCACCTGTAACATGATATTCTATTACAATATAACAGCCACGAATGAAAAATTGTGCTGCGATAGCCTTTACATAGATTTAACTTCAGCATTTGATACTGTTGTATACAAAACACTGATCAATACAGAAGTATTGATGTACTCTTGATAAAATGGATAGCTGCATGGCTTACAAATAGGCCATGCCATGTCCTATTTGTAAGCCATGCAGCTGGCCAAGTATAATACAGCAAGTGAACAGGTGAAATTTGAGGTTATAGTCAGGGTGTCCCACAGGGCTCCATTCTAGGCCCATACTTGTATAAACTGTATCTTTCAGATCTATCTTTTTCATCTGAGGTGTTTCCCAGACTATATGCAGACGACTTGAAAATGGGTAAACTTATTTCATATGTTACAGATAAGTTCTTTTGCAGCAGGCATGCCCTGACTAAACTGACCATTTGGGCACAGGAAAATATGCTGATAAATGCATCAAAAACTAAGCGTATGAGATTTGGAAGACAAACTGAAAGAACATTTAATACAGCACAAACTGATTGAAACTGTAGATTCATTTAAGGACCTTGGTATATGGGTAGATAAAGCTGTGAGTTTTTCTAATCACATCATCCAGCTGGTTGATGATAGCATTAGAACTATAGGTTGTAAAAAAGATTTAGAACATCTAGGAAATCAGAAATGAAGTCAATGGTTTGTTAGTTACATTAAATCCAAAACTGTGTATGGAACCACATGGAAATCTAATAAAATCAATCATTAGTAATCTGGAAAGAGTACAGCAGAAGTATAACCAAGGGCATCCATGGATGTGAAAATGTATGTTATGAAAGACTAAAATATCTGAACTTGCATAATCCATCCAGTCATCCTTAACCCCTTTTCCCATTCTGCACAGGGGGTCGGGGTGTCACCAACAGTGACAATCTCGAGCCAAGGGTTACACTGCCAGGTGGCTAAGCTCTGCCAAGGAAGTACATCCGTACCACCAAATCTCACCTACAGCCAAATTAGTGCGTGTCCAATTCACCTACTGCATGTCTTTGGAATGTGGGAGGAAAGCAGAGCACCTGGAGGGAGCCCATGTGACTGCAGGGAGGACATGCAGACTCCACACAGAAGGCACACCAGCAGAGAATCAAACCTGAGAACCTCTTGCTGTGAGGCAACAACGATAACCGCTGCACCTCCGTAGCCGTGGCCACCCCTGAAAATATCTGAACTTGTACAGGGTCTAGTACAGATATTTAAGAAGAGACCTTATTCAGGTATATATGGCATTTAGAGACAACTACCTCTAGGAATGTTTGAGGTTATCAAATAGTAGAGAATCATTAGACAACCTATATAGAAGATTCTATAGGAATGAGAAGTGTACTAATTGGTTCTCTGATATAGTAGCTGATAAACAGAACTGACTAACAAATTACATTACAGCAAGTACTATTTTAGATATTTAAGCACAGCCTGGATGCTTATAATGGGAGCAATTATTTTGGTATAATGGTAAGCATGAACGGCAATATTGCCAGTGTTTGAAATACTTGTATATATTCTCGTACAAAAAAAGTGACTACAACAATGAATATATGATCTGTTTACAAGTTTTATTTATTTATTTTTTTAACACTAAACTAACAAATGTGTACTTGTTTCTTAAAGGCTGGATTAATTTATTGGGAACCGGTGGTTTGTGTTCTTTGCTTGCCACAAGAAATTGGATGATGGCAATGCCACCATGAATTAGGGGAGAAAGTATATACCTCCCTTCTCCCATTTCTGGAAGAGTGTGTGTGTGTGTGTGTGTGTGTGTGTGTGTGTGTGTGTGTGTGCGCGCAAATGTAATTCTGGATAAGTAGTAATTACTATTAAGACTGCAGTGGAAAGCAAGGGGGCCATGTCAAGGTTAGTAACATCCAGGGAAGACAGAAACCAACTCTGACTTGTAACTGCACATTTGAAAACTTCTATGGTTGTGTAAGATGTCAGCTGTTACCTATGTAGCATTGTACATGTACCATAATCCCAAAGTACGGCAGTTAGTGCAGAGGATTAAGGCAATGAGATGTTAACAAGCTGCTTCCTTTGGTAAAGGGCTTGATTCTCTCAGTCTTCATTTGCTTACTGTGTGAACTTGAGCAAGTCACTTAACCAGAAAGTCCGTTGGTGCAATTGGGTATTTGGACTAGGCTCCTTAATAGTTAATAGACATGTACTCCAGATTATCATCAATGAGCCTTCAGGCCATTTGCACTCCTCACATTAACTGCCCTGCAGTGGTGTGGATCAGAAGACAATGCTCCTGCTCATAATATTTTTTTTTTGGTGCCAAGGCATGAGATTTATGCACACCTTTTCCAATAGGACCAAATTGTTTTGATGCATTCAATGCAGTAGTTGAAATACTCTGGAGCAAGGTGGGGTGAATGGTGAAGCCCGAAATGAAGTAAAGTCCTAGTTTTCTATGCAGAAGCATGCAGCCAAAGATAAATGCATACATGCACTGAACAAGGCAGTGCCCCTGGCTGTCCTAGAAACAGATGCCAACCATAACTTTAGCAAACTTGTGTAGAGATATAACTCAAATGAACACAAAAAACATATGTAAATTTCAGGAATGTATCATGCTTAGCATTTAAATACAGGGTTAGTCACTGCGATTTTACATTAATTGGGTGCATAAAAAAACATTTCTGGCTATACTCCTGACTGTTCAGATGCAGCTGTGTATGTTGCAGAAAGTAAAACTGCAAAATCACTACTGAGCTTGCATTTTCCATATTACCATGAAAAACAACAAATTGCAGAATACATGTGAGAAATATAATTTATTTCTGTTTACTTAGAAATTATTTGGGAAAGTCCACTTCCAATGGAGTATCAAGGAAAAATGCTCCACGTCACTAATGACAATTTTAACAACCCACATTATGGGAGCTCATGTACACACTAACAATGGGGCTACAAGTACTGAACATGAAAGATAAAACATGCGTAGCAGATATTTACAATATTTTTCACCCCCTCCAACCAACCCCAAGACATTGCCTGGATGGCGACCTTACCTGTACTCAAATTACTTATTTGTTCAGGGGGGGTGTCTAAGCATCCATGGGCTGAGATCCTTACAGCAGAATCGCTTTTTTTTCCACTGCTGTCTAGTCTTCTGCAGTGAGAGCCAGGTAGTAAAACAGACCAGCTATTTAGCTGCTGTGGAGTAGCCTATTCTACCTTCCTGTTAGGTGGCTCAGTAATTTGCAATAGCTGCTTGGCTAGATGAAACACACACTTGCTTCCATTAGTATCTGCATCCTCCAGTTTGAAGGTACACAAGTGCAGTTAGCAGTACAATCTTGTTCAGACATGTCTACTGAAGATCACTTACCATCCAAGTAGTGGTCACCAATCTGGCTGGGCAAGACCATTTACCTCATATCCAGGATGGGTGAGCCCATTCTCCCCAAAAGCACCCATACTGCTAGTTAAGCACTAGTTTCTTGGGCCATGGGTTGATCTCACTAAACCATGGGGGCCAGAAAAATATTTACAACAGTTTGTACAGAAAGCATAATACACAGCATACAAAATGGCCTTAAAGATGAGACGTGGTATAAGGAAGCATACAGTAACGGTATTAACTTTCAGTATTACAAGTCTAAACAAGTATTGCACATTTAAAAAGAAAATAGAGAACTCAGTAGTACAATTCAATTATATGATTTATATCATTACAAAATGTATGTGAACCCAAGGCTGAAATTTCAGTTAATTTAAAACTGCCTTTTTCAAAAACACTTCTGCAAAGTTAACTTCTCTTGAAAATATACAAGGTTGTGATGTAGAAAACGTTATTGCTAGCTGCTGCATCAGAATTCCTGGAGTCAAAAGATTTTTCATTGATTTCAGCAAAAAAATACCAGCTTGCCAGCAAAGTATGCAAAGTGACAGATGATGTCCACGTTTAACAGTTCTGAATACATCACGGCAGTTGGGTGTATATAAACGTTTATGTGCAAATAAAGCTGAATTTGATTAATGCAATGATTAAACTATAACCAGTGGTGAAGTACTGTCTGACCACGATGATCTGTAGCAAAATGTCATTCTTATTGCATGCCTGCTCTAATTCACGATGTCCATGTGGCTGAAGCACTGTAAAGTGATGGGCTAAGGAAAGAAGAAAGACGGCAGGTGTAGTTCTGCAGTTAACAACCTCACTGCAACAGGAAAGAGTGACTTCACTTTGTAAACTCTGTCAGGCTTACAGCTAAACGAGACCAGGTATGGACAAGCAAACTGTCACACTCAACGAACCAAGTTATTTGTTATATTGAACCTCAACAGTTAAAGACAGGAGCCTAGTAATTTTATGGCAAGGTAAAGCTTAGTGAAAGAAATCTGCAACTTTGGCAGTACCTACCATTGCAGTCCTTGTATGGAAGACTTACAAAACAAACATTAGGTTTCTGACCCCAGGATAAGGTTACAAAAATGTTAACTTACTAGAGACGCAAGCCGGGGACTTGTAGCCATTATGGTACAAACTCTTGATTAAGTGGCATCTTAACTCATTGGGACAGCTTAAGAGAAAATGGAGTGTAAAACTCCAGAGGGAGACCATGGAGAACAAATGTAAATGAACTTAGTTCCCAATAATGCATCTATCTCAAACACCACACCTAGCACTTACAGGATTTAAACTGTTGCATTTCTGGCAGTTAATGTCTGTTAAGTTAAAATGCAGAAACTAACTATTCAGGCAGCTGTTGGAGCTGTGGGTCTGCAGACAAAGATTACTGTCATATAATATGGGATTGTGAAAAAATTCGGAAGATTTGGGCTTTAACAGGAAAGGCTGCAGCACAAGCTATTGTCTCTAGGCTGCCTTCCCCCAGCAAACACCGCTGTTTGGCTGTTGGGAATATATGACCGTTATTTCCAAGAATGCTGCACACAGTACAGATCAGCATTCTTATATCAATGATGCTGGTGATTTCACAGTCCTGGAAGAACAGCCCAGAAGAGCAGGCCAAGCAGTTTACTGTGTATAAATGTAAAACAGAAAATTCTGATACAACCTCCACATGCAAGTGAGCTTCATGATTTCTGGAATACCCTCTCACGTGAATAGCACAGTAGGTTACAGAATATAATAGATACAATTATTTTTTTTCATAAGCAGATATAGCTAGCTATAATTAATGCAATGGAGTGCTTAATTTTAACTCACTTTTACAGAATGAATTAGGTTTCTGATGCTATCCATGTTTTTTTTTTCTGAATGAAGTGACTTTTTTGGAGTGGAGGTTAAAACAGTTTGAGGAGTTGGGAGGGCACATCTATTTGCTAGTCCTCACCCTGTAAAGTTAGCTTCCAGAGAGGCCTAGTAATTTTGTCTGAATTCAGAGTGCACTTAATGGTCAAAGACATGGTTAGGAAATAAATCTCTGACCTCTGGTCATTCAGAATTCAAGATTTGAGAATTATAGGAAGGCTGCAATAAATACAACTGGGTCACAAATTAAGCAAGACAATACTATTCAACTTCTTACAAGCTACCAGATTCACTGGAGTATTTAAGTATATGACTAAGCACTAAATAAGGTGGAAAGATGTTAAAACATACTGAAAACACTATCCACCAAACGTTTAGCTAGTTATTCTGGCACTTGGTGCTGTCCCCACCAGTCTTGCTCCTTCCCTCAACTTTAAGTTGAAGAGCAAAAAAGGTTCATTCATGATCTGGTGCTCCTTATGTAAGGAGCAAATGCAAAGTCTGACCTTTCCCCATTTACACTCCTCAGACTTCAGCAAAAAGGTTCTTCTGTCCCTTTTAAACTATAACTGCTTACTTACATTTCTGACAAGCAGCTGAATTTTTGTCACACACCAAGCAAGTGTTAAAGCATTTCAGTGCAGACAGCAAATGTAATACTGGCAAAAAATGTCAGCATTTAAGACCACTCAAACTGCCAATCATGCTCCCCTAACACTTTGTGGGCAAGACAGCAACCCTCTTCACCCCCACCCTAGCTATGCCACTGCTATTCAGAAAAAGAAGAGTCCTGCCTAGAAAGGGGGAAAATGAACAAAAGCTCACTGCATTACCTTTAACGTACTATATTCTTTTTAATTTCACTTCTATATAACCTTTTGCGCAGGAAACAAAATTCCTCCTTCACTTCCCTCACATAGCAGCAGTCAAAATGTACCTTCTGCAAGGTCAATAAAATTGAATTACCCCTTTGAGTCAGCTGAAAAAATAAAGTGCTTTTGTTGGGGAGCCTTAACACCTCAGCAGTTTTTGGGGAGGGGGTGAAGTTTAAATCAAATAAATGGTTCAAAAGTCTAAAATTTTCCAAAGGACTGTAAAAGTTTGACCTGTGAAGCAGCAGAAGTGACTAATCTACACGTCTGCAGTTAAGACTTTCTTGTATTAGGTTTCTTTCAAGATACTGAAGACTTGAACAGAAACGGAACTGCTATTAGGAATCAAAATTCTGTCCTCTAGGTCAGCTCCGTTATACAAAGGGATAAAGGCCTGACTGTGGCTCAGTTGGTCTATGACTGATTAGCTGATGAAAGAGATTAAGAAACTCAAAAATGTGGGAATGAATGACTGATGCCAGCCTGCATATCCTAGGAGGAAAGGGAGGCTGTTCAGTCCTCTACAGTGATGACACACTAAGAATAGTAGGTGTGTAGTTTGTGGTTTAGAAAGGGGTGGTTTAACACCATCAAGAAGATTACTGTAGCCTTAATGAGTTTATTTAGAATAATACACATATGTAAGTGGGGAACATTATAGGCGTTTGTGGTGGCAACCACACACACTGACCACCAGGGAGTGATATTTACATCAATATTGAAAATAATCCAAGCTATACAATGTAAATGCTGTGGCTTCATGGGGAGGAACTGCTGAGTAATGGTCTAATCTAACTATAATTAAGGTTCTTCCTTAAATGTATAGATTTAATTCCTGAATTCAGATGAAGCTACAGCCTCAGGCCACTAGGACTTCTTATTGATTGATAGGTATATACTGGGCTAATGACCAAAAATCTCACAGACCCGGTTCAAGGCTGTGGAGAGCACCCAAGCCATACCAGATTACAATTCCTTCCACACCTTCAGACCACAAACTGAAGGCGTGAAAACTAAAGGAGGCGGTGTATTGATATCCATTAAAGATAAATACACCTCCAGATTGGTTAAACAGTATGATTCACTGGAGACATTTCAGGAGCAATTAACTGTTGGTAGAACACCTATTCAAGTCATTGCCAGCTACAGGATCCCCTCCATGAATCAGGACACCCACTCTGCCTATTTGGATCTATTTGGGTCCATCAAGATACATCAGAACACCATGGTTTTAGGCGACTTTAATTACCCATCCATTGACTGGGGTAAATTACTTGTGCTCAAACTCACTTGCCCAAAGGTTCCTTGACTTTCGTTAACTCCAATTCCCTGGACCAGCTGATTGACAACCCCAAAAGGGGTACCAACATCCTGGATCTGGTGCTTACCAATATGAGGGAACCACTGTAGTTCCATCACTGTGAGGTCTTCCCTGGTGAGATCTGACCACAAATCAGTCTCATTCAAAGTAATTATCACACCTGACTCCCCTTAGCAGCAATTAAACTAAAAACCTTCTCCAAAGCAGATTATAACCTCTTATGGAATGGTATAAATAGCTTCACTGCACTCCCAGATGGAACTGGCAACTATGCAGAGTTCTACACCAATACTTTATACAAACACCTGTATAACTGCATTGACTCAGCCGTACCTGATAGTACCAAAATAAGCTACTTAAGGAAGAGCAAACCTTCCTGGTGGACAACTGTCATTAACAGGCTTTACAATAAGAGGAAGAAATTGCTGTCTAAGAGTAACAGGGAGCGAGCCCTAAACTGGAAACACAGCTTAAACAAGCAAATAAGACTCCTTGTGAAGTCCTCCAAAGCAAACTATGAATCCAAATTAGCTTCCTCAACTAAGGACAACCATGAGGCATTCTTTAGTTACATCAGTAACCTAAACAGAAAGGCCCAGACTTGTGCTGAACTGGTAGTTAATGATACCACATATACAGAGCCTGTGGATATAGCTAACCTGTTGACCGATAGGTTCTGTGAAAACTTCACTCCCCTGTCCCCGCCAGACGTACCTCATTACATCCCTACGACCTGTCCCCTACCTTGTATCTTTAAACAGCAGGTAGTAAACACCATCTCTAAGGCCAAAACACAGCATCTATGGGACCTGATAACATCCCAGGCTGCATCCTACATGGGCTCTAACAAGAATTTAGCAACACCACTGGGTACTCTCTTCAATCACAGTCTAAAGCACTGGCTTCAACCCAGCAGAACGGAAAATGGCCACCATTATTCCCTTTCACAAAAGTGGTGCTTCCATGGACTCTGGGAACTACAGACCTATTAGCCTGACTAGTCTTATCTGCAAGACCATGGAGCAAATCATCATAGAGCTTATCAACAAAGATATAGGTAATCTCCAAACACTTGACCCTACTCAGTTTTGATTTGTCAAAAGAAGATCATGGCAGTTAAAACCTGGTGGACTACTTTTTGAGACAGTCACCAAGGCCCTGGACAAGGTGAAATCTATGCATACAGCCTAATTAGACTTAGTCAAGGCTTTTGACACTATCACACACTCGGGCATCATTGACAAACTCACCCAGCTAGGTATCAACCCTTATATCATTAGAGGGGTCGCTAACTGGCTCACTGATAGAACACAGTCAAAATAGGGGAATCCACCTCCAACAGAAGACATGTAACCCATGGTGTTCCACAGGGATCAGTCCTGGAACCTCTACTGTTAGGAATCTATTTCTCCAAAGTAAAAGCAAAAAACTAAAGGTCTGTGGGTAACAAAGTTTGCTGATGACTGCAAACTGGAAGCAGTCACAGAATCTCCAAATGACAGCAACATCCTACAAGATGGTCTTACACAAAAATGATTGGTGTCAAAGTCATGGCCTTAAACTCAATGCAAAGAAATGTAATGTCATCCCTTTCGGTAAGAGCAATGCTCCTGCTAACAACCACATCAATAGCAAAACCCTAAGTACGCACTCAATAGTGAGAGACCTGGGCACACAGGTTGACAGCAATCTTACCATTGACCACCATGTCTCCACAGTGGTAAGAAGGGCATTCTATATTGCTCATATAAGTAAGGGCATTGCCTCCAGAAAAAAAAATAAGATCTAATGTTGTCTTCTCATTGAATAATCATTGGAATGAAATGATCCCTGGAACTGGCTCCTGCATTACAACCATGCCCAGCACCAAAAAAAAAAAACAAAGACAAGACCCACCATCCATCCTCTCCCTCTCTTCATTCTCTCTTTGTTCTCTTGGCCAGCTGGATGCATGCATCAACCATTGCTCAGCCAAAAGTTATTTAAAAAATTTCTATTTTTTTTCGCTATTTTTTTTTCTATCTATATATATATATACACATATATATTATATTATATCTTATATATAATTGTTTCAGCTGTGTGAAATAATACTGCCTTTTTTACAGTAGTATCTGTTCTACCCTTGTTGGTAACTCCCTCTCCCGCCTTTCTTATCTCTTGCAGTAATTCTTAGTGCCATTGTTGGTACCTCTTTTCTTTCTATCCCTTATACCTTTTTAGTATTCTCCACTACCATCATTGGTAGACCTTACATCTCTCTTTTTTTTTTTTTTGGGGGGGGGTTAAGGTTTTGTTATAGTTCATCATGAGCAGAAAAACAAAGGCACTTCTGGATTTAAACAGTGCCAAGACTGTGGAAGAAAGATGCCCAATTCTGATGGGCATCTTTTTTGTGTTTACTGTCTAGGTGCTCCACGTCTTGACCTAAATTGTGACATCTCCCAGGCTTTTAGTGATCTGGCCTTGGTCGAGCATCAAAAAAGCAAGAGGTTGAGTCCCAGAGGCCAAGGCGGAGGAAGGAGCATAAGCAGAAGTTGAAGCAGGAGCCACCGAGGAAGGTGGAGGAAGGAGGCCTCTAAGGATCATCTTGTTCCTCAGGTCGATCAATGTGAGAGGGCTGAATCCTGCACAGATCAAACCAGAAGGTGCCCAGGTGTGTGACCCCTAGACAAACCACGCACATAGTATGGCCATCAGAAGGGGGAAGATTCTGGCCACACCCTGTGCATTTCTGAAACTCTGGTTTGGGGGTCTCTGTTGTCGGAAAAGCACACACACCTAAGTTAAAACAAGGAAATAAAGATAGGGAAAAGAAAGGGGACTTTTTTTTTTTTTTTGAAGGGTTTAGAAGACTGACACCTGAGCACAAGGGTGGGATAAAACTAGAAGTAAAGGGTGCCTAAAAAAGCCAAAGAAAGTTAAGAATTTTTAATAATTTACTTACTAATTACCTGGAGTAGCGGACCACGATGCTAGCTAGATGTGCCGCAAACGAGATCTGAGGGGAGGAGGGAGACTGGAATATTATGTGGTAGATGCAAAACTTGTAAGTTTATATTAGAAACAGGACTCAATATTAGGATTAACACCAACACCATTTTTATAAGTGGGCATTTTAATTGTCAAACCCAAAATGTGGTGTACATAGCTAAATGTGACTGTTGTCCTGCATTTTATGTAGGAAAAACTTCTAGGTGTTTTAGAGAGTGAGTTAATGAACATCAATTGGATATTCAACATTCTAGGATGGGTCAATGCCTTAGCTAGACATATTTGTGAATATCCGGAACACAGATTTAAATTCTGTGTCATTCAGCACATTACAGTAGATCCCCAAGGTAAAACACTGAATGTGCATCTTGATATAAGTGAATTAAAATGGCAGCTAAGGTTAGATGCACACAATTTCCCGGACATTAATGATGCTATTAGCATTGCTCCAATGTTGAAACTTAAACATATTTTAGGTAGATGAAATATACACATATGTAGGTAAATGGCATTTTTATTAAGTGACATTGCCAATTCTAACACCTTACAATACAATAGCCTTAACATTTACAATCTTTTTTAACATTATTATAATTCAACAGTTTTAAATTCATATAGATATGTATTATTTAGTTTTGCATTGTAATTGTTTAATACTAGTTTAGTAATTTTTATGTCAGTATTTTTATGTGGTAATTTGTTTATAAGTATTGTCTCTAAGTGTCCATGAAATGGGAATGTGATTTTTATTGGATTAAAGGTAGAATGGGTGGACATTTAAATTGTTGCATTGAATGTGTTTAATTGTTCTGAATAGGTCCTTATGGTAGGACGAAACCTAGGTTAACACTGTACATTTCTATGGACTATTCCTAATAAAGTCAGTTTGGTTACTGTTTCTAAAGTGGAATTTTGCTTTGGTTGTGACCTATTACATGTTTGTCTATATTAAACTTGTCCATGCGACTTATTGTACATGTAGCAGAAGGCACGACCAGAGCAGTGGGTTCCAGCGTTGCCATAAGGCGCCATGCCTGGATGCACTTGTGTGAATTAACGGAGCCATTCAAGTCTTCCTTCATCAATGCTCCTTTTGATGTATTATCTTTGTTCGCTCCCAAGGTGAAGGGCACACTAGCCAGGTGTGAAAAGGCTGGAAAGACCCTGCCTGCTGTGGGCATTCATTTTTCTACTCCACAGTCAGCCTACTCTAGATATCAGAGGAGTGGAAAGATGTGGCTCAAGAAGTCCCAGGGGCCTTCCCATGACACGTAGTGGCAGTTCCCATTGGGGCAGAGGGAGGAGATCAGATGGAAGATGCTGGCCATGAGGCAGAGATGGTCCACGAAACCAGGGCTCCAGAGACTCCTTCCTTGGACAACCCTTCCACTGCTCCTGAAAGAAGGCCTGATTGTTTACCTGTGGAAGCAGTCGAGGAAGACTCACTGCACTTGACAGCCTGGCGATAAATAACCTCTGATATTTGGGTGCAGAGAATCATTATCAGAGGCTATCATATCGCTTTCACCCTTTGCCAGAGATAACTGAGAAAAATCCCAGATGTTCCTCCCAATCAGAGGGATCAAGCAACCACATAGCTTGAAAAGCTGCTACAAAAAAGTGTCATCCAAGAAGTCCCACCAGACCAGATAGCATCCAGATTTTACTCCAAATTCCTTGCAGTGCCAAAGACTATGGGGGACTGGAGGCTGATATTGAACCTCAGCCTTCTGAACAAGTTTGTTCAGCAAACAAAATTCCAAATGGCCACGGTTCAGTCTATGCTCTCCTTTCCAAGGGAAAATGACTGGATATGCTCTACAGACTTTCAAGATGCACATTACCAAATAAAGATGGACAAATGCTTAAGAAGGTATCTCCACTTTCGGCTAGGGGCCAGTCATTATCAGTTCAGAGCGCTGCATGGCAGCAATCACGGCCCATGAGAGACTACATGGATTCCATGTGTTTCCTGGTTAAAATCTGCCTCTGGCATTTTTTGAAGCCATATTGCTCAGACACAGCTCCACGTGGTCCTATTGAGTCTTCCTGGCTACAGAGAACTGAAAAAAAGTGACTGCTTTCCTGATTAAGTATCCTGCTGTTTTTTATATTTGTTTACCTAGTACTGCTTACCTAGAGCAAGCATTAACTGTTTTCATAGTTATTTACTGCATTTTTTATTATCTGCACTTAAAAGTACATTTTAGTCGAAATTAGTCTAATTCAAGTCGAAAAGTGTTTGTTTGCTGTTTAATTTAATTGTTTGGCTGCCCACTAAAGTGTGCTAGCCTGCACTACTGACTTATTGCCTTTTCTGCATTTCTGTGTGCTTCTATTTAAAAACAAAAAAAAAAAAATATTCCTTGTTTTCCTGCCTCTCCTAAACTAGTTAGACCAGTTTACAGGCCTTGCTGTATCCTGGGCTGTGTTGTAGTTCCTGTGTTGTCCATTGCCTTACTTGGATAGAAGGAAGTTTCTTAGCTCACCAGTGGGAGTGGGGAGCCTTGAATAGCCTACCTGTCCTTGAAGGAAGTGACCTCAGCACATGAAGCTGTAGTAATTGGTCATTTTGGACCATTTCTAGCTCTTTTGAAGTTCCCTGGTTAAAATCTGCCTCTGGCATTTTTTTGAAGCCATATTGCTCAGACACAGCTCCACGTGGTCCTGTTGAGTCTTCCTGGCTACAGAGAACTGAAAAAAAGCAACTGCTTTCCTGATTAAATATCCTGCTGTTTTTTATATTTGTTTTACCTTCTACTGCTTACCTAGAGCAAGCTTTAACTGTTTTCATAGTTATTTACTGCATTTTTTATTATCTGCACTTAAAAGTACATTTTAGTCGAAATTAGTCTAATTCAAGTCGAAAAGTGTTTGTTTGCTGTTTAATTTGTTTGGCTGCCCACTAAAGTGTGCTAGCCTGTACTACTGACTTATTGCCCTTTCTGCATTTAGCGTGGAGTTGCCACTAGAGCACCATCGGGCAGCGCCGGTTAAACTATTTCTGGCTCCGTAAAGTCTGTTCTTCATTTTTTCCCTTAGAACTGCTCTACTTGTAATCTAAACAGTCTATTCTCTATCTGTAAAGCTCTGCACTTGTTCCTAAAGCATTTTTAAGTCAGGTAAAGCACTTCTATATTATACAAAGTACTTCACTAGCTTAAAACCCCCTTGAGTACCCACTTCCATATAGGTACTTTCTGATTCAGTTACACAGCAAACTTTTTCATTTCTTTTAGCATGTCAAAGGGTCAGTTGCTAGCGTCCTCTCCTGCTCAGCTGGTGAATCTGGGAATATTGAGGCAATGTTACAATTGCCTCATGTACACAGACAACCCTCTCCTCCTCCCACAAAACACAAATACATGCGAGAGATGCAACTATATAGCCAAACTGGAGGCTGAGCTCTCTCAACTCAGGACTGGCAAAACCAGACAGGAGGAGAAGGTAACCACACACACCATAAACCCAGTCTCACATAGAACTATCACAACTACAAATCAAACACATAAACACACAAAGACATACTCGGAGGCACTGATCAAAAATCTACCAAAACAGCAGAGGCCTCCAAAGCAGACACCCAAACAACTGCCACCTCATGACAGAACACAAGCAACACACAGATCACAAAGTCAGTGTGCAAATCAGTCACAGCCCTTAAGGCCAAACACAATGCCAGACACACTTGTCATAGGTGACTCCATAGTCAGACACACTGACGTCCCACTCACCAGACTGAACAAGGAGAGGGTCACAGTAAGCTGCCTGTCGGGCACTAGAATCCGCCACATAACACAAGCACTCAGGTCACTCCACAGCAAGTACAAGTATGACTCAGTCATTGTCCATGCCGGTGTGAATGACCTGAGACGTACCTCCCTGGACTACATGAAAAGAGACAAAGGAGCTCTCAGATTATGTAGCCCAGGCTGGTATGACCCTGACCCTGAGCAGTATCCTACCTTCACCAAGAATGATGCCACAATACAGAGACAAAATGATCAGTTTTAATAATTGGCTTAATTTCTGGTGTCATTCTAAGGGGATCCAATGTCTGTCTGCCTGGAATGACAGGCTTGACAAGCCACGCTGCTTCGCAAGGCACGGCTTGCACCTGTCACCCCTGGGTTTCCGGATATTGGCAAAGGCTCTTGCCACCCCCATAGTGCCTTTTTAGACAAGGCTCAAATTCTAAACCCACCGCCCTAGAAAACAATAATGGAAAAACTAAGGGTAATGCTGCTCAATGCCAGAAGTCTAAATCTCAAGATGCACGCCTCAAGCCCTCCTCAGTATGGAGAACATTGATGTCTGTGCTGTGACTGAAACCTGGTTCAAGGCTCCTGAGAGCACCCCGGCACTATCAGGTTTTACCTCATATCAAGCGTTCCGGCCCCAAAACCCGGACCATACCACAAAAGGAGGGAGTGTATCCATATTCATCAAGGATACCCACACCTCCAGGCTGGTGGCAACTCACGAAGCATCAGAGGCCATTCAGGTGCAATTAACCATAGGCAAAACTGCTCTACAGTTTGTAACATGTTACAGGCCACCCTCTCAAACTCAGGAACCCCACACAGCCTTCCTGAAGACACTGGAGAGTATAAATGTCTCTCCAAACACCATCATATTGGGTGACTTCAACTACCCAAACATAGACTGGGAACATTACTCGAGCCCCAATACCCTAGCCCAAAGGTTCCTGGAGTTCATAAACTCAAATGCTATGGAACAACTTGTCACCATTCTCACAAGAGGTGAAAATATACTAGACCTGATCATCACAAACATGGGGACAAAATGCTCCACACCAGAAGTATATCCCTCATTGGTGAGATCAGACCATAAACTAATCTCACTGGAGATCCACATCCCCCACCCCCAACAAAAAGACCACAGTGAAGAACTTCTCAAAAGCCAACTTCACACTTCTTAAGACTGGTGTGGTATCCTTCAAGGCCCCTGAGCCATTGGAAACCACAACCCACACTGCTGAATCCCTTACAAATGCTTTCTACGAGCACCTCCAGGATTGCATGGATCAAGCAATCCCAAATAAAATCAAGACCCTTTCCACCAAAGGCAAG
The DNA here is from genome assembly GCF_019279795.1 of Protopterus annectens. NCBI lineage: Eukaryota > Metazoa > Chordata > Ceratodontiformes > Protopteridae > Protopterus > Protopterus annectens. The sequence continues at coordinate 679,409,762 of NC_056729.1, forward strand.
CGCCCGATCTGGTGGACCCCAGCCATAAACAAACTTTACAACAAGAGGAGAAAGCTACTACAAGATAGAGCAAAATCCCTAAAAGGGAAGACATCTCTGATCAATACTAGTAAAAAACTACGATCACTCATAAAATCATCCAAGGTCAACTTTGAGAGAAAAATCGCCAAGGACTCAAAAGACAATCATAAGGCCTTCTTTAGCTATGTTAGAAATCTGGGTGGAAACTCCCAGATATGCTCAGAATTAGTCCAAAATGATACAAAAATCACTGAACCCACAGACATTGCAAACATACTGGCAGACAGATTCAGTGAAAATTTCTCCCCTCCCTCCTCCCCAAAAGGAGAAATATCTATCCCAGCAGAGTGTAGCCTCCCAATCATCTCAAATGCCCAGGTGAGAGCTGCTCTCTAAAGCTAAAAACACAGCATCAATGGGACCGGATGGTGTCCCCGGCTGTGTGCTACACGAACTCAATGAGGAACTAAACCCACACATAAGGCTGCTGTTTAATCTTAGCCTTACCACAGGATACGTACCCAAAGAGTGGCGTACAGCAACTGTGGTCCCACTCCACAAAGGCGGTGCTTCTACGGACCCTGGTAATTACCGCCCCATAAGCTTAACAAGCCTGGTCTGCAAAGCTATGGAGAGGATCATAATGGAACTCATAAATAAAGACATAGGGAACCTACAGACATTGGATCCTACCCAATTCGGCTTTGTCAAGGGCAGATCATGCCTCTTGAACTTGGTTGACTTTTTTGAAACAGTCACCAAGGCCATTGATGAGGGTAAGGCAGTTCACACAGCCTACCTTGACCTTGCAAAAGCTTTCGACACAATACCCTACTTGGTATCATAGAAAAGCTCACCAGCTTAAATGTAAACCCATATGTCACAAGATGGGTTGCAAACTGGCTCAAGGACAGAACCCACAGGGTTAGAGTTGCTGGTGCCATGTCAGACTCCAAGCCGGTGACAAGCGGTGTCCCACAGGGCTCAGTCCTGGGCCCCCTCTTGTTCGGCATCTACTTTTCAGAAGTGCAGGCAAACATAGGAGGATTGTGGCTGACAAAGTTTGCAGATGACTGCAAACTGGGCGCCATAGTTGAAAATCCATCTGACACAGATATCCTTCAGAGAGATCTCATAGAAACGGATAACTGGTGCCAGAGCCATGGCCTTAAGCTAAACGCCATAAAATGTAGTCATATCCTTTGGTAAAAACAAGGTAACCCCAAGTTACCACATAGGTGGCAATCCATTAAACACAGAAGAGGTTATCAGGGACCTGGGGACCCAAGTTGACAGTAACCTTTCTTTTGACCCTCACATTGCCAAAGTGGTTAGGAGGACCTTCTACATTGCCCACCTGATTATGAAAGGATTCACATCCAGATCAAGGGAGGTCATTGTTCCCCTGTACTCTTCACTTATCAGACCAATGATGGAGTACAATGCCCCATTCGGAATGTATCTTACCCGACACCTGCAGCAATTGGAAAGACCCCAAAAGTTCCTCACCAAAAGGATAAAGGGGCTCAAAAATATGCCATATGCTGCCCGACTGAAGAAACTCCAGCTCTATTCAGTCGCATACCGTCTACTCAGAGGTGACCTGTGCCTGACATACAAGGCCATGTCCAACCCGGAATTAATGGACATGCTCCACCTCAAAAAATCCAAATCCACCAGAGCCACAAGAGCAAGAGACTTAAACCTCAACACAGATATAAATAGGACGTGCTGGAGGGACAGATTCATCACATAGAGACTCCCTATGCTGTGGAACAGAATCCCAGTCCATGTGAGACAGAGCACCTCGCTGGCTCTGTTCAAGAGGAATCTTGACCAGTGGATGGGAGATCGTAGGTTTACCCCGGGGATCATCTCTATCACTGCTGGACAGAGGCACAGCAAACTAATGGGTATAGTATTCTTCAACCTAAGGGGTGGTGAAAGCCACACAACTCTGGCTAGGCTTATAAATGCCCTAGGGCAGATAGCCTAGTATGAACCTATGAACCTAAACCTATGAACCTTATCTAGACTAGTGGCTCCTCTCCACCCCTACCAGGCATCTACTGCTTCAAGCAACAGACTTCATCATACATTTTCAGTGTTCTGGGCATAATAGTCAAAGAAAAGTCTCAGCTGTCTCCCACTCAGGACTTAGAATTCATAGGAGCCCACCTCAACACAGTTTCATGTATAGCTTCTCTATGCTTTCACAGGCTCCAAAAGATAAGGTCTTAAGTTCAGCTCATTTTAGTCAAAAACAAATTGCCCGCTCTACTTGTCCTTCAAGCCCAAGGATCTATGGCAGGTGCCATCACCTCAGTTCCCATTGCAAGATTTCACAGGAGGATACTTCAATGGCTTCTGGCTTCTCAGTGGTCCATTCTATCTCATCCACTGACCAACCCGATCTTAGTAACAGGCAGTGGCAAAAAGGATCTATCTTGGTGGATGCATTCAGATGAAATTCTAATGGACCGTCCTTTTGTTCCGCTCAAAGGCCACAGTGACCACAGATGCCTCCCAGATGGGGTGGGGGGCATTATCTGGGAAAAATGTTCAAGGCACTTTGTCTCTATCAGTGCTCCTAGCATTGCAAGCCTTTCAATTTGCTCTTCCTCTGGGAACAGTTGCAATCCAATCAGACATGTCAGTGGTATGGTACATCAACAAACAGGGTGGAACCAACTCCTACCCCCTTTGCCGGGAAGCTCTCAGAGTGTGGCAATGGGTGATATCTTCCAACCACTTTCTTGTGGCAATGCATATCGGGAGCTCCAATGTGATAGACAAGTTGAGCAGACACAGTCTGCCGCATGAGTGGTCTCTCAATGCCAAAGTGGCAAAGGAAATCTTTCACCACCGGGGTCAGCCTTGCTGCAATCTCTTTGCCTCCCCAATGAACAAAATGTGCAGCAGCTACTTTGCCCTAATTCCCCCTCAGGGGGAGTCCCCGAGAGAGCCTCTCCATCTTGATTGGCCCTCAAATCTTCTTTATGCCTTTCCTCTCATACCTCTCTCTTCCTAAAGAAAGCGCAAAGAGTGCGAAACAAAGTGATCCTCATTAACCCTTTCTGGCCCAGTGAAGTTTGGTTCCCCTTTCTATGGCCTCACTTGACTTGGCTCCCCTTTCTATGGCCTCACAATCCATCTCTGGATTCTGGCCCCAGTGCCAGACCTGCTGTCTCACCCACAGGGATTGGTGTATCCTGATCTACACACACTCAAGCTCACAGTTTGGTTACTTCAATTCCATTAGTTGCCAGGCAGAATATTACTACTTCCCCCATACAAAAAATTCTTCTGGCTTCCAACAGACCTTCCACCAGGAGACTATATTCCAGTAAATGGAAGAGATTTTCAATTCGGGACTCTGAAAACAATTTAGACCCCCTCTCAGCACCTGCTGAAAAAGTTTTGGAATTTTTAGCCACTCCTTTTGACCAAGGAGCTTCTGCGTCCACCATTAGAGTTCACTTAGCAGCCATTTCTAATTTTCACAACGGATTCGACGACCATTCTTTAATTTCCCATTGCCTATGCAAGATCTTTCTCAAAGGTGCCTTATGCCTAAAACCTCCATTCAAAGATCCCTTAGCTCTGTGGGATCTAACCTTAATTTTGCAATTTTTAGTACTACCTCCCTTTGAACCAGTGGATACTTGCCATCTCAAATTTCTTTCCTGGAAAACTTTTTCTAGTAGTCATCACTTCTGCCAGAAGAGTCTCTGAGATCCAGGCAGTGTGCGCAAAACCCCCGTATATCTTTTTCAATAAGGACAGGTTGCCGTTGAGAACTAACCCTTCCTTTCTTCCTAAGGTGGTCAAACTACTGAGTTACCAGTTTTCTTCCCCAAGTTTTCCAACAAAGGTGAATACTGCTTGCATTTACTAGATGTTCATAGCCAAGTATGTTTTTACCTTGACAGGACTAGAGAGTCCAGGAAATCAGATCAACTGATTATTTCCTCTTCTGGCCCAAAGGTGGGAAAAGCTGTATCAAAAGTGACTAATGAGAGACTGTGTTACTTTTAATTATGAACATAACCAAAAGTTTATTGCGCCTGTGAGTGCATTCAACCAGATCAATTGCACATCAGCTGCTTTTCATTCAAAAGCTTCCATGGACAAAATTTGTGCAGCTGCAACTTGGGCTACCTCACATACCTTTATCGCTCATTACAAATTGGATATGGTCTCCAGGGGAAAGGCATCCTTCAGCTATATAGTTCTCAAGAATATCCTTCCATAAGACCACCCAGGAAATAAAGCAGCTGGAGAGATTGTACCATTTGTCAAGAATGAACGAAGATTGACGATATCAGATAAAGAAGTTACATACTCACCATAACGTTCCATCTCTGCTGTCTACTTTTGTTCATACTTGACATCCCACCCACTTTCCTCTCCTGTAGATTTCCTGGGGGATTGAACCCTTGTCCTAGGTTTCCATAAGGTTTTTACCTTAGACATTGCTTCTGCTTACAATTTCTGTGTACACTCTTGCTATTTTAGGCAAGCTCTATCTGAGGTATTGAAGAGAGGGGCATTATGGGTAGAGTCTTAGCTCACAAATTTTTTGGCTGGCTGAAGCTGTATAACGGTTGAGCCAGTTTCAAGCATCGGAACCAAATCCCATTCATCAAGAATGAAAAGAATGAATGAAGATTGACAACACAGATGGAACATCATAGTGAGTACATAACTTCTTTTTATAACACCTCTGAACTCTTCCCCCATCAAACAATTGAGTGCAACACTCCTTCTGGTATGTACCTTTCAGAGCACACGGAGCAACTGGAGAAATCATAAAGGTTCCTCACAAGGAAGATTCAAGGTCTTCAGCATCTGTACTATGTGGATCATCTGAATTCACTGTCGCTTTATTCTGTTTCATACATACTACTCAGAGGCGATCTCTGCCTTGCATATAAGGCAACCTCTGACCCTGCTTTACTGGTAATACTGCATATCCGCAAGTCAATTGGTACACGGGTTACTCACTCTAAAGACATTAAGCTGGTATGTGACATTAATAGAACCGGCTGGAGGGACAGATATGCCTCCCAGAGGTTACCACACCTTCGGAACAGACTCCCACTTCATGTCAGAGCACCTCTGTCCTCCTTCAAATGCAATCTGGACGACTGGATGGGTAACCGTAAATTCACCACGGAGATTCCACCTGTATCCCTCTTGGACATGGGCATTAGGTGCTGATTGTGGAAATAAGGGTAGAAGTTGGCTAGGCTTGTAAGGGCCCTAGGGCCATTAGCCCATTAACATCCTATGATCCTATGAACCACTACGGTATTTATAAGCCTAGCCGTACAATCCAAATGTGTCCCACAAGATACAAGTTTCAGATATTTATACAAAGGGTGACTGTTGGATATGACATGATTTACTGACTGCCTCTGTCCATCAGAGACGTAGGCACCAGGAGTGAATTTTGAATTTCCCAGCCAATGGTCCAAGTTGCATTTAAAATAGGGTTAGGGAAAGACAGTTTCAAATGGATGGGGAACCTTTTTCCATAGAAAGAATTCTGTGAGATACACATCTCCAACGTGCCCTACTTATGTTGCAAGCAAAATTTAAGTCTTTATATCTAGTAGCTCTGATGCTGTTTGTTTTGCAGATATGGCAAAACTCATCAGAGCAGGGTCCAGGAATGCCTTGTATGCCAGGCATAGATCACCTCTCAATAGTCTATAGTAGACTGTGTATAGACAGCGCTTTCAGGTAAACACAATGTCCAATGTGGATCGTGCCCTGTATTCATTTTGTAAGGAACCTTTGCAGGTGTTTCATTTGCTGCAGGTGTCTGGTCAGGTACATACTAAAAAGGGCATTTTACTCAATGATGGGTCGGAAGACAGCAGAGAACAGTAGTACAGAGACTTCCCTGGACCTAGACTCCATGCACTTATAAGTTGAGCAACAAAGGATTTCCTTACTACCTTGGATACATATTGACCGAAGGCCAGCTTACTGTCTACATGGTTTCTCAGATCCCTAACTACTGGGTCAACTCTTAGTAGTGTTTGATTGATGTAGGTTCTGGAGGTGGCAAAATGTACTACAATGCATTTCTTGGCATTGATTTTTAAGCTATGGCTTTGCCACCAGTCATTTGTCTGTGTTAGACCTTCCTGTAAGATATTAAGTATCTTGGGGGACTCTATGACTGCTCTCAGTTTGCAATCATTTGCACACTTGCTCAGTTAGATGTCACTGACATTAACTTTGACTTCTGAGAAGCAGATGCCAAAAAGAAGCAGGTCCAGTGCACAGCACTGAGGGACTCCACTAGTTACTGGCTTCTTTGAGGAGGTGGTCTCACCAATCCTAACTTCGAGTTCTATCTGTGAGCCAGCTGGCTATTTAGCATGTTATATAGTGGTTTACGCCTAATGTCATAACGTTGTTAATACCAGAGTGGGGTATTGTAGCAAATGTCTTAGCCACGTCAATGTAGACTGTATGCACTCTTTTATCCTCATCCATTGCCTTGGTGACCTTACCAAAGAAGTCTAACACATTCAGTACGCATGACCTTCCTTTGACAATCCTACACTGGAATAGATCCAGTGTCTGAAGGTCTATGTCTCTTTTTCCATGACAATTCTTTTCATGGCTTTGCATACAAGACTAGACATACTAATTGGTTTAGAGTTCTCGGGATCTGTTGATGGTTCACCCTTAAGAGAAGCGATGACTGCTGCAATCCTTCATTCTTGTGTCAGGAAGCCTATTTAACACTATAAATAGCAACTCCAGTGGTCCTGAAAGGTCATATTAGACTATTTAGGAGGCATCTGGGTATATTATCAGTGTCCATAGAGGCTGTGTGCTTGGTATTTGCAAGTGCAGCCAGGACATGCTCTCTATTTACAGTTGAAGAGTTATGTTTGATGATATTTCATGGGAGGTGGCTCGGCGTGAGTAGGGAGTAAAGCTGTAACTGAATTGGTCAGTCAGCATATTCTGGTAGGCACAGCAGCCTCTATGCAGCCATTGACATGGCTGCACAGAGTTTCTGTGAACAATTCTGCAAAGGTTGCTGTGTTCTCTGGGTTTGGAGGGACACTGAATTTTGACAAACTATCGATAATAAAAAGAAGTTTGCCTTGAAATAGTTCTTAACTGTTACTGGGTTTACAAACCTGATTTTGATTTCAAGAGAGATACATTTTTGGTCAGACCTTACCAGAGAGGACTTGACATTGGGGGTGATGCAGAGTTCTTCCATATTTGTGAGTAGAAGGTCCAGTACACATTGGAACCTCTAGTGGGTGTATACACTAACTGGTTAAAGCTGTTTGTATTTATGAAGTCCGGAAATCTCTGTGCCTGCAGATCTGAGGCTGTGTAGAACTCCCAGTCTATAGAAGGGTAATTAAAGTCCCCCATGAGTAAGGTGTTAGGTTGGATGGTGAGTGTCTCCAATAGGTGTGTATGTGGTATACGTTTCACAGGCCATAGATGGTGACATAGCTTGCTAGGATATGGTACAGGATTTTAACTCTGGTGACTTGCATGTGGAGAAACTCCAGTGTACCATCTTGTTTAACCAACTTAGAGGTATACTACTGATGTAAATTGAGACTCCCCCAATCCTTTACTCTCCGTCTGAGCAGCTACTGCTCAAAGTGTGGAAGGCACTGAAACCTTGCACTACTGGGGTACTCTCTGCAGCTTTAACCCATGTCTCTGTAACTGCACAGATGCCTATTATTCACCATAGTAAGGAGGGTTTGGAGGGAGTTTAGCTTTTTCTTTATGCTCCTGCCATTGAACAGCAATACCATGAGGTTCAGCTGAGTTGCTTTTACTATGTCATTAGTTTTGTTACTTTGGCATTGTCTAAAAAAGGCTCTATGAGGAATATAACATTCTAGACCCTATTCAAAAGCCTAGAGGGGATAGCTGCAGACCATCCTTGGCAAAGCAACATGGTCTGTCAACCCTGCCTTCGCTTCCTGCAAATATTGGATCCCCTCAGAATGGCACCAGAAATTCAGCAAATTGTTAAAATCAATCATCTTTTGTTGGTACTGTGGCATCATCCTTAGTAAAACTAAGATGTTGCTCAATGTTAGGCTCATACAAGCCTGAAAGGCCGATCTAGAATGACTCTCTTCATATAATCTGGAGAGGTATGTCATTTATGCCTGCATGGACTATTTTGGAATCATATTGGTACCTGTGGTGCAGTAAATTGTGTGTGTGCGTAATTTGGATCCTGTCTCCAGGTAGGCAACTAACCATTACTTTTTCCTTGTTCAGCCTTTTTAGAGGGGTAGCAGTATATTTTACAATGGAGTCCCCCCCATGACTAGAGTCCTAGGAAGTGCATTTGTTTGCCCTATGGGCTGTGTAATTGGGGTTCCACTGATTGTGGCTGTGTGCATGGTGTTGGGTGTTTTTTGTTGAGAGTTTGCTGATGGGTCTAGGTCATCTTTTTTGTTTAGGAAGACTGCATTTATGTGCCTCAGCACATGCTGGCCTGTGTGTGTATTGTGTGCATGGTTTTGACAACCTGATGTGTGCCTGGGTTTAGCCTCCAGTGACATTGTGTATGCACACTTCTCACATACTATCTACTACTTTAAGGATGGAATGGTTGTCAGTAAATATGACAATTGCTACATTGTCTGTAGATACCCATATCCTCCAGGCTGGCTGCAGAGAAATTAGGAAATTGCATATTCTGGTTGTCCGGTCCCCAATTGGTAAGCAACAAGGGTGTGGCATATGGGAGTTAGAGGGCTATTAAGGGCGTTTTTTTTTGGGGGGGGGGGGCAGACTAGTGTATAAAATACTAAATGTAGCAGCATTACCACCTGATGTGCAATCTAGCTGCTCTAAGCTGGTCAATGTACACAATATCTGCTCTATACTTACTGCTTTACAAGGGTACTGCTTTATGGGCAGTTCTAAAAAGAAAATTGGCTTTTAGATGTTTGCATCTATACAGGGTGCTGGCACAGTGAGCAGCTCCATACAAACATGATGAATTTATACCAGCATTGCATACACAGAAAACGGACTACTGAGTTCTCCAGTAAATAAAACTGCACATAGAGCCCTTTTGTGTGCTTCCCAACTCATATAGACCAGACAAACACCTACTGTCACTAGATGAAAAATCCCAATTCTCCAAATGTAAAAAAATAAAAAAATGTGTCTGAAGTGCAGTGGTACCACAAACCTAAGGAAAGGCACAATGAGAGACTAAGTAATTCAAGACATTAACAGTACACTTTAAACAGCTTATAAAGGCATGATTATTCACTAAAAATACTTTGCTTTCTAGAAATGAGCCAAAAGCCACTCAGGTTTTCAAACTTTATACATGCACTAAAAAAGGTAAGTCGACTAATAAGCCCCCTGGCCAATAAAATGACTACACACAAGAATCTCTAGTGTGCTTCTCCAACTTATACAAATCAGGCTACCACCCACTGCCACTAGTTAGAAAATCCTCTGTCTTCTTGATGTAAAAATACAGAAAAGAGCTTGTAGAAAGTGTAAAAATACACTGCTTCATCCAACAACTAGCTATATAGGACTTCCAAGGCGGCTGTCCACTGAGCAACAGCTTAATTTCAGCTCTCCCAGTGTGAAAACTGGATTTCAGAAAAGACGGCCAGAGAATTTGTCTTTTCAGGTACATTTCAGTTACTGGCTACTAAGTGCACTGCCAGCAAAAACGACATTTAGAGAACCTGAAAGACAATCAACCAAAAAAAGTGAGGAGAAAACACTGGGTGTGAAAAATCCTGCAGCTCTTCAGTAAAAAGCAGTTCAAGTTCCAGCTTTGATGCAAGACATGACTTCCAGTGACCTACAGGAAAAATTAAGTCAAATGTGCTCAGTGCGGATTAAAATAAATAAAACACTGAAGGAGTAAATCAACTCAAAAAAAAAAATTAAAAAAAAAAGCTGAAAAAAATGTAAGAAGCTTAAAATGGATATTCAAATCAGCTAATAAATCTGCAAAATTTAGAAATCAAATGAAGAAAAGGCTGGCTGAGTATGAGTCTGCTCAAGAGGACATGTCCAAAAAATGGTAGAAACTGGAGGACAGGACACACAGGTAAAACCTGAGATTTTCTGCTGTGCCAGAGAAAATGGAAGTAACAGACTATTAGCTTTACGAAAGCACAAATAAGCAACTGGACTGGTATTCCACAGTGGAGATGTTAATTGAAACAGTGCACATTATGTGTATGCTTCAAACCTGACCATAAGTAAGCAAAGCCAAGACCTCTAATAGTAAAGATGCAATCCTAACCAGCAGAAAGAGTTGATTCTGACAAAACTGTGACAGAAGGACAAAGCACTAAAAGTGGGAGACAGCAGAGTGTGGGGCATGATTATTCACTATACAGCAGGCAGAAGAGGAGTAAATTTATTCCAGAAAGCAGGGAATGTCGACGGGCAGGTGTGAGATTCAAGCTGCTGTATCCAGTTATCTTCAGAGTATTTCTTCCTGCATGGTCAGTCATTTTTTGATGCAGAGCATCCTAAGGAGGAAATAGAAAGGTATGTCCAACAAAAGGTGAGGTATCAAACAGAAGGGAATTGTTTCTTATCCTACTGATAATAAAGGTCATCGAGAAACTACACCAGTCAAACCTTTTCCAGCCTTCCAAAGGAAAATGCTTGAGAGAGAGAAAAAAACATATAGGAGTTAACTACAAGAACCAGGAGTACACTGGAAATAATCCAGAGACTGGAGTTGAGGGATGGAGATCAACAGGAAGAAAACCAGCCACTCAGAAGTTACTAAATAAATGTGAGATTACAAAACCATGAATCACATTTGTGAATATAGCTGAATAAGAAAACCTGAAAGTATTGGATTTTTTGGCTTTGTTAAAACTTGTAAGGGACTCCAAAGCATATGCCATACTTAATGTCATTAATGTTTGGAAGAACATTAAAAAGAGGGGAAGAGGGAAGAAAGAGGTAACTTAAAAGATTAACAGTATTTTTATAAAACATGACATACACTGCAGGTTATATAGTAAATTATTTTCAGTTATTTCTCTGTATTATAGGGATACTAAAGTAAACATAAGAACTTTTTCTTTTTTTCTGTTTAAAGAAATGTAGGCACTGCAGTGTAAAAAGAGAAGAAAGTCTGGACAAAAGCATGGTTAAGATAACAGGCTGTAATCTTAGGTTACTAAGGTGAGGGACAAGATGTAAAAGTATACAGATCATGATGCATGTAAGACTGATATGCCTTTTCTTTCTTTTGCATAGGGGAATCACTGGATTAAGACTCTTGGCTTAATCTAACAACACATTTTAAGTGGAAGCAAGTAAATAAAAGAATACTGAATGTAATTAAAAAATATTCCTTTAGCAAATAAACATTGACAGTGCAACACAAGAAGCTTGTAGATGAAGGCAACTGTGCATCTGGTTCTCATGTTTTTATACAGACAGACTGGTAAAAGAACAATACAACATACTGTTTTCTTTCAATGGCTAAAAGATAATGTTTTCTGAATGCATTCAAATTGTCTGTCTGTGAGAGGAATCAAAATAAGACAAAAAACAGCACTTAGCAAAAATATGTATGTATTTTCTGTTTGCTAAAGAATTTGTGCTCTGAAGAAATCTTTTAGTCAAAAGCAGAGAATTAAATGTGTATACGCTAATAACAATTCATTGGCTCCTGCACTATTTTTTGGCAGTTTATATACTTTTTTAGTTTATTTTATAGCACACTCATTGGAACTTTCTTATTATTTCCCATCAATTATTTAGAGGGACTGACAAAGGTTAAAGTACTACAGAATGGGGGATATCCCAAAGAACAAAAAGAGGCACAAAAGAGTGCTAAAGAGAAAATAAGGGAGTACTGGACAATATGCATGGCACTGTTGTTGAGCAACTTTTTTTTTTTTTTTTTTTTTTATAACAGCAGAGGGCAAAAGCTTTTTGAAAAACAGCTCAGGCAAAAACACCACTACCAGAAAGGGTTGTTCAAAGGCAAGTGCTAGGCTAGCTGACCATGTGGGCCACTGTAAGCTGAGCCAATTTCCCTTGGTGAGAATTAAACTCCCTCTCTTGTCTGTGAGGCAAACAACTCAACTGTTATCCCAGAGATTGTGTTGAGATATTAGAAATATTTCAGAAAATTTATGAAAATCTGTATAAAGCAGAGAAATGTAGAAATCAAGAAAAAAGTACAAATGGAAATGTTTATGGAATAATTAAATATGCCAGAGGTAAAAGAGGCTTCATTATTCACAGTTAGGATAGGAGGAGATGACATAAAAGTGGTGATTATAACAAATTTACAAGGAATTCTGCAGGAATAGATAGTATTCATTTTGAAGATTGGAAGCTAAGAGGGAAGAAAATGACAAAGATTTGGAAGGGTTTAACAGTATTTTAAAAGCAGGACATGCGTCAACATCCAGAAAGAAAGTTGTGGCAGCTGTAATATCTAAAGATGGTAAAGACCCCATCATATCCATCTTTATATAGGCCCATTTCAATTCTAAACCCCAATTATAAAGTGTTGTCTATAATGGCTAAAAGAATGGAAAAGTGATGCCAAAATTGATAGATATGATCAATGTGGTTTTCACAAGGGGAGGCAAACATTTCACAATATTAATAGAAAGTAAAATCTTACCATAACATTAGATGCCCTTCCCTTCACTGTTGCAGTATTCACTACACTAGGGATTCCCCTGCCAAGGGTAGCCAGATGTCCAGTCAGTATACCAGAGCCTTAGGTTGTAATAGATAACTCAATATGTCACACACATGGTCCCCATTCTTGGCATAGGGCATAAAGGTGACATATGGGCATACCTTCCTCAGAACTGAAAAAAACTTTGAAGGAACAACAGTCGAAGGAGTAAAAGAGGATCATCATCTAGAAGGAAAAATAAATGGGGAGGAGGGAGCAAATAATGTGAAGGGAAGAACATCTACTGTTAGGGTAAGATTTTATACAACTGTACAATGTCTTTCCATATCACTGTTGCAGTATTCATTACACTAGGGAGAGTAAAAACATTTGAAAGGAAACTTGGGAGAGGAAAGTCCAGCAGAGCCTAAAGAAAGCCATGCAGGATAGCCCTGGCAAATACATCTCTAGCCCTCGAAACTATATCAAACTTGTAATGTTTGGCAAAAGTATGCACAGAAGTCCATGCAGCTGCCTCAAGGATAGAGTTGGTATCCAATCCTTTGAAAACAAATCACCAGAAGAAGCCACAGCCCTGGCAGAATGAGTCTTAGAAGAAGAAAGTTTTTTTCCCATGAAGAGAGTAACAAAAAGAAATGGTTGTGGATATCCAGAATGAAATTATTTATTTAGATACAGCCAAACCTGAAGGCCTAGGATGAAAAACAAAAAGTTGCTCAGATTTATGAATGCCTTTAATTGTATCCAAATATGAGTTGTCTATACAAATTCCAAGGTGTAGAGAACATTCTCAGCAGTAGAATGTGGAGAAGGGAAAATAGTGGGCAAATGAACATACTGACTGAGAGAAACCTCCTGAACAACCTTAGGCATTAAGGAGTAGTATGAAGAGACACCCTTGTCCCTAGGAAAAATAAAAAAACGTGGTACAGCCATAAGGGCCTGAAGCTCGGATGCCCTTCTAGGCGAAGCAAGCACCAAAAGAAGAACAATCTTCCAAGTACAATACTGTAAGGAAGCTGAGGCTGCAGGCTCAAAAGGAGCCAGAGTCAATTTTTCAAGAATAAAATTAAAAGTCCCAGGAAGGAAGAATAGGCTTCCTGGGAGGCCTAATATGAAGGATGCCATTAAGGAACTGTATGACCTCAAATCTAGAAGCCAAAAGAGGAGTCAAAGGCACGTGAGCAGAAATAGCTGAAAGGTGGACTTTAACTGAAGAGTATGCCAACCCAGTATTGAACAATTCACACAATTAAAGGAAAAGCAAACAAACTTCCACAGAAAATAGATACAGGTTATGACCAAGACACCAAACAGAAAATCTCTTCTATTTGGACAAATGAGATTTCCAACTAGTTGGTTTCCTGGCCTCCCACAGAACCCAAAGTTGCCTAAAAAGTATCAAAACCCCATCACCCACAGTGTCAGCTGAAAAGTGGGGATGGATGAGAGACACCTTGTCTTGTGTGACCTGATTTTGGGAAAAACTGCTATCTTGAACAGGACCCTAGGTATGAGGGGAAGGGGAGGGAAAGGCATACAGAAACATCCTGTTCCAAAGCAGAAGGCATTGGATTCTGGTGCAAAACAGAGGAAGTTATCTTTTCAGGGGGGAGGCAAAAATATTTACCAGAGTACTCCACTGGTGGACAATGTCCTGAAACACTTCTCTGTGAAGCATCCATTCATGAGCCTGTTTTATGGACCTGCTCAGAGGGTCTGGCCAGAGTGTTCTGTTCTGAAGGAATATAACCCGCCTGAAGAGTTACCTGATACTGGACAGCCACATCACAAACATGAAGATCTAGTCTGCACAAGAGGTAAGGCCACATCCCCCCTTGCTTGTTAATTTACATCACTGTGGTATTGTTCGTAAAGAATGACAGGCCCTGGAAGGAATACAGAATGGAAAGCCAAAAGAGGAGGCCTCATCTCTAATGCTGATATTGCTCTTTTTCTGACAAAGGGACCAAAGGCCCTAAACTTTTAAAGGACCGAAAGAAGCTCCTCACTGCAATTCTGAGGCATATGAAGAAAGTTCCTAAGAGGGGACTGAAGGCTGAAAAGGAAGCCCAGGGTTGAGAGTTGATAAATCCATCACTGATGCTCTAGCTTCAGCTCTAAAAGAATTGGAAAGTCCAAAGGATGGAAATGTTGAAGCCAGACTGACTAGGTACCACTGTAGCTTTCTCATATGAAGCCTGGCTAGAGGAAGCATAGGAATAGTGGAAGCCATGAACCACAGAATCCTTAGAAACTCCCTGGCTGTAATTGAGACCAGAGGAAGAAGGGGCTGAAAAAATGCAATCAGAGTTAAAGGCATGAGAAGATGCAGTGATGTCAGCTTATGAATGGTCTGGTGGATGCACCCAAGAAAATATAACCCTGTAGAGGAGTCAGGAAGGATTTCAGAAAATTCACTGTAAACCCTAGGCTCATCAAAAAGCAAATTGCATAATAAAGGTGCTGAAGCAAGGTCTGTGGAGAGGAAGTCAGAATGAGCAGGCTGCCCAGAAAAGGAAAGATCTGTATTCCTCTTACCCCGCAAAAAGTAATCACAGCAGTGAGGCATTTGGTGAAGACCCTTAGGGCAGTAAAGAGGCAAGCAGAGAAATGAAAATGCAAGCAAGAAACAGAAAAATGTAAAAATTTCCTGAAATGGGGATGTATAGGAATATGGAGATAGACATCCTCGAGATCCAGAGAGACTAGGAAAACCTGATGCAGAAGAGGAGGAAATAAGATTTGAAGAGATAGCATTTGAAAGGAAGGAACCTTTAAAAAGGTGTTGAGCTGGGAAATATCCACAATAGGTCTCTGGGTGCTTCCCTTCCAAGGAACCATAAATATTCTGGAATAAAACATTTTCCCCCTTTGAGAAACAGAAAATGCTTGGATGGTGCCTTGAGACAAAAAGCTCTGAAGAAAATCCAGAAAAAATGTCAGCTATTCCTGAGAAGGTTGAGGAATGCCCAAAAGAGGAGGGAGGGATTTCCAAGCCATGTAAGACCCTTGATGAATAATGGATAGAACCCAGGAATCCTGAGTGATCCTTAAGCAATTGGGAAGGGACAAGGAAAGACGAAGAGATAGAAGAACCTGGCTTAGAAGGGAGGGAAGAAGATAATCAAGACAGAACCTGGTTTGTCTGGAAAAGGACATTTCTGAGCTGTAGGAGTCTGAGTAGACTTAGCAGGAGGAGCTCTTCTAGAACCCTTTTTACCTTTGGGAGGGAGGCAAGATGGTTTACGTACAAAAGCACATGAAGGATACTTTCTCAGAAATTTGGGAAAAGGGGAAACAAATGTGTTAACTTCCTGCATAGCCTCACTCATCTCCTGAAGAGACGTAAAAAGCTCAGCAGCTACCGAACCAAACAGATTTTTGTCAAGAGAAGCCTCCATTAATCTGGCTTAATATCATCAGGCAGAGGTTGAAGGTAAAGCCAAGAATAACGTCTTAACACAGAACCAAAGGCAGCAGCTCTAGAAGAGGCATCAGCTGCATCATAACTATATTTACTGGAATGGCAAGCAACTTGAGAAGAGGATCCTAACAAAGAGAGGGATGAAGCCTTCCCCTCAGAATCTGGAAGGTCTGAAATAATTTGAAAAGCCTGAGATGGGACTAAAACATACCTAGTCATATGGATCTGGTAATTTGCAGCCAAAAAGGCTTGAGTAGCAGCAGTATATACCGGTGTGCCCAATCTTTCCATTGTTCTACTGTCCATGTCAGAGGGAAGCAGTTTAGTACAAAGCAAAATCTTGGAAGGCTTATCAGAACAACAAAAACAGAGGGTTTGGCAGAGGGACACTTGTAAAAAAATCAACAATCAGGCACCTTACAAAACCTATCATTTTTTTTTTTTTTTTTAAGAAGCAGGGGGCTGAGAATCAGGAGCCTGAGATACTGCTGAAAAAGTGTCCAACAAAGCAGCAAGAACAGGAGGAAAAACAGAGGGCTTGGGAGACTATTTGGAGGAGTTCATAACACCTTTGTTGAACATCAGAAACCTGGGTGCAGTCCCATTTAAAAATATGAGAGAAAGTATTCCCAAAGGACATCTCCTCACAAGGACAGTAAGGACCAAGTATCCTCCTCCTCAGAACCATAGTCCAATTGAAAGGGAATCTGGAAGGAAAAGGCCAAATACTCTTCATCAGAGCCTAAATCCTTATCAAGAGAGTCCTGCTCCCTGGGCCTGAACAGGAGTATATGATCAAGGGGAGGGCATGAAGACTCCCTGAGGGGGCTTCAAAGCCACGAGAGCCCTAATTAAACCCTATGTAAAATCCTGCCATTCAAGCTGAGGATCCTTAGGAGCAGGGTTAATATGGTTTGTCCTTTGCTGCTTCTTAAAAGGGATGCCTGCCCTAAACATCTTAGGGGGTCTGGACTGCTACTGATGTTCAATCAACATTGTGGAAAATTTCCTCCCTAACAAGGTTCTGTGGAACACCACTTGGTCCCTCAGATATTATTAGCTACAGTTACCCATGAAGATCTGAAATGGGGGTCTACAGAGCTTCCTAGGATGTGCACAAAGCCAGATCAATGCAAGCCTCTGAAGTGGTCACAGCAGAGGAATCTGGAGGACAAACGGGCGATCCTCTGGGCTTTCACCAGCCTTGACAGAGACACCAGGGGAGGCAGTATAGTAGCAGATTCCAATCTAACATTTTTGACCACCTTCTTAGCAGATGGCTGACCCTTGGGCCAGGACAATTTTGCCATTGTACCCTGCTCCAAAAATTTAAGACAGTGGTTTTCCAGGCAGGTGGAAACTACAGAGTTTTAGGGACAAACATCTGACACACAGGGCACAATGCATGGACATCAGAAGCACCTGAAAAACAAACATTGTTCGTGACAGCATCTTTTCAGCACACAAAGGCAAAGCACAATACCAGCAAACTTGGCTGTCCTCACTGGAACAAATCGGGAAAACGTCAAGAAGTTAAAGTACCTGGATGGACAGCTGGGACCATACACACCATTTTCAGTGTAGCTGCATATTGTCCTAAACAGTCTCTATGGCTTCCAGTAAACATGTTACAAAATAACCCAGCTCTTGACTGCATCAAGCTTTATTCTGGGCAAAGATATGTTCATTCAAGCACTTGGCTTCTTCTACACTCCTTCTCTTTCTTTTTTAGCATACTATTTCAACAGCTTTCATGTGGTATATTACACAGGGCCAAATATAAATCTTGTCACTGTATAATACTGTCAGAACAGGATGGCTCCCTATCACTGTCATTACTCACATGCTCAGTTATTTTAAACTCATTAGAGTTATTGTGTCCTGTGAGCCAGAATAATAAAACTAACAGCTTCACAAGATCTCTTCTGCTGGCCTCTGCCCTTCTTCCTTCTTGTCACATATAGGCAGTTACTAGGCATGCCGTCCCAGGAGACCATTACAGAAACTAGCCCAAATTCTCAATTGCCCAAAGCACTGTCTGGTTATGACACTTGCTCAAGGTCACACCGTATGGTAGAAACATTCTAACCCTATTCCCTTGGCACAGGAAGTCCAGAACTAAACTTGTTTCTACTTTGGAACCAAAACATGGAATATGTTAACTATAACGTAAGAACTCAATTGATACCTGGTAAAACAGTCTAAAGTCACACTTACATAACTTTCATCCAGGAATTACTAACAAAAAAAGTGGCATAACCTCTGTTGTTGTCTTGAAACAAATCATAACTCTGTGGTAAAAACAGCTCTGGTGTAATGGTGAATAGAAATTTAGAAATATTTTTTTTTTACTTTTAACTGCCTATTCTACAGACTATTTTGTTTTATACACCTTTAACTGTTAATGTTTTATTACTCATCATGTAAAACTAATTTCTGAGACTACTGGACCATAGCTGGAAAGCTTATTAGCCCTAGGAAAGGTTTATTTAATTTTTCAGCAAAAAGATACCACAGACACAACCAATGTCAACTTAGATCAAATTACTGTAGAAACCAAAACTCAGTAGGTTTACACCAGATGATAGGTAACAAGACCTGTCTGTTTTCTACGCAGAAGTAATAAACAATAGCATATCTTGGGCACAGTTCTATTCAGTTGGCCAAGTCCTTAGTGATAAACACATTATAAACTCTGCATACAGTCTATAGCAGCGTATCGTAGGTAAAGCATGGTAAATTCAAATCTACCTCCTCGACCTCTGGTTCACTTATAGATGCACTGCCTTCTCTATTCATTTAAAAGAAACCACATACTTGTGTCAGCTTCAACCCCTTTATTTCTGTTCAAATCCAAAACTCTTTTGTTTAGTCGAGTTAATTCCCTTTTTGAAAGCTCTGTCTCTTGGTCACATAAAAGACTGCCCACTAAACTCTTATTTCAATTTCATAATACCCAGAGTACTTTTACTTTCTCCTACCTTTAATATGCACAACACTCAGTAAGAGCTTCTTAACAACTGGCAAAATCTTTTCACTTCAGTCACATCAGGGATCCCTATCTTACTAATCTTAAAATGTTTTTCTCTGTAAAATCTTTTATCTCAAACAGGAAGTAGTCATCTTACAAAATAGTGGACCAGTTTTCGATGTCATAGGTAGGTACTAGGCTATCAGCCCTGGGGCTTAAATAAGCCTAACCAGAAAGGTTCCCTGGCTTTCGCCACGGAAGAAAATTATTTTCCTGTGCCACTGTCAAACAGTGCCGCAGAAGTGATCCCCGGGGTGAATTTTCTACTTCCCATCCAGTCAAGAATTTTCTTAAAAGAGGGCCAATGAGGAGCTTTGCTTGACATGAATGGGTAGTTTGTTCCAGAGTATGGGAATTCTCTGGGACTGGAATCTATACCTCCAGCATGTTCTGTTTATTGTGGTGACAAGGTTTAGATCTCCGCAGTGTATGGTTCGGAGAGATTGGGATTTCTTTAAGTGTAGCATGTCCAAAAGCTCTGGGTTTGACATAGCTTTGTATGTTAGGCACAGATCGTCTCTGAGTAGGCGATATGCGATGGAGTAGAGCCTGAGTTTTTTTTAGATGGTCTACGTATGGCATCTGCTTGAGGCCGGTAATCCTCTTAAGTGAGGTATTTCTGTGGGATACATGCCAAACGGGGCACTTTACTCTATAATGGGTCTGATGAGGGATGAGTAGAGGAACAATGACCTCCTTTTTTCCAGAGAACCACCCTTTTGTGATGAGGTGTGCCACGTAGAAAGATTTCCTGACTACTGTGGCATGTGGTTATCAAAGGACAGACTACTGTCCAACTGTGTCCCAAGGTCTCTTATCACACACTCCGTGTTTAGTGAGCTACCGCCTATGGGGTAGTTCACGGGTACCAAGTTTTTCCCAAAGGGGATGACAATGCACTTTTGGCATTGAGATTGAGGCCATGACTTTGACAACGAGCATCTGTCTCCGTGAGGCCCTTTTGTGGAATGTCTACGTCATTAGGTGATTCTATTATGGCTCCCAGTTTGCAGTCATCTGTGAACTTTGTAAGCCAAAGATGATCTCTGTTGGCCTTCACTTCAAAGAAGTAGATGTCGAACAGGAGAAGACCCAGGACTGAATCCTATGGTACTCCACTCATCACTGGTTTGAAGTCGGACTTGGAGTCGGCTATTTTTACTGTGTGGGTTCTGTCGGTGAGCCAGTTGGCCACCCATCTTGTGACATAGGGATTTATGCCCAGTTTAGTGAGTTTATGTATAATTCCAGAGTGAGGGATGGTATTGAAAGCCTTGGCAAGGTCAAGATATGCTATGTGCACTACCTTGCCCTCGTCTACGGCTCTAGTGACTGCTTCAAAGAAGTCAATCAGGTTTAGCAGACATACTCTACCTTTTACAAACCCAAACTGAGTGGGGTCCAGGGTTTGGAAGTTACCTATGTCTTTGCTTATAATTTCCAAGATGATGCGTTCCATGGCCTTGCAGATCAGGCTCGTCAGGCTAATGGGGCGGAAGCTTCCTGGGTCCATGGTGTCACCCCCTTTGTGGAGTGGGATAACAGTCGCTGTGCACCATTCAGTAGGCACATAGCATGAGGTGATGCTATGATTGAACATGGTACTTAGGTAGGGTGCCAGTTTGTTCTGTAGTTCATGCAGTATGCAGCCTGGGATGTTGTCTGGTCCCATGGATGCTGTGTTCTTGGCTTTGAGAGTTCATAGGTAGGTACTAGGCTATTAGCCCAAGGGCATTTATAAGCCTAGCCAGAGTGTGTCAGCTTTCGCCACCCCATTGCTTAATTAACTGAGCCTCTGTCAAGAAGAGCCAATGAAGTGATCCCAGGGGTGTATTTTCTGTTACCCATTCACTCGTCAAGGTTTCTCTTGAAGAGTGTTAGTGAAGGGCTCTGCCTAATGTAGTTAGGAATTTTGTTCCAAAGCATGGGGAGTCTCTGTGACAGGAATCTATACCTCCAGCATGTTCTATTTATTGTTGTGGTGAGGTTTAGCTCACAAGAGTGAGTGGCTCGCAGTGACTTGGATTTGTTTAGGTGGAGCATGTCCATCAATTCTGAGTTGGATATGGCTTTGTAAGTCAGGCAGAGATCAACTCTGAGTAAGTGATATGCTACTGAGTACAGCTGGAGTTTTTCCAGTCGGAATGCATAGGACATATGTTCGAGACCAGTAATCCTCCTGGTGAGGTACTTTTGTGGTCTTTCCAGCTGTTGGAAGTGTCTTGTGAGGTACATCCCAAACGGGGCATTGTACTCTATGATGGGTCTGATGAGTTACGAGTAGAGGGGCACTATAACCTCTATTTCTAGATGCGAACCCTTTAGTAATTAGATGGGCTGCATAGAAGGATTTCCTAACTACTTTGGCAATATGATTGTCAAAGGAGAGATTACTATCTACCTGGGTCCCCAGATCTCTTATTACCTCTTCTGTATTAAGGGGGCTGCCACCTATGTGGTAATTCATAAGTGTTTTGTTTTTCCCAAATGGGATGACTATGCATTTTTTGCCATTTAGCTTGAGACCATGACTTTGACACCAGGTGTCTGTCTCAGTAAAGCTCTTTTGGAGAATGTCCGTGTCAGCCGGAGAGTCAATTATGGCTCCGAGTTTGCAGTCATCGGCGAACTTGGTTAGCCATAGTACTCCTGTGTTTGCCTGTACTTCTGAGAAGTATATGCCGAACAGTAGGGGTCCCAGGACCGAGCCTTGTGGGACACCACTTGTTACTGGTTTAGAGTCGGACCTGGAGCCCGCTATTCTTACCGTGTAAGTTCTGTCTGTAAGCCAGCTGGCAACCCATCTCATGACGTAGGGGGTTTATGTTCAGACTGGTGAGTTTTTGGGCGGCGCAGTGGTGCAGCAGTTAATGCTGTCGACTCACAGCAAGAGGTTCTCCGGTTCGATTCTCAGCTGGGGTGCCTTCTGTGTGGAGTTTGCATGTTCTCCCTGCATTCTCGTGGGTTTCCTCCGGGTACTCCGGTTTCCTCCCACATTCTAAAGACATGCTTCTGGAGCATTTCTCCCCGGGCCTCCGCTGAAAACAGGATCTGTGGAACCTAGTCGGACTTTCCCGGTCAACAAATGTTTAATAAATAAAATAAATAAAAAAATAAAATTTTTCAATAATTCCCGAGTGGGGAATGGTGTCAAAAGCCTTAACGAGGTCAAGGTAGGCTGTGTGAACTACCTTCCCCTCATCTATGGCCTTGGTGACTGTCTCAAAGTCAACCAGTTTTAGTAGGCATGATCTGCCCTTAACAAAGCCGAACTGGTTGGGTCAAGTGTTTGGAGGTTCCCAATGTGTTTGTTAATGAGTTCCATGATGATGAGCTCCATAGCCTTGCAGACCAGGCTAGTCAGGCTTATGGAGCGATAGTTACCAGGGTCAGTTGTGGCCCCTCCTTTGTGGAGCAGAATAACCATTGCTGTGCGCCATTCTATGGGCACGTAGCCTGTGGAGAGGCTGAGGTTGAACAGTGTGTTTAGTTGGGGGGGTTAGTTTGTTCTGTAGTTCGTGCAAGACGCAGCCTGGGACACTATCTGGCCCCATTGATGCTGTGCTTTTGAAAGGGCTGTTTTTCACCTGTGCATCTGTGATTTCTGGGACACTACACTTTTCCGGTATTGTTGTGGGCTCTTGAGGGGGTGAAGATTGCACTGAATCTATCTGCCAGGTTGTTGGCAATATCAGTGGGTTCAGTATATTTTGTGCTATTTTGCACTAGCTCAGTGCAAATCTGCAAGTTGCCACTTAAATTCTTGACATAGCTAAAAAAGGCTTTGTGGTTATCTTTCGAATCCTTAGCTATTTTTCTTTCAAAGTTAGCCTTGGAGGCTTTTATATTATTATATTAGTTTCCTCCTTTTATTGTACAGCGTGTTTATGGCAGGGGTCCACCAGACTGATTTCCTTCTCTTAAGGGAGTGAGTCTTGGTTTCGCTAGGGATGGCATGATCCATGCATCTTGTAGGTGCTCATAGAGTGCATTTGTAAAGGTTCCTGCATCTTGGACACTGTTATCCTTTAGTATGGGGGCTGTGAAACTTACCACCTCTGTCTTAAGTAAGGTGAAGTTTGCTATAGAAAAGTTTTTCACTGCGGTTTCCTTGGTTGGAGGTGGTGGTGTGGACATCCAGAGTGATTAGTTTATGATCTGATCTAACCAGTGATGGGTTGACCTCTGGTGTGGAACAACTGTCGCCCATTTTGGTGATGACCAGGTCCAATATGTTTTCACCACTGGTAGGGGAGTTTACCAGCTGATCCAGGGCATTTGAGTTGATAAATTCCAGGAAGCGCTGGACCTGGGAGTTTGTACTTTTGTAGTTTTCCCAAATAACGGTAGGGTAATTGAAATCACCCAATATCAGGCTGTCCAGTAGGACCTTCATGTTTTCCAGTGTCTCCAGAAAGGTGGAGTGGTGGTCCTGAGTCATGGAGGGTGATCTGTAGCAGGCCACAATTTGCATAGCAGATTTGCCTGATGTTAGTTGCACATGGATGATCTCGGAGATATCATGCTGCACCACTAATCTGGAGGTGTAGGTATCCTTGATGAATATAGATACACCCCCTCCTTTTGTGTTTCGGTCCATGTTCTGTGGCCGAAATGTGTGGTATGAGTTGTAGCGCGGTAGTGCTGGGGTGCTCTGTGGAGCCTTGAACCAGGTTTCAGTTACTGCACAGATGTCGATGTTCTCCATACTGAGGAGTGCTTAGAGCACGTGCATTTTGAGATTTAAATTCCTGGTGTTGAGTAGCAGAACCCTCATTTTTTTTTATTTGTGCTGTTTATGGAGGTGGGTTTGACTTTTGAACCTTGCCTAAAAAGGCACTATGGGGGCAGCAACAGCCTTGGCCAGTATTCGAAAGCCTAGGGGTGACAGGTGCAAGCCATCTCTTACAAAGCAATGAGGCCTGTAGAGCATGTCGTCCCAGACTGACAGACACTGGATCCCCTTTGAATGACACCAGCAGCTTAGCCAATTGTTGAAATTGATCATTTTTTCTTTATACTGCGGTATCATTCTTGGTGAGGGCAGGATGCTACTCCGGGGGTCAGAGTCATACCCGCCTGGGCTACATGATCAGAGAGCTCTTCCATGTCTTTTCATGTAGTCCAGGGAGGTACGTCTCAGGTCACTCACACCAACATGAACAATGACAGAGTCATATCTATACTTGTTCTGGAGTGACCTGAGTGCTTGTGTTATGTGGCGGATTCTGGCTCCTGACAGGCAGCTAACAGTAACCTTCTCCTTGTCCAGCCTAGTGAGTGGGACGTCAGTGTGCCTGACTATAGAGTCACCTATTACTAGTGTGTTAGGTATGTTATTTCGCCTTAAAGACTGTGATTGTGCGGCACACTGATGTTGTGTTTTACGTGTTGTCTGGTTTGTGACAGGATGTGCAGGTTTTTTGGGTGTTTGCTTTGGAGGTCTGTGATGCTTTTGCAGGTTTTTATTTAGAGCCTCCGAGTATGCTTTAGTGTATTTATGTGTATTTTTTGCCAGTGCTGGTTTAGTATGTCTATGTTAGGCTAGAGGTGTAGTGCAAGTGTTAACCTTCTCCTCATGACTGCCTGTTCCATTCTTGGGTGGAGAGAGCTTAGCCTCCACTTTAGCTATATAACTGCATCTCTCGCATATGTTAATGTTTTGTGGTAGGAGGAGAGGGTTGTCTGTATACATGAGGCAGTTGTAACATTGCCTCAGGATACCCAGGTTCACCAGCTGGACTGGAGAGTATACCTGAAATTGCCCTTTGGTCATGGCTGAATAGTAGGGTCAGCAGCTTAGTCACTTGGTTGGTGAGAGGTGAATAATGAGCCTTGCCCTGCTGGACAATCAAGTGTCGGGGTATATTAGTGCTTGCTATTAGGTCTGAGCAAGTGCTGGATTGTAGGATGCTTTTTAAGTGCTTAGGTTGAGAGTTAGACTACTTTCAAGGGAAAAACTGAAGAGAAGACTTGGTGTAGCCGGGATAAATCTAGCCCTAGCTAACCGGCACTGCCCGGACATGCAAAACCGTGCAAACGCGTTTTTTACAGCAGGGAAATGAGAGAGATAGAAATTAGCCCAAAATGGCCTATCAACTACTAACATCTGGGCTGGAACCACTCCTCCAGGGACAGATGGCTGCTCAAAGCTCCCTCTCTCACAGGTGAACAGAGAAACCTCCCTCTATCTACCCCCACCCACCCTACAGATTATTATATTCATAAAGTAGCAGAAACTATTCTAAGAACTAAGCCAACACAGAAACGTAAAAAAGAGATTCTGCCAATATGGATGACTGTAATTAGGGTTACAAAGAACAGCAGGTTGGAATTTACTGGAGAAAACTGGCAAAAGAACCAAGAAAATGTGAGCAAATAATTAGACAAGGAAAGGTAAGGGAATGAGAAGAGGCCAATAATACATTTTGACTGCAGCTAGAGATTGCTTTCCTTATCATTGATTGACATGAGTGTATAGGCAAAGAAAAAGGAATGGGGGGGGATCCTAAGTGACAGACCAGCAACAGTAGCATTTTAAG
This sequence comes from Protopterus annectens, assembly GCF_019279795.1. Classification (NCBI taxonomy): domain Eukaryota; kingdom Metazoa; phylum Chordata; order Ceratodontiformes; family Protopteridae; genus Protopterus; species Protopterus annectens. The sequence continues at coordinate 679,435,474 of NC_056729.1, forward strand.
TAGAATCTAGAACAGAAGCTGCTTTTAAAGGGATAATTAGAAGGGCATATAAAATACTGCATGGTGGTAACTAGAAGAATCAGTGGAGGTTAGAAAGGATTGAGAAGAGACTGGATAAGCAATTCACAAAGAATAAATGGGAGGCTACATATATATATATATATATATATACATATATATATATACATATATATACATACACATATATATGTGTGTGTGTATATATATATATATATATATATATATATATATATATATATATATACACACACACACATATATATATATATATATATATATATATATATATATATATATATATATAAATGTATATATATATATATATATATATATATATATGTGTGTGTGTGTATATGTATATATATATATATATATATATATATATATATATATATATATATATATACATATACATATACATATATACATATACACACACACACACAGCTCCCAAATGCACTACAGTCTAGAAGATTTAGGCTTTTTGCTTTTAAGCGTTTGCATACGTATTTTTATACCCCAAGCAGACTCCAAAGAATTGTTCTTGGGTACATTACAAATGCTGGAGGTATGACAGGGAAGAAAGAGGTAATTGCGAACATTTTTTCGGGAGCGTAATAAGTTGGTAGACTTTAAAAATTCCTTGCAGACTATTCTGTCTGAAATACTGGGTTAGCAGACTGGAATAAATAAGGAAAATATTTTTTTTGAGCTGTAATACAGAATCAGAATTGCCTAGACAAATAATGCCTTGCGAGTTTAATTCTGGTGGCTGCCAAAAAAGCAATTAGGAAATGAAAGTGTAAACCAACACCACAAGAAGCGCTGAACATAGTAACCGAGATAAATGAACTGGAAGTTGAATCTTTAGAAAAGGGTAGGAGCAAATTACATAGAAAAAAATGGGAATTGTGGCAACAATACATGCAGAATATTGTTTTGGAGAAGAAATGAGGTTTAAAGGCAGCATAAACTGAATGAGGTAAGTAATGTTCAAATGACAATGACGGTATAGAAGATTGTGTGAAGTATAATGTCTGCAATTGAAAATGTCAATATGGTTTTGTTTTCATTTATATAAATGTATGATTGCCAATGTCATAAGCGATAATTCAATAAAGATGCTTCTTGTATTAAAAAAAAACATAATGAATTCAGAGCAAGTAAACCAGTAGAAGAGACAATGAGAGGCAAAATGCACTTTTTTCTAAACAAGTACAAGGAAAGGCTAACAATTCAAGATATCAACAGAAGTGTAGAAAGGGAGAATCTTGTAAAGCTTAATTTACAATGAGGGTGGGCAGGTTAAAAAACACCACATTTAAAAAACATCAGAGCAAAGAAAGGGAGTCACCAACAGTACTTGTAGTTTTTCCATGCCTTAAGTCTTATCAGAAAAGACCAGTCTTGACATGTAGGAGTGCAGATGAGGTGAAGTAATTAAACTGCATCCATATCTGGCTGGATTATAGATCCCTCTGGTCATTCTTGCCCCAGATGTTAAATTTTGGGAGGCCATTCTAAAGTGCGAATGAATAGACTGCAGATCTAAAGTAAGAGGTCTGAATTCACAAGTAAAATGAAAAGAAAATATGTAGAAAAAGTTTTCTTTCATAGCTTGCAGATTAACAGGACTCATGCTGGGATGCAACACCTTTCTTTGTTGCTGTACCAGTAAAGATGTATGTTAAGAGGCAGGGACGATTGTGGGAGAGAAATCTGGATGACTGACAGAAAACATCATGGTTATCTAGAGCTACGAAGAATGTATCAATTAGTTTGGCCTTATGCTGTTTTGCTTTAAATACTAACTTTTGAATCAGATGAACAAGGAGGAAGAATACACTAAGGTTTGAGTCCATGAAAAGTAGAAAGCATCAGTCATTCAAACTGTCTTGTGATGAATGCGGGAGCAAACAAAATAGTGTGCATCAAACAGGTCAACCTCTCAGATGTCCATTCTGTACAATGCCTTGAAATATCTCAAGATCTAATTTCAACTCATGCCCAAGATTTTTTCTGGTAAAATCATGTGTAGTGTTGATCTCAACATTTGAAATTAATAGTCTGAAAACTTGTCTAACAATCCTATAAACTGCAGATTGATGTGAATGGATATACTTCTCTTCCATGAAACCATTTGTTTAGCACTGACACGTTACTAAATGGAGTTCCCCAGGGATAACTGGGGGAATCTGTAGTCAGACATTGAATTTTGGACATGGAAGTAACATTGTATTCTAGTGGATAGTTTTGCCATCTGTTCAGCATAGTTCATTATGTACATATTGGAGGAATACAAATCATTAAATCCAGTCAATTTGCAAACTACTTCTAGAGATTTCTGAAATGTGTTGCTCTCAAAAGTTATTTTGCAATAAGAACTAAAATAATGCAGGGTATGCACCAAAGAGTTCCTGCAAAGTGTCTTGCTGTGATGGGTCACTGCTTAGAGAAAAACTTAGAACCATCTGTATCTAGTCTTGCCCCAAGTACGGAATACTCAGATATAAGCATTAACTCTATAACTGCCCCCGGAAATACTACCCAGAAACTGCAGTAATACAACTGCCCGATTTATGATACACTAACCATTCCTCCCTTGTTTACAGCTGCTGGACAATCGCCCAGATGCACAAGTTTTTTTTTTTTTTTTTGGAGAAGTGCAAACAATGAAGCTATGCATTTGGTAAATATGTCATGGGCTATAGACAGTCCAAACATTTGTGTAGAAAATTGAGTAATGCCAAACTACGCAGAATACAAGGCGCATTTTTGAGGATGCGTCAATGAGTGTGACGATGCACATTTTTCATGTACAAAGTTGACAAGCTGGTATCTTGTTCTACAAAAGAAAGTAGAGTCTTCATTCATATTCATTTGGAATGATATTTCATTTAAGAACTTTAGCAGATTTCATAACCTTACAATTGAAAGTGTTGCCCTTTTTTGAAAGTAGAAATACTTTGGACTAAAGTAATTTAAAACTAACATTCACCTCAATTCTCGTATTTGATGTGGCAGTGTCCGAGAAATAAGCATAATTCGATGTTGATAAATACGCAGCGTAACCTGCTGTGTTGTTTGTAAAACCTATTTTACAGGAACTGTTTCTTGCCAAACAAAAATATGGCTTCACGCATTTACTCAAATTAGGTTATTAGGGAAAGGAAGGGGTTTAAAAAAAAGGTTGCAGTCATTTGAAATGTTTTGAGTTCAGTCTACACTTTTCCCATGAATACAATTTGCAGCTGCTTTGCTCTCTATTATACAGCTTTTGTTTATGAAACTGATGGAGGAGGAATCCTTTAACTTTCCACTTACAGTGCAACTCTTCTGACACTATACTAAATAATTTAGATCTGATAGCTTAATTTCAAGACTTTGTTCTAAAGCATCCTAGTCTTCCCAAAACTACACTGACATGACAATGTGTGCACATTTCATAGTATGGACTCTAGTGTTGTCCACTGGTGCAACTAATTTTTTTTTCTTAACTAATGGTAATACTGTTGGCTTAGAAAAAAAAAAGTTATGTACTCACTATAACTTTCCTTTCATGTTGTCCATTTTCATTCTTTCTCAACTCTTGGGTTTGGATCCGATCTTTGGATAAGACTTGGCTGCTTTTTCCAGCTCGTAGAACATAAAACTCTCCAACTCCTCCCTTTACCCATAATACTCTCATCACCTTATATACCTCTAGATCTTGTTTGTTGCCCACAGACCTACAAAATTTGTAAGGAATTATGACGTAACAGAATCTGTGACTCAAACTAAAATGGCTCCTCTAATATCCTTCGATCTTTCCAAGAGTAAATCAAAGAAGTGGATTGGTGGAAGGGAAGCTGAGCAAGAATGAAAATGGGCAACACAGATGGAACATTATGGTGAATACATAACTTTTAGGACAGAGTCCCCAACAAACCTAAATCCCAGGAGGACTCTGGGAAAGGATATTCCAGAGCACTGCTGAGCCAAAGGCTGCTATTCCCCTGGAGACCAGATCTAATCTGTAATGAGCAATAAAGGCATGAGGATTAGCCCAAGTGGCAGTTGCATAATAAAGAAATTCTAGACATAAAGGTTGAAGACATTGCTATAAACAAAGGTAATGCAATTAATCATTTAGCTAAAGTTACTTTAGTAACTGGTTTGCCTTATTTTGATTCAGAAAAGAAAAAAAAATAAGTGTGCAGATTTTCTGAATTCTTTGGTTCTGTGAGGGTAAAAACGTAACTATGAACATCCAACAAGTGTAACGTACATTCTCCTTTGTTTGACAAATCTGGAAAAGACTGGAAGGTAAATAACCTGATTAATACTGGATTCTGACACCACCTTAGGTAGAAAGGAAGGTCTGGTCCATATAAAGATACCCTTATCCTTGGAAAAATCAGATGAGAAGGTTTAGATGACAGAGACTGAAGTTCAGACACTATTCTGGCAGAAGAAATAGCAACTAGGAAAACTGTTTTCCAGGTGAAAAATTTTAGCTCAAACTTCACTGAAGGTTCAAAGGGGGTTTGGGTTACAGCCTGTAAAACAATATTTAAGTCCTAAGGGGGTGTAGGATACTTTAAAGGAAGTCTAAGCAGATCTGCTCCTCTGAGAAAGACACTGCAAAGCTTAGAGTAAGCTAAGGTAGAGTTATTTACTCCCATATGACAGACGTAAATTGCTTCTAATTGTACTCTGATAGTTGAGGAGCTAGCCCCTTCATTGAAAACTGTAGCTAAAAAGTCAAGAACCTTGGAATTTGGTGCTGAAAATGGGTCTAGATTCTTTTTATGTGCCCAAAAAAAGAACAAATCTTTTCTATTTACTTTTATAAATTTTTCTGGTGGAAGCTTTGTGGCATGATAAAATGTAAAGGATAGGGGAGCAAAGCCTGTGCTGACCAGCAATCAATGAAACTGGAGAAACCATGCGGTCAACTTAAGGCCTGAAATGTCTGGATAGATCATGCTTGTCAGAAGAGACAGAAGGTCTGGAGCTGAATCCAGAATCCAGGGCGGGTACAGGAGAAGAGAAACCAGATCTGTCAAGGTCAGTAAGGTGCAATGAGGGTAATTGTGCTCTTCAATCAAGATGCTTTCTGGAGAAACTTGGGAATGAGGAGGGTAAGTGTACAGGAGACCAGAGGGCCAAACATGAAATAAAGTCTCTCTTGGGACTCCCCCACTGGAGTGAATCAGGGCAAAGAACCTGCTGTGCTTGCTGTTGACAGGAGATGCAAAGATACTGCAGCATGGTTGGCCCAATCAATGGAAAATCCTCTCCACCACCTTCATGTTGAGTGACCACTCATGAGACACTTGGTAAACACCCTGGGGGCTGTGGTGTGACCAAAGGGCAGTGCTTTGAATTGATAATGACTGGCTCAAAGCCAGAAGCGCATCTTCTAGATCAACTCTATTTTGATGTGATAGTACACATCCTGAAGATCTGCTGAGCACATCCAGTCGTTCTTGTGCAGAAATGGCAGAATGGACTGAACCATGAACATATGGAACATTGTATGCCATAATGATCATTACAGTTTGCTGAGATTCAAGATTAGTCTACACTCTCCTGTGTTTTTTTGGCATGAAAGAGAATCTTGAATAAGTTCCGGAGTTTTTCTGGTCTGGGAGACCTCTTGTAGGACACTGTTCTCTAGCAAATTGTTTCTAGTTTTGTTGCTTCCCTCTCACTGGGTGGAACACCAGGGATATTGTTTGATACTTGATGGGATGGATGGGAAAATGGTATTCTACAACTTCTGGGTATTAACCAACGTTCCTACAATCTCTTGTTATTTCTAGCCAGGTTGTCTGGTGCATGTATAAGCGACCCCCCGATTGCCTCCAGAGAGGGACAGTTGGGCCTTCTTTCAGGAGCGCTGAAAGGATCTGAGAGAGAAGGTATCCCTAGATCCCTGATTACACGGCCCATCTCAGGCACAGGGATGGTGTCTTCCACTGGAGACCCCCCTCCCCCCACAAGGGAACTGTTTTCCACATGGATCTAGGAATGGACCATGGGATTTTTTGAACCGCATTTTTCTGTCCACCTCGTTGTTTCATAGAAATAGTCTGTTGAGGAGTTGAAAACACACTCACAGCAGACAGGGTTTTCTCTTCCTGCTCTCACCTAGTGTATGCATCTTTTACTTTGGGTCCATATAATAAGGTTCCATCAAAGATTTGAAGGGTTCCACAAAGTCACAAGTGCATCCAGACATGTCTCCTGATGGAAATGCCTGAACTTGCCTCCTGTGAGGTACCCTCAGTTGCGTGGGAAAGAAGCCTCATGGATGAATTTGAAATAGACTGAAGGGAAGCCATCCCTCAGAGGATATGGTCTCAGAGAGGGATTTAGAAAGCTCCTTAATCAAATCCCTCTGAAGTCTTGTAAAGTGTGCCAAACAATTCAGCAAAACAAGGGCAGATGTCAAGTATACACACACTTCCCAAACCTGTCCAGCACCCTATGCTCCCCGTTAGGAGGGAGGACAAAGAAACTTTGTTCTTCCAGTTCCTTCTTACTGGCTGTTGCTACAACCAGGGCATCAACAGGTACTAATTTATTCCAGTGTTGTCTATGCTTAGGTGGTGCCTGGATCATATCTGGTCTCCTGGGAATTGGCTCAGTAGTGTCAGGTTACTTCCACGCCCATCTAGAGACCAAATCAATGAGCTCATCAATGGTTAGAGGCACCCAGGAGGTAGACAGGCCAGCTCCAAAGTCCTCCAGGAACACAGACTCCTTCTGGGAAGGGTTATCAGGGGAACAACCACCCCTTTGCTTTAGGAGTTCTAAGATGTCTCCAAATGAGACATCATCAGGTGGGGATCTGAAGGAACCTTCCTCTTAACCAAAGCCAGTGCCCTCAGTAATAGACCCTTGTGGAGTGTATTTTCCTCTTTGCAGTTTCTCCTCCAAGGAAATTCCTCGGTGGGATGTTCCGAGGAGGTACTGTAAGACATTACTATACCCTATTGGATGGTCTGGAGTCTGGTCAGGGCTGGCTGCCCCAGTAGAACAAATGACAGATTCTGGACACAGAATTGAATGTGAATGGGAAGGTGGAGCCAAACAGGGATGAGAAGTATAAACTCTAGAGAAAGCTCTCTCTACTACCTTAAAGGCAGAAAGCCTTGGAGAAAGAGATGCTGACAGATCAAAAAGGCAGGCTTTCGGACCGCTGGTTCCCTCTGGCTTGAAGGCAAGTTGCTTAAGGGGGGAGTCACAGCCAGGCTTGTACAGCATCAATGATCCAAGGGGCAGTGACAACTCATGACAACTTCAGAGTCAAATTCAACATCCTGGAGCCGACGCAAATGCTACAGCTCCAAAAATCATTCAACTCTGAAGTACTCAGTGCCAGACCACTCAGATACACCATCGGAGTCAAAGATGCCAACATCCTGAGATCCAAAGCAAATGACTCCAGGAGTTCAGGATCCGATGGCTCCAAAGCTAATGGTCAGATCAGAGGTGGAGGCGTAGTACTAACAAGGGTCTCCTGATCCGATGGGGCTGGGGCACAGCCGGAAGAGCTCCCTTTTGAATCTGTGTCCTGAGAAACCTCATCATCCTGTCCACATCAGCTTCGGTAAGGCTCCTGAAAGATTGAATGGATGAGGCTATCGATGACACCCCAGGAAAACAATCTTGCGTGAAGGAGTCAAGAAAGACTTTGGACTGTTCTTTTGTAATCCCAGCTTGCGTAAGAGATCTCTCACCCAAAATAGAGACTCCAGACACTTTGAAAGAGAGACTGCAAATATAAGCAAGTTGTCAAAACATGGAAAAATGTGGATTGCCTGTAGCATGTAATGTGCTACAACTGGAGTTGGGGACTTTGTGAACACTCGTGGTGCATTGGATAGTCCAAAGGTTAAGGTAGAGAACTGATAACATGATGCAGACATAGAAAAGCATAAGAAACATCCATAGTCTGGATGAACAGCATTTTCTTACTTTGGCACTAGTAACATCCTTGAACAAAGAGGAGGAGAAACTGGTTCTATCAGTCCTTGGGACAGCATTTGATGAACCGGTGGAAACAAGAAACTGATCAGAAGGATTTGGAATGACTCCCTGGAAAGAAGGAAGTTTATCTTACTGCCATCTATAACCTTGAGAAAAGAAATTCAGTTCCTATTTGTCTGAAGCAATCTGGTGCAAAATAGAAAAATGGAGATTAAGACTTTCTGGAAGAAAATGAGGCCAGAGTGGGAGTGGGTCACAAAGTTTCTCTAATATCATTTAGGCATAACGGACTGCCCTTGGTTTTGGGAGGTTTAGAACTACTTTGCCATTCCTTCTTAAATGTCTGTTTGCCTGAATTTTGTAGAAACTTATTCTGCTTTCTGCCAAAAATGAAAGAGGAAAAAGAAAATCTGAACAATCTGGAAAAGGAGAACTGAAAAATCTTAGAGATTCCCTGGATCAAGCTTGGCCATTTCATTGCACCTTTTGATCACCACTGCAGCAGAGGGACCAAACACAATCTCTCTCCAAGGGAGAATTTAAAGTCTCCTTTTTATCATTATCTGGAATGTTCTAAGAATGCAGCCATCCAAACCTCCTTAAACCATTAACAGTAATCATAGTCATGGAGGAAGTATCAACAGAGACGTGCACACACTGCAAACAATGAGAAACCAAGTAATTTAATATAAAGTTATGTACTCACCATAAAGTTCCATCTGAGTATTAAGACTTCATTTATCATCAACCTGTGGGATGTGGGATCAGAGACGGCAATTTCACTAGCATCTGATTAGAGCTCCAAGCTCCTCCCCTTACCCATAACACCCCTCCATCTCCTCCCTTCCCTCAGATCGAGTTTGCTATACCCCGAACATGAACCTGACCCTAAAAACCTTCACAAACATGGAAAAACAGGAGAGCCGCAAGGCACCCTTTACTGTCTGCCAAGACAGAAATTGCCAAGAGAAGGTCAGGGGGAAGGAGGGAGGGATGGTTGATGACAAATGAAGTCTAACTACTCAGATGGGACATTATGGTGAGTACATAACTTCTTTATCTGAAGTAGTTAACTTCATTTGATCATCAACCTGTAGGACAGTCCCCAGCTACCAACAAAAAACCCTGGGTGGCCCTCATGGAAGGATATTTCGGAGCACCGGAGCCAAAGGATGCTCTCCTTTTGGAAACCAAGACCAATTTCTAATGAGAAATAAAAGTATGAGATGAGGACCAAGTAGCCAACAAACAAATATCGTCCAAAGACACTCTAGACCAAAAGGCAGCTGACTTAGCCATGGACCTGGTAGAAATGGCATTCATCCTTCCCGTAAGAGACATGTTTTTATCTTTGTAAACCTGAAGGATGCATAGGGAAATCCATATGGCATTAGTTACCTTAGAAACCAGTTTGCCCAGAAAGGGCGTAGCAAAGGACACAAACAACTGGTCAGACTTGCAATGGGCTTTAGTCCTGTGTAAGTAGAAGCATAATTGTCTATGCACATCTAACAAATGCAATTTATATTCACCCCTGTTCTGAAAATCTGGAAAGAAGACAGGTAAGTTGACTGACTGATATTTGTCTCCGAAACCACTTTAGGTAGAATGGAAGGATTAGTACGAAGAGAAACCCTGTCTTTATGAAAGATCATATACAGAGGTTTTACAGACTATGCTTGAAGTTCTGATACTCTCCTAGCCAAGGTAATAGCCACGCAAAAGGCCATCTTCCTTGATATAAATTTCAGGTCCACAGAAGCAGCAGGCTCAAAAGGCAGACCAACCAATGCTTGTAAAACTAGGGTAAGATCCCACGGAGTAGTAGGATCCTTAATTGAGGGTCGTAAAAGAAAGGCATCTTTAATAAACATTTTGCAAAGTCTGGACGAAGCTAAAAAGCCATATTCTCACCTACATGAACATTAGAAATGGCTGCCAGCTGAACTTTTACTGTAGATGAGCTGGTGCCCTGCTGGAAAATGTATGCCAAGAACTCAAGGACTGCTGGAATAGGAGCTGTGGAAGGGTCCAAGGTTCTCTGAGAAGCCCAGATAGAAAAATACTTCCATTTGCTACAGTAAATTTTTCTGGTGGAAGATTTATGAGCTGCCACCAGAACAGATAAACCAGGGAAGACAAACTGGGAATCCTAGCAATCAAGGAAACTGGAGCAGCCAAGCTGTGAGCTTCAGACTGCCCAGGTATGGATGAAGGCCCCTCGAGGGATGCAAAATGAGATCCAGTAAGGGATCCAGAATCCAAGGTGGAACTACAAGATGAGACCAAAGATAGAGAAACCAGATTTGGCAAGGCCAGAATGGGGCAAGGAGGATAATTCTGCTCCCCAACTGCCGAGCCTTCTGTAGAAATTTTGTCAAGAGTGGCAAAGGGGGATAAGCAAAAGGACCAGGAGGCCAAGCATAGACCAGAGCGTCCCTGGGGGATTCCCCCCTGTGGGGGGATCAGAGCGAAGAACTCTCTGCACTTCACGTTGGAACAAGATGCGAAGAGATCGCAGCAAGGCCGACCCCACTCAAGGAAGATCTGCTCCACTACTGAAGGATTCAGAGACCACTCAAAAGGCATTAGAATAGTCCTACTCAGTTTGTCTGCCAGAATATTGGACCAACCTGGAATGTGCACTGCTACCAGAAAATGCCTGCTGGAGATCGCCCATTCCCACACTCTCATGGCCTCGCGACAAAGGGGATAGGACCTGGTTCCCCCCTGTTTGTTGATGTACCAGGCCAATTAGAATTAGAATTAGCGAACACCTCAGTTCCATCAGAAATAGGCGAGTAACAAATGCCTTATATAAACATACTAAACAACATACAGCAGCTTCATTCAAGTTCATTATTATTGATAGAATACAATCACATAGAAATTTCAAGATGGGGTGGCACACCAAACTAAATAATATGGAACAAAGGTGGACCACCACACTTGGGGCTCTTTTCAAACCTGGACTTAATGAATACCATGTACATGAAGGATAACTTCCAGGTACTTAAAGGAAAACTAAGAAAATAAATTAATATTATCAGGCAGTCTATTATTATAACTCTAGACATTAAGTTATTTGGTCTACATTTAATAACAATAAAATGTGCTTAAAAGATTACATATTCTTTGATAATAGGTACATCTAAAAATTTTGGTCTAAAAGTCATTCATGAGGAACATTATAACCCTCAATATAAAATATAAGATTAACAATAGTATGCTTTTAGTAAGCAATCAATTATATGCGTATCATTGTGGTACATCCCTTATTCATAATTATTATTACTGGGGTGTTTGGAAAAAGTTGTATTAGTATTATTATTTGAGTGGTTATAATTAGATTTCACTACTGTGGGCATTTCATTTTCTTTTATTTTGTTGATTTATGCATCAAAATTAAAATCCCCACAAATACAAGCTTTAAAACACTTTTAGAATACTATTAGTTGAATAAGCATGTAAATGTGGTGAATCTACATGTTTAAGATGTTCATTATGTTTATTTAATATGACAATTTAATAGCGCATTAAGATGTGTCAGTATTATGGACAACAAAATGAAAATGGGCTATACCACTTTAAATAGTGTGTATAAAATAAGAATCAGGATGCATCATGGTTTTTGAAATTAAATCTGATTGTTAAGTCACATTGAAAAAGGCTTTTACAGCCGAAACCGGTTTGTGCATTATTAGTAGGTTGTTTTTACAACCTTAATAAATTCACTTTTATCTGCTGCCATTGAGTGCTGGTCTCTCTCTTTTGGACGATTTAATTGTGGTTTGGACCGAGCACCAACAGTCCTACGTGCGTGCCTTGTTGGGTCGGATTGTACCAGACCACTGACATTGTCTGTCTGAATAGCAATTGTTTCCAGAGGAAGAAAGGCATGAAGGGCCTGCAATGCAAAGACCACCACCCTCATCTCTAGACTACTGATATGCAGTTTGGTCTCGTTCGGGAACCACGTGTCCCAGACCATCCTGCCCGAACAATGCCCCCCACCCCTAGTTATGAGGCATCTGTGGTCACTGTGGCTTGGGGAGGGGCTGCAAGAAATGGGTGCCCATTTATGAGCTCCGAGGAACGTATCCACAATGAGAGAGACCTCCTACAAGCGTTTCTTATGTGAACAGGATGTGTCAAAGGCAGATCCAAAAGGGACCATTGGACTGCTAACATTCACTGCAGAATTCGCATATGAAGGCGAGCACAGGGGAGAGGAGTACTGGTGGCTGCCATGCAACCCAAGGCTCTCAAAACCGCCTCAGCTGGTGGAAGGTGAGATTGTAGTATCACAGATATATGAAGTCGCAGGTTCCAGACTCTTTCTGGAGTTAAAAGACCTTGGTTAAAGACATATCGATTCTCGCTCCTATATAATCCAAAACCTGAACAGGGTCTAGAGGTGACTTGGATATGTTGATTGTGATGCCTAGGAAGTCTGACAATTTCAGGAAAAAATCCCTGGCCTGACAAAGTAGACACATGGTGGGAGCGGCAAGGAGCCAATCATCCAGGTACGGATAGACCTGTATCCCCTGAAGCCTCAGGTGGGCCACTACTACTGCCATGACCATGGTGAACACCCTGGGGGCTGTGGTAAGACCGAAAGGTAGGGCTGGGAATTGATAGCGATTGGCCTCTAGCCGAAAGCGGACAAACCTCCTGGAGTGTCTGTGCATTTTGATGTGATAGTACATGTCATAGAGATCTATGGAGCACATCCAGTCATTTTCCTGCAGGTAAGGCAGGATGGATTGTAGACCATCTGGAACTTCTCTGGCAACTGACAGGTTTAGCATAGAAAGGTCCAGAATGGGCCTTAGGTCCCCAGTCTTTTTTGGCACCAAAAAGAACATGGAATAGATGCCTGATCCAGACTGATCTCAGGGGGATGGGCTGCATGACTCATTTCTTTAGCACCTTTCTGATTTCTATTGCTGCTGCCTTGCTATGCATGGGTGGAATGTCCAGGAGGTGTTTTGGTGGAAAGGGAGGGGTTAGAAAGGGGATTGTATAACCTCTGGATACCATCTGCAGCACCCAATGGTTTGATGACATGGACTCCCATGCCATCAGGTGCATAGAGAGATGACCCCTGACTGCCTCCAGAACACAGCAGTCGGGCAACTCCTCAGGGCTGTTGCGCGGTCTGTCGGAGAATGGTTCTCGAGACCCAAAATTTCTTGGACCTTCCTGCCTCTAGGGGAAGATGAGTCCCAAGCATCCCAGGAATACTGAGACTTCCGGAATCGCACCTTCTTTTGCCCCTTCGATTCCTGGAAAAGGATCTTTGGGAGTTAGAGAAGCGAATTCCGATGGAAGACAGTGTCTTCCCGTCCTTCTCACTCTGGACTAATGTTTGACAAACTGTCTTCCCAAACAAGGAAGAACCATCATAAGGGGGCATTCACGAAAGATGCCTTAAAGGGCTCTGTGAATTGACAAAGCCTGAGCCAGGCGTGTCACCTCATCGCAACACCGGACCCGGCAGCCCTTGCTGCTGCTTCACTGGCAAGTGACAGGAGGCACACATAGACGTATTTGCAACCACTTTGAAAGTGGAGTTTATCCTCCAGAGACATGGATGCTGGGGGCGACTCAGTGAACTCCTTGATGAGGTCTCGCTGTAGTCTAGTAACATGGGCCAAATAATTCAATGCCCTTATAAAAAAGGTGGCTGAAGCATATGTCCGCTTTCCCAGATGATCCATCGTCCTGGACTCTCGGTCAGAGGGATGGACCATAGAACTTTCCTGGGCCAGTTCTTTCTTGGTGGCAACTGTTACCATCATGGCGTCCTCAGGGAACCCCTTGTTTCAGCTGTCTGTCTGTCCACTGGAGAGCTCAAAATCTTATCGGGCACCTGGGAACTGGCTCCACCATGTCCGGCTCCTTCCAATCCCTGGTGGTAATGAGGTCCACCAAGGGATCCATGGGGGGGGGGGCGACACCCAGGAGGTAGATGGGCCCATGTCGAAGGCCTCCAGGAACATCAACTCATCGGAAGGTTTGGGGGGGACCAACCCCCCTGCCCCGCTGGTGCAGGATTTCCATGATGTCTCCAAAGGAGACATCCTCGGGGGGGGGGGTGATCTGGGGGGAACCTTCCCCTTCCTTTAAGTCGGTATCCTGAATGAGGGACTCTGGAGAGAGGGCTAGCAAACTACTTGAGAATCCTCGAGGAAAACTGTCTGGGGCACCTCAAAGATGGGCTGTCCTTGCATGAGCAAAATGGCAGAAGATGCACCCAGAGGTGAGGAAGTCGGGGCGGAATCTGATGAGATGGTCAGGGGTCTTGATCCTCTGGAGAGAACCCTCTCCACCACATTGAACGCAGAGGGAGAATGAGCCTCCTGAGGAACTGGTAAGGAAACTGCTCTCCCTGGATCCGTCATGGGGATCAGAGCAGAGCCTGATGGAGTTGAGATACTGAGGGGTAGACCTTGATTAGACAGTGTCAGCGCCAACAGGCAAAGGCTCAACCCCTCAGATCGGATACCTAGGCTCCGGCTCAGAGAGCCACTCGGGTCCGAACCAGAAACGTATCTGGTACCATCAGCACCTGCCCTCTGACTCCGTCACCTTTCAGATCCAAGAACAGCGATACCAGGGGTCAGATTGGAGAAGGAGATATCGAGGCAAACAAGGGAAGTGAGCCTTCCCGTCTGGTGGGAGAGGGAGCTGGTAATCCCCCATCTGAATCTGGGTACGAATAAACCTTTGCATCATTCTGTCCATGTCTGTTTCAGATAAAATATGGGTGGACCTCGATGAGGCCACCGACACTGGCCGGAAGTGTCAGTGTAGGGAGGCCCTAGAAAGAGGCCTAAGTTCCTCCAGCTTTGGTGAGAATCTCTGCAATTGGAGCAAAGGGGAAGCTGGCCTAGAAAAAACTGTTTGGGGGGAGGACCCACCGGATCCAAACAGTCTGGGGATCTCTTCCTCCCCTTGTCTCTCTCTCTCTCTCTATCCCTGCTCCTCTCTTTCTTAGATTCCCTAACCACAGGCCTTTGATCGGGATGTTGAGACCTGGCCTAGGATGGAGAGGATACAGTGGTCTAAGTAGAAGGTGCGGTCATGGCCATGACCGCAACAGAAAAAGAGGAAGCCGCGTCAGTCGCAGACAGAAGTCCCTTAAGGATTAATTTAGCTCTATGATCCTTAAGGGCTCTGGGGTTAAATCCCGTACAAATTGAGCAGACAATAAATGGGCTGCCCCCAGACACACAACACACAGAGTGTGGCCATCCACAGGGGACAACTTATGGCCACATTCTATGCACTTCCTAAAGATCAGCTTAGCCTGCTGATCAGTCATATCCAACACAACAAAAAAGTTTAACCTAACAAGGTTGAACTGACTACCCAGCCCCAAGACTCACACACACACACTCAAAAGGTAGAAGAAGGGAGACTAGGCCTAAACTACTAACAAGACACAATAACTTTTTTTTTTTTGATGAATGTGATGCAAAAAGATGAGGAAAGGGACAGTAGGAAGCCTACCTACACTAACACAACACAGAAACATCCACAAAAGCATGAAGAAAAGTACCTACCATGCATGCAGCTGTAGACCACGCTGCTTGGCAAAAACATGGCAAACGATCTGAGGGAAGGAAGGAGATGGAGGGGTATTATGGGTGAGAGGAGCTTGGAGCTCAGATCAGATGCTGGTGAAATTGCCATTTCGGATCCAATCTGGATCAGACATCCCACAGGTTGATGATCAAATGAAGTTAACTACGTCAGATGCATTCTGATGAAGTCTAGTTTTTGACAAAAGCGCTAAATTAAAGTGTTTTTTTCCTGTACTACATGCTAGTGTCGTTTCTGGGCTACTCATGTTCTGCTTTGGTCGAGTTTCATCTTATTTTCGTGTTTCAAACTACTTCAGAAACATTCCTCATACTTTCACAATAATTCAAAATTCTGAAAATCAAAGTTGCAGAAGTATACACTTTCCCCTGTACCTATAAATAACTTTCCCATCCTTATCAGAAAGAGTAGGATTGGAATTAAGTTCTTAATCACAGTGGGATCAACTAAGGCTATAGCTGCTTGGTCAGGTTTTGGATTAGTGAATACAAATTTAAAAGACCAAGGAATTTTATACATTGTATCTGCCATTTTACAGGCAGTTGACTAAAAGGGAAACTGCATATGGGAACACACCCTCTAAAGCTGACAGAACAGAAGGAAATGATGTAGGTTCTGAAAACATCATTAACTCGTAGCATTTTCTGAGGGATTGAGAAACCTCAGTGTTCTACTACTGAAAACACACACATTCTAGCAACAGTCTCAGTGAAACAGAAACCCCCACAGGCAGAATCAGAAACTCAGGTCTCTGAGTTTGAATCAGAAATCTGAGGAAAAAATCCTGAATCTGTCTCTGAACCTTCCTGTTCAGAATCTTAAATCTCTTCAGGGAAACAGAAACCCCTATTTCTTTAACCAGAAGCTATTTTACAAGAAGGATCAATAGCCTGAATTACACCCCAAGCCAGACCCAGTAAACTAATCCTGTCTAAAGAAATTTTAGGAGTAGTAAATAAAAATTTGGTTTTCCACTTCTTTTTGGCAGGAAAACAGGGGCCAGCCATGTTACTAATCCAAGCAGCTCCTTCCCCAGGGATGGGTACAGCATTCTGGAACAGGGAAACCTTTCCTATTCCCTCTCCCAGGGCCAACAACAGTGGTTCTTTCTTGGATGTGGCTAATCCCAGGTCCACAGTGACTGTCAAAAAAAAAAAAAAAGTGGCCCATTTAAAAGTTACAGTCTCGAATCCATTAAAACACAGCACTCTTAGCTTTAAAATACATTTCCTGAAGAGGAAAGTAGTAAAACATCAATAAAATTAAGAATTTGAAGTTTTTTCCCCCGAAGGGAACTTCTGTCCAGCAAAGGAAACCACAAGCCAACCACTGACCCTCAAAAGCATCACAGGAGTGTACTCTTCAGTGGCAGTAAAGCTGCTTGACAGTTTGGGTGCATGGAAGGTGACCAGAAGCTTTGGAAGCTGGTCGGCCATTATATCCTTGGTAGAATATAACCCACATAGCAAAGGCTACTGCAGCTGTGATCAATATGATGAATGTCCACTATTGCCTGGGCCAAAGGGGAACAAACAATCTTGGAGAATCATTCTGACTCTTCAGAATGATGCTGGATATCATTGGAAATTTGTACGGGAACATTCCTGTCCGTGGAAATGAAATAAAATATCCAGTTTTGAGGTCTGTCTGCAAAAAGTCCTGGAGAACTTATCTGTCTGATATGAAAGGAGGAGAACGGATCTATTAGAAGTGTTGCTGGACCCCCTTCCCCAATTCAATTTTCATTCCTGAGCATCTGTCCTGGTCCTGCTCAGGTTGTCTGCCACTACATGAAGGAGGCTTGAAGAGCAAGACCATTCTGGATTGCAGTCTCCCAAGCTACTGTAGCCAACCTGCGCACAGAGTAAGACTTTATGACCCCCCCCCACTTGAGTACCAAATTACTGTGGTGTTGGGTGTAATTACCTGCGTCGGCCTTGAGGACAAAAGGTGAAGAAATTCTATAGCATGGATCACAGCTGACATCTCTCACATCTGTGTGACTTGGCTTGTCTGTTTTGTCCTACAACCTTGCACATTCACCCCTACTGATTCAGCTCTCCATGCAAAAATACAAAGCATCTGCTACAGATTGGATGGGGGGGGGGGGGGGGACAACAGGAGACTGGATTTGTGGCAATGAAAATAAAATAAGCACCTTTCATGTCTAGAGCTACCAAAAAACTCAAATAAGGAATGAGGTAACAGCCTTCATAAGTTCAACATTTCAAACTTTGGCATTTTCAACACAAACTGAGAAAGGAAATGTTGGAAGCAGCCTTCTTTGGAATCAGAAACATTCTCTGTGTTATAGGGGTACATACAAACTGACCCCAGGGCATGCATGCATTTTAAAAGCAGCAGAAACAGGTTTATTTGGTTTGGCAGATGAGAAGGAATACCCAGAAAAAGAGGGAGATTTTCACTCCATTTGTTAACTCCCCTCAGCTGTTGTTATCAAAATCCATTTCTCTGACACAAACTAATAAAGATGAGAATGGGAACCAGTCTACAAGACAGATTTGAGGATGCAACACAGAGAGAGTGGGGCAGGGGATGAATGCAATAGTCATTCTGAAATGAATTAGTTTGCTTGACAAAGGCTATTCAGTTCTGCAGTGTACATCACTACTTGCAGTACCTACTGAATTCTTAATATTTCTGTAAATTTTTTTCAGTGTATTTGTGCTTTTAACTGTTATAGGGATTTTCTCCCCTTGTATATAATTACTTATAAGCTACTGTAAAATGTTTTTGTGGAGCCTCTCTCTTCAGCTCATTGTAAAATATTTAATCTGTTGTTCTGCTTTTTCCCCTTCTATATAATAATAACAAAAACACATTTAATCAGTAGTTGAGTAATCTGTTGTGGAGCTTTTCTCCCTAGGCCTCTGCTGAAAATGGACTCAGTCGGACATTCCTGGATATCAAGGGACAAATAAATAAATCTCCCTTTTTCTGGAAGGATTCCAGCTTTTCATTTGACTCTTCCTGCCACTTTTTCTTAGAACCCTGCTTGCCAGACACCTGCTGGGATTGTTTGTTTTGCTTTTTGAAAACAGACCCAGTGTTTTTTATAGTTTTAGAAAAGGAGATCTGAAAAATATCAGTGACCTCCCCCTTGCATTAATTTGCCTTTCCATCTGTTTGAGAACCTGTGCAGCAGAAGGATCAAACAAAATCTCAATTTAAAGGACAACTCAAAATCTCAGATTTGAGATCCTCAAACTTCTGATTACATACCCAAGCAAAAAGTCTCATTACAACAGCAGAACCTGCAGCCCTGGACACAGTCAGTACAGTCATATAACCTCTTTAAAGAATGTTTAGAAACTTGGCGGCTAGCAGTAATAATGGTTCATGAAGCATCTACCTTCTGAAAGGAGAGTGTTAAAATAGGCCAGCATGTACTTCAACATATGAACTTGGTGGTTTAAAATTCTGTAGGCCAGAGCCAAAAAAGAAAATTCTCGTACCAAACCTGTCAAATGCTTTACCATCATTGTCACGAGGAGACGAATTAACATAGTCAAAATCTTGACAGCAGCTGCAGAAGTAGCAGAAATGGTTGCTTGGTCAGACCTCAAGTAACAGAACAAATACTAGTTACACTGTGAAACTTTATAAAGTCTGTCTTCTCAGGGACTAAGGATGGACTATCAGCATTATTGCAGGCAAGGTCAAAAATGCAGATACAATTGGATGAATGGGAGTGCAATGTGTTGTATCTACTTGCAAAATGTTACATTTCCTTAAGGAAAGGGAGCGTCCAGCTGTTTCCACTGAAAACAAAAGTCATTCTGGACACAGTCTCAGAAAAAGAAAATTCCTCAGCAGCAGGAGGAAATGAGGAGTTATTTTCACTAGAATATTGGATATGGGGGGAAAAACACAGAGGAAGACCTAGCCTTTATTAAAAACACCGGATAAAGAATCCTCATGGACTGTGGAACAAGAATTATCTTAAACAGTCACATTTCTATTCTGGTCCAAATGATTCAATCTTGTTTTGTAAGATTCCCCAATTCTGCAACAGTTTAACCTTTGTCATTCCCTCTAAATGACACATGTTACTACTTAATCATCTCTCTCTTTTATTACCACTCTGTTTTTAAACTCCACCTTCATTTTTATCACACTCCCTAGCTATATTTTCAGAAGAATTTTCTGTCTCTCATTTCTATTCCTTAAATTCCTCTCTGTTCCAAATGATTCAAAGCCTGCAATAAACCCCTAGCCGAAGTAATTAACTCATCTTTATGAGCAAAGAAATATTACACTGGACAACAGATTTTTAAGTATGTTTCCAAGGGACATCCCTAATACAGGACCAGTTTTAAGGATGGCACCTCTACCTGGGAAATATATCACTTATCCTGGCCACCCCAGGAAGGACTTTCTAGTGCAACTCCCATGACTGAAGAACAGGGCTTTCCCATGCCCATTAAGGGCACATGAGTAGCCGCATAGGACATGGCTAACCCTGGTCCATGGTGGTGGAAGAGACTACACCAGAGAATCCCGGAGACCCTGTGTGTGTTCTAAGGAAAAACCTGTGGCCACTGCAGTCACCCACTAGTGGTTTTGGAACCGACTAAGCTCACAATATAGGCAAGGACTCCTTAGCAGTCTTCTTTTACTTGGGTACAATAATAGGGGAAACTTTAGGACTGGTAAGTGAATTGATTTTTCCTAATGAAAAGGAAGTCTGTTCCCTGTAAGTGCAGCTGGAAGGATTTGGTCGGAAGGTAAGCTGCCATTAAGGTGTTAACGAGCAGCACGCACACACAAATGTAAGCACACTTCTGCAAATATACACTAGTCCCAGTAAAACTCAAAAGTAAATGCAACAGTACACTTCTGCCAAAAAAATTCAAGAAATAACCTGTAAAAATGGACTGTGGTCATTTGATAGTCTAGACAACACAGTAAAAAATATTACTCAAATGCCAGGATTAGGCACAGAAGAAATTTTACACAAAAACAAATAAGTGTGGAAGAAATTCCTCAACAGGGATTAATCTGCCAAAGAATAGGAAGAAAGAGCTGACCTTCATTTCTATGATTCCCTAGAGGAGCACTCACGAGGGCGGCAAAAAATGTACTGAAGGATTTTGGTGCCCAGCTGCATTTTTCTCCCTTAGGCGCATGAGCTTCAGCAGCCTGGGTGTATGAGTGGTGGAAAGCGAAGACTAGCCGGCTGTTATAACCTTGGCAGGATGGAACACACATAGCTAAGGCTACTGCAGCACTGAACTGTGACTAACATGAGTACTTCTATCAAATTATAACCCTTCATTACCACAAGATGATTCAGGTGAAGTTTATTTTCTTTTTACTTAAGCTTTTGCATGTTATCTGTCAAAGTTCACACCACTGTGCTCTTTCTACAGCCTGACGTCATGCTACAATGTCACCGATGTGGGTCCCTACTGTTTTATCATGACTTCCTGCAATATATGAAAAGCTGTACTGCAGAGGTATTACACGTAAAGAAAAATGTAGTTAAGACAAACTGAAGTCAGAGTATTTGTGGCATGTTTAGCTTAATTAAGCTCTAGATCCATCCATTCCTGCGACTCCTAGACCAGATATGATCACAGGGAATCTTATGTAGGCACCAAAGCGGTTGCTAGGCTCTATTTTTTGGATAGCCAGTGATCACAGGAAAACTGTGGTACTTTTGACAACTAAATGACCCTGTTTTTGGTGTCTTTGGAATAACTGTACCATCATCATCAGAGAACTGGATCAAGATGATTTCCATTTTTACCATCTGTTGCCACATCCTTTGATGATCCACCCTTGTTGACATTAACCTTTCCTTTTTTTCTCCTTTTTGTAAAACTCTTGACTTGGCCATGTTACAAAATAAAGTGAAAAGATAAAATACTAAAAGATTGTTACATGCAGTAATCAAACGGCAACATTATACCACACAGTTATATGTTTTATCAAATTCAGACTGAATTTCTTTGAAGGAAAATTTAGAAGCACTGACAAACATGAGTCACTAACTAGACAAAATTATGCCCATGCTGACAGACGAAGTACAGCACTGACAGTGACAAGAATAGAAGAAAGCTCCTAGCAATACTGGCTATTTATCAGTGTCTTATGGTCCACAAATCACTGACAATAGGTGACTGAATCATTTATATGGATAAGCCACAGGTTCCATAGGTTGGTACTAGGCTATCGGCCCTAGGGCCTTACCAAGCGTAGCCATAACAATTCCCTGGATATTTCTTCCCACAATATTTACTTCTCTGGACCCCTGTCTAGCAGGGAGACTGACATGATCCCCAGTGTGAATTCCCCATCTCCCATCCAATCATGAAGGTTCCTTTTGAAGAGGGCCAAGGAGGTGCTCTGCTTGACATGTATGGGCAGTCTATTCCAAAGTCTGGGAGTCTCTGGGTCAGGAACCTATCCCTCCAGCATGTTTTGTTCATTGTGATGACATGGTTTAGATCCCTGGAGCATGTAGTTCTGAGAGATTGGGATTTCTTTAAGTGGAGCATGTAAGTTGACATGGCCTTGTATGTTAAGCAGAGATCGCCTCTGAGTAGACGATATGACACAGAGTATAGCTGGAGTTTTTTTTAGACTGACAGCATATGGCATCTGCTTTAGGCCTGTGATTCTTTTAGTGATGTATTTCTGTGGCCTTTCAATCTGTTGCAGATGTCTTGTGAGGTACATACCAAACAGGGCATTATACTCTATAATGGGTCTAATGAGGGATGAGTACAGTGGGACAATGACCTCCTTTTTTCTGGATGAAAAGCCCTTAGTGATGAGGTGTGCCACATAGAAGGATTTCCCCGACTGTTGTGGCGATGTGGTTATCCAAAGTGAGACCACTGCCCACCTGTGTCCCTAAGTCTCTCATCACACTTTTGATGCTTAGTGTACTGCCACCTATGTGGTAATTTATGGGTACATGTTTTTTTCCAAAGTGGATAACTATACATTTCTTGGCATTAAGCTTGAGCTCATGGCTCTGGCACCAGGCATCTGTTTCTGTAAGGCCCTTTTGTAGAATATCCGCATCATTTGGGGATTCAGTAATGGCTCCCAGTTTGCAGTCACCTGCAAACTTTGTTAGCCAGAGTCTCTTAGTGTTGGCCTGTACTTCAGAGAAGTAGATGCCAAACAAGAGTGGTCCCAGGACTGAACCCTGAGGTACTCCACTTGTCACTTGTCTGGAGCTGGATTTGGAGTCGGCTACTTTTACAGTCTGGGTTCTGTCAGTAAGCCAGTTGGCAACCCATCGAGTGACGTAGGAATTTATGCCCAGCTTAGTAAGTTTATCCATGATTCCAGAGTGGGGGATGGTGTTGAAGGCCTTGGCAAGGTCCAGATAGGCTGTGTGGACTGCCTTAGCCTCATCCACAGCTCTGGAGACTGATTCAAAGTCGTCAATCACATTCAGGAGACGAGATCGGCCCTTCACAAACCCAAACTGGGTGGGGTCCAGTGTTTGACAAGCCTGATCTGCAAGGGCATGGAACGCATTATCATGGAACTTATAAACAAAGACATTGGCAACCTTCAGACTAATGGGACGGTAGTTCCTGGGATCCAAGGTGGATCCCCCCTTGTGGAGTGGAATAACTAACTGTGCGACACTCAGTGGGCATGAAGCCTGAGATGAGGCTATGATTAAACATGACACTTAGGTAAGGTGCCAATTCATTTTGTAGTTCATGTAGTATACAGCCTGGGATGTCATCTGGTCCCATGGATGCTGTATTCTTAGCTTTGGAGAGTGCGGTTTCTACCTGTGTGGCCGTGATTACTGGAATTTGGCAATCTTTGGGTATTGAGATGGGCCCTTTAGGGGGTGAAGTTGGCACTAAATCAATCTGCCAGGATATTGGCAATATCCTTGGGATCAGTTTATTTAATGCCATTCTTTTGTAGCTCGGAGCATATGTGAGCATTGCCATTTAGATTCTTTACATAACTATAGAATGCCTTGTGGTTGTCTTTGGAATCTTTGGCAATTTTATTTTCATTAACTAGCTTTTGAGGATTTTATGAGGGATCTCCGCTTCTTACTGAGGCTGGTAAGGGAGATTTTCCTCTTTTCTGCAACAGTTTCTTCCTTCTGTTGTATAGTTTGTTTATAGCAGGGAACCACCGGATTGCCTTCCTTTTTTTGGAGAAGAGCACCTTGGTTCTATCTGGGATGGCACGATTCATGCATGAGTGGATGTGCTCGTACAGTGCCTTAGTGTAGGATTCTGCAGTCGAACTTTCAGATCCTGTCTGCTTGGGTGTCGAGGTTTGTCCCTTTTGGCTTCAGTAGCATGAAGTTGGCTTTGGAGAAGTTTTTTTAAGGAGGTTTCCTTTCTGGGGGGTGGGGGTGGGGGTGGGATGTGGATGTCAAGGGTGATTTGCTTATGGTCAGACCTGACCAATGAGGGGGTGACCACTGGTGTGGAACATCTATCTCCCATGTTGGTAATGACCAGATCTTGGATATTGGATCCCCTGGTGGGACAATGGATTAGTTGATCCAGGGCATTGGAATTTATGAATTCCAAGAACCGTTGGGAAAAGGAGTTGGTACCAGAGTAATTTTCCCAGTTAATGGCAGGGTAGTTGAAATCACTCAGTGTTAGGGTGTTTGGCTATATCTTACTATTTTCCAGTATGTTTAGAAAGGTGCAGTGAGAATCTTGGGGCATGGTGGGGGATCTGTAGCAAGCTACAATTTGGATTGCAGTCTTACCTAGTGTTAGTTGCACCTGGAGAATTTCAGATGCATTATAGGTTCATAGGTTCATACTAGGCTATCTGCCCTAGGGCATTTATAAGCCTAGCCAGAATGTGTTTGGCTTTCGCCACCCATTTTAAATTTATTTTGCTATGCCCTTTTTCGAGGTTAGTATACTGTGCCTCTGTCTAACAGTGACACAGAAGTGATACCCGGGTAAACCTATGATCTCCCATCCACTCATCAAGATTCCTCTTGAAGAGAGTCAATGAGGGACTCTGCCTAACCTGGACTGGGATTTTATTCCAGAGTGAAGGGAGCCTCTGGGTTATGAATCTGTCCCTCCAGCATGTCCTATTTATTTCAGTGCTGAGGTTCAAGTCTCGAGCGTAGCTCGATGGGATTTGGATTTTCTGAGGTGCAGCATGTCCATTAATTCTGGGTTGGACATGGCTTTATACGTCAGGCACAGATCGCCTCTGAACAGGCGGTATGCCACTGAGTAGAGCTGGAGTTTCTTTAACCGGGCAGCATATGGCATCTGTTTGAGCCCTTTGATCCTCTTGGTGAGGTACTTTTGGGGTCTTTCCAGTTGCTGCAGGTGTCTGGTAAGGTACATCCCAAAAGGGGCATTTTACTCAATTATGGGCCTGATGAGGGATGAGTAAAGAGGCACGATGACCTCCCTGATCTAGATGCGAATCCCTTCATGATTAGGTGGGCTATATAAAATGTTTTTCTAACCACTTTGGCCACGTGGTTGTCAAATGAGAGATTGCCATCAACTTGGGTCCCCAGGTCCCTAATTACTTCTTCTGTACTTAATGGATTACCACCTATGTGGTAATTTGTGGGCACTTTGTTTTTGCCAAAGGGGATGACTATACACTTTTTGGCGTTTAGCTTGAGGCCATGGCTCTGGCACCAGTTGTCTGTTTCTAGGAGGCCCTTTTGGAGGATGCTTGTGTCGGCTGGAGAGTCGATTATAACGCCCAGTTTGCAGTCATCTGCGAACTTGGTCAGCCACAGTCCTTCCGTGTTGGCCTGTACCTCCGAGAAATATATACCGAACAAGAGAGGTCCCAGGACTGAGCCTTGTGGGACACCACTTGTAACTGGTTTGGAGTCTGACATGGCTCCAGCAATTCTAACCATGTGGGTTCTGTCCTTGAGCCAGTTTGCAATCCATCTAGTGACATAGGGGTTTATATTTAAGCTGGTGAGCTTATCTATAATGCCCGAGTGGGGTATTGTATCGAAGGCTTTTGCGAGGTCCAGGTAGGCTGTGTGGACCACCTTCCCCTCGTCAATGGCCTTGGTGACTGTTTCAAAGAAATCAACCAGGTTTAAGAGGCAGGATCTGCCCTTAACAAAGCCGAATTGGGTAGGATCCAGTGTCTGTAGGCCCCAATATCTTTATTTATGAGGTCCATGATGATCCTTTCCATAGCTTTGCAGACCAAGCTAGTCAGGCTTATGGGGCGATAGTTTCCAGGATCCGTTGAGGCACCACCTTTATGGAGAGGGACCACTGTTGCTGTACGCCACTCTTTGGGCACATATCCTGTAGTAAGGCTGAGATTGAACTGTAGTTTTATGTTTGGGTTTAGCTCTTCTTGGAGTTTATGTAGGACGCAGCCCGGGACACCATCTGGTCCCATTGATGCTGTGTTTTTTGCTTTGGAGAGGGCGGCTCTTACCTGAGCATCTGAGATGTCAGGGGGGCAGCACTCTGCTGGGATAGATATTTGCCTTTTGGTGGGGAGGGGGGGGGGAGAAGTTTGCGCTTGAACCTGTCAGCTAGGATGTTGGCAATGTCTGTGGGTTCGGTGTATTTTTTGTCATTTTGGACCAATTCTGAGCATATCTGGGAATTACCACCCAGGTTCCTAACATAACTAAAGAAAGCCTTGTGATTATCCTTAGTGTCCTGTGCAATTTTTCTCTCGAAGCTGGCCTTAGACAATTTTGTGTGTGCCCGTAGTTTTTTGCTAATAATGATCAGTGATGCCTTCCCTTTTTGGGATTTTGCTCTATCATTTAGTAGCTTCCTCCTTCTATTGTATAGTTTGTTTATGGCTGGGGTCCACTAGACAGGACGTCTGCCTTTGGAGGATTGGGTCTTGGTTTTATTTGGGATTGCATGATCCATGCATTCCTGAAGGTGTTCATAGAATGCGTTTATAAAGGATTCTGCGGTCTGGGCCGTATTTTCCACAGGCCCGGGGGCTTTGAAGGATTCCACCTCAGTTTTGAGGAGTGTGAAATTTGCTTTAGAGAAGTTTTTCACTGCGGTTTTCTGGGCAGGGGGTGGGGTCGGGATGTGAATATCCAGTGAGATTAGTTTATGGTCTGATCTTACCAGTGAGGGATACACTTCTGGTCTGGAGCATAGAGTCCCCATGTTGGTGATGATCAGGTCCAGTATGTTTTCCCCTCTTGTGGGAGTGGTAACAAGTTGTTCCATAGCATTTGAATTTATAAAGTCTAGGAACCTTTGAGCTAGGGTGTTGGAGCTAGAGTAATGCTCCCAGTCTATGTTTGGGTAGTTGAAGTCGCCCAATATAATGGTGTTTGGAGAGACCTTCATATTTTCCAGTGTTCTCAGGAAGGCCGAGTGGGGTTCCTGGGTTTGGGAGGGTGGTCTGTAGCAGGCTATAAACTGGAAGGCAGTTTTACCCACTGTTAGTTGCACATGGATAGTCTCTGATGCTTCGTGCTTTGCCACCAACCTGGAGGTGTGGGTATCTTTGATGAATATCGATACTCCCCCTCCTTTTGTGGTTCGGTCCTAGTTTTGGGGCGAAAAGCATGGTATGAGGTATATGGGGTGCTGGGTGGTGCCCTGAACTTTTCTTTCTTTACTACTATGCGATGTCGATGTTGCTATGGAGAGAGAGTTCGAAAGTGCATGCATCTTGGTTTAGACTTCTGGCGTTCAGTAGCATTACTCTTAGTTTCTTATCCCTTGTGACACCTATGGAGGTGGGTTTGTCTTTTGAGCCTTGCCTAAAAAAGGCACTATGGGGGTAGCAAGAGCCTTTGCCAATATCCGAAAGCCCAGGAGTGACAGGTGCAAGCCGTCCCTAGCGAAGCATCGTGGCTTGTCGAGCATATCATCCCAAGCTGACAGGCATTGGATCCCCTTTGAATGACACCAGTACTTAAGCCAATTGTTGAAATTGATCATCTTGTCTTCATATTGTGGCATCATTCTTGGTGAGGGTAAGATGCTACTCAAGGTCAGGGACATACCGGCCTGGGCTACATGCTCAGAGAGCTCCTTTATGTCTCTTTTCATGTAGTCCAAGGAGGTATGTCTCAGGTCATTCACACCAGCATGGACAATGACTGAGTCATATTTGTACTTGCCTTGGAGTGACCTGAGTGCTTGTGTTATGTGGCGGATCCTAGCGCCCCACAGGCTGCTCACCGTGACCCTCTCCTTGTTCAGCCTGGTGAGCGGGACGTCAGTGTGCCTGACGATAGAGTCACCTATTACAAGTGTATCAGGTGTGTTGTTTAGTCTTAAGGGCTGTGACTGTTTGGCACACTGGCTTTGTGAGATATGTGTTGCACGTGTTTTGTTTTGGGGTAGTGGCTGCTTGGGTGTCTGCTTTGGAGGTCTCTGCTGCTTCGGTTGTGTTCGCTTATGTTGGGCAACTAGCCTGGAGGTGTGAATATGGACACTACTCCACCTTTAGTGTTTCGGTCTTGGTTTTATGGCCAAAAAGTGTGGTAAGAGTTGTAGCCCGGTATTGCAGGGGTGCTCTCTGGAGCCTTGAACCAGGTCTCAGCTACTGCACAGATATCGATGTTCTCCATTTTTAGGAGTGCCTCGAGAGAGTGCATTTTGAGGTTTAGACTTCTAGCACTGAGTAGCATTACCTTCAGATTTTGCATGCTTGTATCTGTTACGATGGTGGTTTTATCCTTTGAACCTTGCCTAAAAAAGGCACTATAGGCGTGGGCAAGAGCTTTAGCCAGTAACCTGAATCCCAGGGGTGAAAGGTGCAGACCATCTCTGGCAAAGCATCATGGTTTGTCAATCATGTCTTCCCAGGCAGACAGATACTGGATCCCCTTTGAATGACACCAGAAGCTTAGCCAATTGTTGAAGTCAATCATTTGTCCTTATACTGTGGTATCATTCTGGGTGAAGGCAGGATGCTACTCAGGGCTAGGGTCATACCTGCCTGGGCCACATGATCCAAGAGCTCTTCCATGTCTCTTTTCATGTAGTCCAGGGAGGTACGTCTCAAGTCATTCACTCCAGCATGGACAACGACAGAGTTGTATTTGTACTTGTTGTGGAGTGACTTGAGTGCATGCGTTATGTGGTGGATCCTGGCACCCGACAGGCAGCTGACTGTAATTTTCTCCTTGTTCTGTCTGGTGAGTGGGACATCAGTGTGCCTGACTAGAGAGTCACCTATGACTAAAGTGTTGGGTACATTGTCTTGCCTTAGGGGCTGTTTTTGGGTGACACACTGGTGTTGTGAGCTATGTGTCACTTTGGTTGTGATTGGTGTTTGCTTGCGTTTCAGCTTCGGAGGTCCTTATTGCTTGGGCAGGTTAATGTTAAGGGGCTCCGCATATGTGGATTTAGTGTTGCTATGTCTGGGTGTTGATGGTGTGGGTTTTGAAGGGCTATGAGTTGCTTGAGGTGAAGTGCAAGTGTTAATCTTCTCCTCGACTATCTAGCACAATCTTGGCCGGAGAGAGCTTTGCTTCCATTTTGGCTATGTAAGTGCATCTCTCGCAGGTTGTAGTGTTGGGTGGTAGGAGGGGAGGATTGTCTGTGTACATGAGGCAGTTGCCACATTGCCCCAGTATGCCCAGATTCACCTGGTGGACAGGAGAAATCACGGGAAGCTGACCCTTGGACATACCTGTTTAGGTGCTTTTTTTGTAAAGTATAAGAGCTGTTTTCCCTTACCCTTTTGCAAGGTACTTTGCAATTATAGGCTGTTTAGTGCCTATGATTAAATTCTCCTTACTGACAAGGAGAGTTGAGTGCTTGTATCAGTTTCAGGCTTCCTAGTGCTTTCCAGCAGGTTCTAGATCAAGTGCTTGCCACAGGGGTTCAGATTTTAGTAATACTACTGAGAAACCAGCTAGTTCTAAGGGAAAATTTGAAGAGCAGGTGTTCTGGCACCGGGAATAGTGTAACTGTAGCCTTGCAGTGCTGCATGATGCGAAAAGAAAGTTGAAAGGGATAGAAATCAGCCCAACAGGCTAATAAAATTACAATTTCAGAGCTGGAAACCACTCCTCTAGCGTTAGATAGGCCGTACAATGCTCACCACTCCCACTGGTAAGCACTAGGACTTCCTTCTACCACAGCAAGGTCTGAATATCTCTGAATACAGAAAATAAAGTCCTGAGACAAGCAAAGCCTGGGATATGGACTGGCTAGGAAAGGTGAGAAACGAGCAAACAAGATAGTATTTTTTTTTGTTAAAACAGGCTAAACAATGCAATAATACAGTAAATAAACGCAGAAAAGTCTAGTACACTGGAGTGTGTAGTCCTAAACAGTAAATGCAATTAAAACTCTACAAAATTAGCAATTTAAAACTTTTTAAATGAAGCAAGGCAAGTGCACAACTGAAAAACTATTTAAGAGGCAGTAATACAGCAGAATAAGTAGCTAGTCCACATATACACAGAAGTTTATATATACAGAAAAGCAGCTAAAACACAAACAATTCAGATACAGTGCAACCTAGAGCACTTGAGTTAAAGCAATATTAAGGCAATTACAGTTATAATAAATGCTCTAAAATATACTCTATATTTCCAAAATGTTTGAGAAGCACAGTCAGAACACAAGGAGATTCAGGCAATTTTTTTTTTTATAAGGGAAAAAGGAGAAACAGAAGGCCTTCTCAGATGTTCTCTCTGTATTAGGTAGAATGAGCTAATGACACTAGACTGGGAGGAGTGTCCCAGATCAAATTTACAGTAGGGGCGGGCAACTGCAAAGCCACCAAGAATAACGAGACACGAACAGGGAGGAAGGGTGGGGACCAATACTAAAGCTATTAGCCTACACTCTTTAGACAGTAAACACTACAGAAAGCCACAAAATGAAAGTTTTTAAACAGATAAAGGAGCAAAGAGACTCTACAGAATGCTTTTAACTGCAAACAAATCAGTTACCCGTGCAGATTAGTTAATAGCAATAAAATGCACTAAAAACTATGCAGCAGGCAATACAAAGTGCTATATATAAATTGCTAGAAACAATAATCAGTATAAATAAGCCAACAAAACAGGATGCTTGTATATCTCGGATCAGAGTTGTAGTCAACGCCCCTCCTCCACTCTGCTCAGTGTGTAGACAGAAATCCTCTCAAAGTTGGGGCTTAAATACCAGAAGATACAACCTTAGACAACTTTTTTTTTAAAAAAAAGCACAAAAGAACCAGCCCCCCACTAGCCAGCAGCCAATTAACACAATCTAGCCAAGGTAAAGAAAGGCTTCTGCTAATTCAAGATGGCCTGTTCATCACAGCTGATAAAACAATGGCCAAGATAAAAGCACATAAGGTAAACCAAACCCAAATGTCGCTGTTTTATTGATACAGTATCCCTCCTTGAAAAAGGTATTGCAGTTACAACCACAAACACTGACTGGTTTATTTACTACTATTCCTCTGTAGAATACACTGCACACACGACAACTTCACTGAGCAACCATATGTGTTGCTGTGTCAGTTGAACACAAACAAGCAGTCTTTCCCAGATCTCCACTGCTATTCAGTCTAAAAGACAGAATGCCATTTGCAGTGAGCTTGACTCAGTCTCTGCATTCATGGACTGGCACTTAGAGTAACATTCATTCATCACAAAACATTCCTAATGACAGGGTGAGCTCTGTGAGGAAACATTCCTACAGGCAAATTATTTGAAGTTGTGATCTGTTCTGATAAACAATTGTACACACAAATTTAAACCAGAGTTTTTTCCGCATATAGCAAAGTTCACCCCATCAAAAGAAGGATGCCAGAAAGCCAACAAAATGTGCCAAAGTGGGGAAAAAAGGAGATCAAATCAGACTGTAAAATTCACCTGAAATTTCGAGAACAGCTTTAACAATGATGAAAAAGAAACAATATACTCTATTGTGAATAAATGTGTGACTACTTACAGAATTAAAAAAAAAAATTTCCCCCAAAAATCGAAGGCCTGGGGTCATTTTGATACCCATCTGGGTGCACTGTGTGCTTTGCAGAGGGGTCTTGGTAAAATAAGAAAGTTTCATCTGCCAAGCTAGCCATAATGTCTGTTACTGAGGATGGACCTTTTCTAACCAGTTCAGTAGACTGACTAAGTGGAAACAGCAAGCCATTACTGTCTAGTAAATGCAATGAAATAATATGATTTAAACAGATGATAATTCAATGAATGATATTCTGCAGGAAGGCACCTTGTTTAATAACATTACAAGGAATGCTATTATGTGTAATGAAGGCTTGCTATAATTTATTTATTTATTTTTTTTTTTGGGGGGGTTACTTTACCTTTGCTGTCTGTGGATCATTGTCCCTCTCCCCAAAAAAAAAAAAAAAAAATATATATATATATATATATATATATATATATATATATATATACACACACACACACACACACACATACACGGTTCCACTTCTAACCATCGAAATTTCAAAACATCAAAATTCTGATCAAGACCAGAACATCGAATTTTGAAACATCGAAGGTTACAAGTGTAACCAAAAAGAAAAAGAAAAAGAAATGTTAACAATTGTAAGCAGGGGAGCTTTGCCCCTCCCTGCACCCCCCACACACCCCCTACTTTAATATTCCAACTCTGAGACCGCACTACAGTGGAGTAAAGGGAAATCTCCCATTTAGAGCTATATGCAGAAGCGCTAAACTTGAGATTTTCTGTACCATGGGTCTGTAGTGCCATCACACAGATGGCACAGATACACAGTATGCAGATGGCACATAGATACACAGTATGCAGGGCACCTCTCCCACCTACACTTACCTTTTTCTTCCCCTTAAAACCTTCGATGATTTCAAACTTGATGTTCTGGTCTCGATGATCTGAACTTCGATGTTTAGAAATTTCGATGGTTAGAAGTGGAACCATATATATACACACACAAACACACACACATTATATATATATATATATATATATATATATATATATACACAAATGCACACTCACATACATACACCATATAGACACACACACAGATCTTCTATGCTTGATCAAACTTTCAGAACTCAAAAGAATATATGGCCGAGACCATATGTTCGAAGTGCTGAAACCGATAAATAGTGCATTGAGATCACTGTACAGAGCAGAATTCGGGAGTTGCAGTCTTCCTGACTATAGCATAATCTCAGAGTTGGCACATTTAAGTAGCAGGGGGTGTGGGGAGAGCAGCCACCCACATGGGGAGTGCAGGGGGGCTTGCCCCACTACAAAAAGGTTAAGTAAAAGTGTTTTGTTCCGTGTTTTTGTTTTTTCTTTTGAAGTTTCAGAACTTCGAACATATGGTCTCGGCCATATGGTCTTCGGAGTTCTGAAAGTTCGATCAACCATAGTAGATCCACACACACAAACATACATACCAAAAAATGTGTACATTCCTGGAATTTCAACAGGTACCCTCTGAAAATTAGACTGCAGTTTTGTAAGCTTATTTGGTTACCAAAACATAATACATGTATTTAATATCCAGTTATTTCAGATGTGCACAGTCAGATGCGATTATATCAACCAATGAAAAAAAATATTAGTGTCTAGCATTTTATATATCTTACACACACACATACAGTTTTAATATTTGTTCTTTACAGGACAGCACTTCCATCCCTCAGTACAGACTAAAGCTTTTTAAGCCTGACAAAAGATGGTGTGCTTTTAAAAGTGCTGGCTTAATATTCCCGTGGGCAACTGTTGGGAACAATGGAAATGAGATGATCAGATGAAGTACAGCATCAGGACTCTCAATTCATAGAGATGTCATTCTTTATAAAGAGACAATGGAAATGAGATGATCAGATGAAGTACAGCATCAGGACTCTCAATTCATAGAGATGTCATTCTTTATAAAGAGACAATGGAAATGAGATGATCAGATGAAGTACAGCATCAGGACTCTCAATTCATAGAGATGTCATTCTTTATAAAGAGACAATGGAAATGAGATGATCAGATGAAGTACAGCATCAGGACTCTCAATTCACAGAGATGTCATTCTTTATAAAGAGACAATGGAAATGAGATGATCAGATGAAGTACAGCATCAGGACTCTCAATTCATAGAGATGTCATTCTTTATAAAGAGACAATGGAAATGAGATGATCAGATGAAGTACAGCATCAGGACTCTCAATTCACAGAGATGTCATTCTTTATAAAGAGACAATGGAAATGAGATGATCAGATGAAGTACAGCATCAGGACTCTCAATTCATAGAGATGTCATTCTTTATAAAGAGGTAGAGCATGGTCATTGTGTCACAACTACCTGCATCCATAGCTTCAATATCTACATCTGCCCCAAAGAATAAATGGCACAATTACCTTAACACTTGGCAGTTTTTTTTCCCTAGTAACCCATTACCAGCATCTCACCTTCTCCACATTAATGAATGAAGCTCTTAGGATGCTCGTTCTATTCCTCCCTGGACAGCATGCCAGCAACCCAAATGCATTTCCAAGCCTGTCTGACATCACAGTTGGAAATAAAAAATACTGCACTACGTTTAGCACTACTAGCAAATACATATTGCAGAAAGCAGAAGCAGCACTTATACAAAGGAAACAGCCTTACCTGTGCCAGGAAGTACTGGACTACAACAGTTATGGCTTCTAATTTCTGGTTACCAGCTGACAGCAGTTGTTTTAGCTCTTGGATGAATTTAGTCTGTTTCTCACATTTTGCCTTGAAACTTTCAGATCCAATTTTTGCATCAGTCGTGTGGATATCTGTAAGGGTCCGTGTCTGTGTCCTAGGGCTCCTTGGACTTGGTTTCTGCTTTGCCTTTTCGACTAACAGAAAATGGCCATATTTAGTAAATGCATACTGGGTTATAATGAATGACAGGCTTTTTCTCTTTCCAGTTCTATTTCCAACATAACAGGGTCAAACATAACATTGCTGTAATTTTCTAACCACTGCATGCAATCAGTATGTGGGGAACTGTAATATAATTTAGTTCATGACTCCACACAACCCCCCCCCCAAAATACAAAAAAAACCCAGTGCATTTTATGATCTGAAATTTCCTCAAGAGTTTGGGATTTTACTCAAAGCAAAAACACGTCTCACTGGCTTTGATGTATATCAGAAAAATCTTCATGAAGTTATCTGACATGTAAAGGAGTAGTAAATGAACTTGAAAAATTGATGGTAATATTAATACAGCTGAACGAAGTAATACCGCCAACTACTCACTGCTTTCAATTAAAAGGACGTAGTCTTGTAGAGTGAAACAACATGATTAGGTCAGATCAGGTCACTACAAATGCTCAGCATTACTCATTAGATTTTTTAATATTTGAAGTCTGTGTCCACTTAAAAATTAGCCCTACCATGCTGGATCTCATGATGCTGAACTACATCTAAATAAAAATAACTTAAATCTGTCTCTATAATTTATACCTACCCAGCTCTTGATTCAAACTCATGTTGCTTATCACCTGTATTAATGAAGTCCCATGCCCTAGAGTGGGGGATATACACAGGATGATAGCTAGCACTTGCAAAGTACCTCAGTGTGACTTGGGGGGGGGGGGGGTGCAGTTGTTTCAACTAGCTTATCTTGTTAGGGAGACTGATGAATAAAGCTACTTTCATTCAAAATACAAACAACACGAATAGCACTGCATAGCAAAGGATACCTTTGTACCACCTTTCCCAGCTACACATACAGACCTTCTGATTGAGTCGGTCTGGCAGAACACTTTTCCAGTGCAGATGGTAGCCTAGGAAAGAATTTTATAATAAATATTTGAATTTTTCCCAACCTACAAGTCTTCAAATCATAGCCGCAAGTTTCTGCAGTTGTAACTCAGACCATATGAAGGCTTAAAGATGTTTTGCACCATCTCCCCTTTGAGCCTTGGTTGGCACTCAAAGCTCCCATACAAAGTTAGCATTATTACAAGC
Organism: Protopterus annectens; assembly: GCF_019279795.1. Lineage (NCBI taxonomy): Eukaryota > Metazoa > Chordata > Ceratodontiformes > Protopteridae > Protopterus > Protopterus annectens. The sequence goes on from NC_056729.1 coordinate 679,470,982, forward strand.
ATTCCTTAGTTTCAGAGCACCATAAGGCCCCCATAATAAACTGTTGATTTAAAACAATCAAATATGGCAAGAAAAGTGCATTTTTTAGACTATGTAATGGTACAATTAAAATGCCTTTTACTGCAGTGATAAATTTACAATTATCTTTTCAAAAGAAATTATGCTGCAGTGGTACGGTGGTAGCATTGTTACCTCACAGCAAGAGGTTCTCTCGTTCGATTCTCGGCTGGGCTTGGGAGTGCCTTCTGTGTGGAGTCTACATGTCCTCCCCGCGGTTAGGTAGCGTTCGAAAGACATGCGCGTGTAAATGGGCGTGCCTTCATTGAAGGTTAAGCGTTGAACTGACACCTCGGCGTTTTGTAAAAATCTACTGCCAATCATTAGCGGACCAGAGTTCCGCTGTGGCGACCCCTTACCGGGAAAAGCCGAAAGACAAACAACATAATCTTTTCTAAAATAACTGAAGCTGTATTTCTTTCAGTAGGGTCACTATAACAGTTAATCTTAATATCTGGGTAGACTCCAGTACCATCCTACCTAAAGAAAGAATACTCAAAGGATCCCCTGACTTACTGCCATGCAAAAACATTTCCTACTACTGGACTGTGTACCCAAAATTGTGCTTTGCAAAGCTGTACACAGTAGTCCATGGTTCAATGTTTAAAATGTCCTGAGTAGATGCACTCCTGAAATACATGTCTGATGTGGCTGCTGACTTCGTGAAATGAGCCCTTACTGCACGAAGAAAGAGTTTATTGTACTTGTCATAGCATGCCAGAGTACAAACATACATTTAGGCAGAGTCTGTGTACTGACTAGTAGGTCTTCTTCCTTTCACTAAAGGATGCAGTGTTTGTCAATTTTCCAGAAATCATTAGTCCTCTTTGTATAGAGACGAAGTTGTCTGTGAAAAAACTGACTGTTAAATGGATGTCTTGAAGGAGTATAGAAACTATGTTTAATAAAAATGCGTGTCTGTTTTCAATGACTTTCATTGTAGAAAAGTAAGCAAGCCAGTTTACACACACAAAACTAACTCTGAAATCCTTCTGGCATAAGTAACTAACCTGAACGAGTGCTTCCTGTGGAATTTTTTTTTTTTTGGAGATACTTTGCACCATTGCTTCATTCTGTCAGCCGCCTGCAATGCCCCACATCCAACACCAGGACTAATAGTCATTCCAATGTACCCCTGGGCTGACACAGATCTTAAGGGAATCGAGGGTGGGGGGTTGTCCTACTTCCACCATTTTTTCCCTACTTTTATGGCCTACCAGTGGTTTCCTTGCCTACCAGGAGTAAAACAGGAACATGCAGCATCTCTCCCTGTCTCTGTGGAATCTCACCCATTCTCCCTCACCTGCACAACCTCAGCCTTTGCCTGGAATTTCATTAACCACTTTCCACCTCAGGGTGGGCACAGCCCTATCAGATGCCCAAGTAACTAATCGAACCTAGGTCACTTGGGATGCAGTCAGGGCTTTATCTCTCTACATCACTGGAGCAGCTACATGGGAGATATTTTATCTTTGATGAATTTACTGGTTCAAATGGAAGCAAACAGTAATTTCAACACAGGGTTCAAATCCCAAGGGGGGTACACTGATGATCTTGATAATATTAATTGAAGGACTCCTTGAAAGGATCTGACAGAAGAAAGGCCTTAACCGATGCACTCTGTGTGAGACATGGAAGACAGGCTGAGATTGCAGAAATATGAGCCTTATTTGACGAATATGTTGAACTTTAATCAAACAGGTTCAGTATTTATGAAACATTAGTATGCTAGTGTAGAGAGGACATAGATTGCATGGTTTAGGCAACAAATATCAAACTTCTGCAAGATTTTCTAGTATTAGATCTTTTAGCTTTCTTTGAAATATTTAAAGCAAGAAGTTGCTATTAAGAATCAAAATTCTATCCTTCATTCAATGGATTCAAAACCTTTAAGATGGAGATGTTTTTCATTTTTTTGGGGGTTAGCAAGGACTAAGACAGAGATAAAGCTACAGTTGTAGAGAAATCATTGCAGTGTGTACCAAAGACTGCCTGGGCCAGAGGGAGCTGTGAGTATCAGGATGGCTTTATATTGTCTTGCTTTGAGAACTTTCTGTCTTAATGGAAAATAAAAGTAGGTGCACATCAGTCTGATTCCAATAAAAGGAAAGCCACTTATCTTCCAATCTGTCTCATTAGGAATGAAACAGAAGAAATATCTGAGATGCCTGCTATAGTAGGAAGCACAAAAATACCCACCTCTAAGTCAACAAGTGTGTGTAATGTGATGAAAAATTATAAGATCAAGTTTCCATTTATAAGCCACTCAAGTTCCTGCTGGAAGCATTTACCCAACTGATTTTCTAAGCTTGGAACGAGTTGCTAAATACTTAAGATTGAGTTGCAGACCCCATTCCCAAATACTGATCCTCTCTTTGCAGAGGAGAAATGTACCACATTAATGTTGCACTGCAAATGTAGACTTGAAGGTGGCCTGTTCTGGAAAGCTGTCACAGCAGTGTCAGCTGCATTCACCTACTTCAGATTGATGCAATTTCTCCTGTTGAGATTGGGTGCCTTAGAAAGAGGTTTCTGAAATGGATTCCACAAGCAAAATCTGAAGAGTTTTAATTTTGAGTATGTACTTAGAATGCTGAAAGTGACGCCATTCCTAGTGATATGCTGTCTAAATCGATGTTTTAGTAATTTATTCCTCTATGCCAGCATACAGTGAAGGACTATAACCACAACATTTGTAGACTGGTTAGAGGTTTCTTAAATGCTTTTATGCCTTCATATGGAACCTTGTTTGAAGGATCAAATGTTGGAGACAACAAGACATGTACCAGAATGCGCTCAAATTTCTTGCAGTGAAGACCAGATGCTGACAAAAATTAAATTACCACCAGATATCCATTTCTGCCGAGTTAAAAGACTTTACTTTTTACTTATTCTATGACAAGTTAGTGATACTGAGGGAGTCGGACATTTTCTTGTTACTTACTACCATCTCCAGAGTATGGTGGATACATTGTGCTAAAAGTTCCTTTTGTCTTTACTGCCAGCTACCACACAAGGGAATGTGTTAATGTAATAATGACACTACCTGCAGCAGCGTTTTTTTAAAACACCTAGCACCTCAGTCATGTAGACCTTCAACGGCTTACAACATGAAATGATCATATATAGTTAAAAACACCAGTAACAATTAACTCAAAAGTTAAGCTTAAGATCCATGACTGGAGGCAAGTTAAATTCCTTCCAATTAAAAATGTATAAAGTCCCTTATATCTTACGAGTCTGAAGTATTAATAATAATGTCTCTCTATTCTCCAAAAGATTTTTAATTTCACAGCCAACAGAAATGTGACACCGCACACTCATTTCCATGCCACTATGCATCTCTGGTTTGGCCCTGTGGTTTAGTATATAGATACAACTTGGAGGAAATAGGAGAATAGAGGGACATCTCAGAGAAGCAAGTAAAATTCAAAGCAACAGCCCCATTACAGCACACTATAATATATACTGCTCATGTTCTGGAGCACTTTTGTTTTGCAATTACTCTCACGTCTACTCTTCATATTAAAGGTGAAAGGGATGTTACAGAAAAACATTTTAGACCGACTGCTAGTTTCACTGACAACCTAGGTTTGTCTACAACCACACCTACAAAATGTTATAGTAGGTACTGGACAATGACTTACACATGTTGCAAAGCATTCTAGGTAATCAAAACAACTTCGGAAAAGCAGCTTATGTGGTTTCACTGCTACAGCATCATGTATGTTAACTGCCAATGTAATGTGCTCCATTTACAAGGCCTACTCAACATGCCTTTCTTGCAAATGAGAAACACTGACATATTTAGCATGGTAATACAGGATACTATACACTGTATAAGCTAAGGAGGTATATAACACAATTTCAAGAGTTTGTTACATACACTTGTCTCAAAAAGTGGCCAATGCACTGACAGTTTGAGTTTCATAATGGTTTTATTATCTGTTTATTACGACTACGTTAGATATTTTTGGTTATATTTGTAATCTTTTGGAGGAGAAAATTATTAATTATGAAATTTCAGATTCTGAAACCAAAGGGACTCTATGCAAAATTTAATTGGAAGGTTCTAACATAAGATCCACTCATGTTTCACAATTTTCTTTAATCTTATTTGTTTAATTAGTTTTATAATTGCTCGTCTTCATTTAGTATTGCCTGTGAACCCATGAATGTGTGTGTCTGAGGCACTAGGTGTTAATAAAAGCTTGCTGCTAAAGATGGTCATTACATAAATTTGGAGTCAGAACTTTACTGTGTCCAGATTTCCCACAAATATTGAGAAATATGAGCAAGTATTCCACCTAAATTTGGATTAATTTGCTGGAAATGACCAGGGTCACAATCAGAAAAATGAAGGGAATAGGGAATCACTTTGCTTCACTGGGAACCTACAATAATCATGTACCTGAGATATGTTCTATCTTTAACAACACTGAAATTACTTTTAACCATAACTAATATTTATTGCAATACATGTTCCTTGAAGACAAATTCTCAATTAATTACATCTCCAAAGAGTCTTGAAAATTTTAAATTGCCATCTTTTTCAATTGATAATCCATACCTTTACAGTAGGCTATGACCACCATGGCCTTTACAAGCCTAGCCATGCAATCTAACCCAATTGTGTCCATATGCACAGTGGACGTTTATGAGGAGGTATGTTAGGAAGTCTCTAAAGGTTATTGTGGGGAGGGGAGGTATGTCAGTTTGAAAGCATTACTTTCTGCCTCTATTTATCATCAGAGACATGGAGGCCAGATCCAGGAAGAATTTCCAATTTTCCACACATTGGTCAGGATAATACTTAAATAGGGTTTGGGATGGATGCTTATACTTCATTAATACTTTGCAAATTCTTTATGTCCTAATCATTATATGAAGTCCTCTAAGACAGGGTGGGCCTTACCCAATTATAATCTCTTTCATAATCCATCATAATATTTGGCATCTAAATGATTCTCTGTCTCTCTACAATTGTGACAATTTAATTTTTCCATTACTGTGTTGTTTAATAACTATATCCCCACTGATGTGCCATTTGCAAATTGTAACACATTTAACATTTCCTCATCTCCTTTTATTTTTGTCTCTTTACGTCATCGTCTTGATGATGGCAACACTCAAAATTTTTTGGCATTAATGTTTTACAGAATAGATTCATATTTTATTTGAAAGAAATACCACTGGATAAGAGAAAGTTACTATGGAAATTAAATGACATTCACACAGAAGTTTCTGCTAGCATAAACAGGAACATGTGTGATTTTTTTAATGAAAATCTGAGAGACTGGGATTGAATTAGACATGAAAATCAAAAGGGATTTGAGTGACTACTCTTCAAATATATCATTTTACGTAGATGTAAGCACAAGGGTGACAGGAAGTTTTTTTTTTTTTTTTTTTTAACATCGATGGATACTGCTGTCATGGCAATCTAATTTCAGACCTATCGCTATCCTCTCACTCCTCTCAAAAATTTTAGAAAAATGTATATGCAATATGCATGCAAGTCATGCAATACCTACTGCAAGGACATCTACCCAACATGGCTTTCACCCCAACCACAGTACTACTACTGCCTTTCTATTCTTAATCACTATTTCTACTGCCAAAGATGATAAAAGTACAGTTGTGTACACTTACCATAAATGTAGATGTTAGAGTGTATTCACTGTTGCAGTCATTAGACTTGGGTTATCCTGCTGGCGGTCTACCCTCAGTTGGCCTGAATTCCAAAGTCTAGGTCCGACATCGGTTGCTGTCGCCTCTTCCCTGACGTCAGTGCGCCAGGGGTATAAAAGATGCAGCTGACACCATTTTCTTCAGTTTTCTTGCCCCAGATGTCAGGTGCCCCCAAAAGGGAAGGCTAAAAATATGCCAATAAAACATGCATGTACCAAAATATATTATACCTTCATCTACAAGCAAATACACTACATAGGTTGTATAGATTAGAGAAGTGCAGCTAAGTTCCAGCAAAAAGAGATGGGGGATGGTGGGTGGGTAACCTGGACTGCAACAGTGAATACACTCAAACATCTACATTTATGGTAAGTATACACAACTGTACTATGTTCTTCGTGTTTCACTGTTGCATTCAGTACACTTGGGTTGAATCCCAAAGCTATGGTTGGGAGGCTGGAGCTAAATAGCATTAGGAGTGGCTATGAGGCCTTGCAGAACTGCAGTGGCAAAGCCTGCCCTGGATTTAGAGTAGAGCAGTAAATGATGGTGCTTTGTAAAGATGTGCACTGAACTCCAGGTAGCAGCCTCTAAAATGTCTTTGGTTGGTACGCCCCTGAGGAAGGCTGTTGAAGTGGCTGCTGCTCTGGTTGAATGTGGCCTAATGCCCTTAGGCACTGGCTTGCCATGTTGTGAATAGTAGAAACAAATGCAGTGGCCTATCCACTTTGAAATAGTCTGTTTTGAGATGGCCTTTCCTTGTGATCCTGCAGCATATGCCACTAGTAGTTGCTCAGTCTTTCTGAAAGCTTTGGTTCTGGTTCTGTTCAAGTAGAAGCGTAGCCGTCTGTGTATGTCCAAAGAGTGTAAAATTCTCTCCCCCTTATTCTGTGGGCTTGGATAAAAAGTAGGCAGATGAATAGTTTGGTTAAGGGCCACACTGGACACTACCTAAGGCATAAATGTCGGGTTTGTCCTCAGAGAAACCCTGTCTGGATAAAAAATGATAAAAGGTTCCACAGCCAGGAGTGCCTGTAGCTTGGAGACTCATCTTGCAGAGGTTATTGCTAGGAGTAGAGCTGTTTTCCAAGATAAAAACTTTATATCAGCTGTAGCGGCTGGCTCAAAAGGGGACAGAGTGAGTTTTTCCAAAACATAATTGAGGTCCCATGCAGGTATTGGTGATCTCCTTGGAGGCCTTAAGTTTTTGGCTCCTCTGAGGTATTGCCAACCTTTTGGCTTGTTAGGGCCGCATTGAGTGAACAGAAATGGTCTTAGGGCCGCATATAAAATATATCATGTAGTTAACTCTTTCGTTGCTCTGGAAGACCACAGTCGACCTCCTGGCTGTACTGTAGGTGCATTTGAACAATGAATAAATATAATAAATGCCTAATATTTGCCTTAAAATTCTAATTCTAATTCTCTAATCTAACAGTTAACTCTAACATCTTAGTTAATATATATATGTATATATATATATATATATATATATATATATATATATATATATATATATATATTTTTTTTACAATTAAACATACATTCACTACAGCACTAGCATTTCTCACTGGGAAAACCATTCCAGCAGTCCAACTACGTAAAATGTCAACATCAGCAGTCCTACAATACTATAATCCACAAAAATAACCCAACAAATTTGCAATAAAGTAAAGAATTCATATTACTGACTTAATAAAACAATTCTGAATAAGCTACAAGAGGGTATCACCCAAACAAATAACTGGTGCTGGAAATATGGCCTCAAGCTAAATGCCAAAAAATGCATCATCCCCTTTGAGGAGAGTGATGTCCCCACAAATTATCACATTAATAACAACGTTGTAAGCACGCAATAAGTTGTATGGTACTTGGGCACCCAGGTTGATAGAAACCTGACTTTTGACTACCACGTTGTCTCCGTTGTAAGGAAAGCTTTTTACATAGCCCACTTCATTAGTAAGGGTATCTCATCCAGGGACAAGGAAGTCATAACATCCCTGTATTCTTCCTTTACAAGAGCCATTATTGAGTGCAATGCCCCTTTTGGCATGCGCCTCAGCAAAACACCCTGCCAAAAGAAAGACTACAACCATTTCTGACAAAAACGTTCAAAGGACTAAGTTCACGTAGTTATCCGAACAGACTAAAAAGCTTCTTGCTTTCCTCTGTCTCTCACTGGCCCCTATAAATTTCATCATTGGCTTGCTTTCCAGGCTAAGAAAGATCCTGCCTTAAGAGACTTCCTCCACCTCAGAAATACTTGTTATACTTAAAACGCTCACTACAAAGACCACAGCCTTCACTGCAACATAAACAAGCCACTTTTTATGGACAGGTTCTTGACACAAAAACCTTCAACTTCTGTAAAAAGCTTCTCTCATTATCAAACAATGTAGTTCAGCAACACAATGGCTGGATGGATAGCTACAAATGTAATCCTTGGGTAAGTAGCATAGCCTTCATCAAACCAGATGGAAAATCCACATACTAACCTTTCCCAGCTGGATGGCTAAGATCTAATATTGGTTACTCAAGTCTAGTTGCCCAAAAAGAGGGGCATGTTTAAGTAAGACTTCCATTTGCAAAATTATATTCAGTATACATATTAAATCTCTCTCTTACACACACACACACACACACACACACACACACACACACACACACACACACACACACACACACACACACACACACACACACAAGCCCCTACTTGTAAAATAGGCAACCTCAGTAATCACATGACACCCACTCACTGAATGAAATTGTCTGGAAGTCAAAATATCTGAAAACAAAAATCATAATAGAGATGGATTCATCCATGTAATTTCCCACCACCAAAAGGACCATCAATAAATCAACAAACAACTGCTCTGCAAAAGTAAATCAATAAGAAAACCATAAACTATAATGCTACATACTGGTGCAAACATATAACTTGTGTCAATCCCCAGGTTAATCCATACCAAAAGATTGTTTCAGAGCTTCAGCTATGTACAAACAGCTTTCTCCTAAAAACTTAACTCATTGATATTTGCCTTGCTGTAATTATAACTGTAAAAAATGTTTTTAAGTTTATTCTGTACCTCCAGTGACTTCTTCAAAAGGGGGGGCAGGAGACAGCTGAATGAAATGGGTGGGGTGTCAATGTGAGTGGGTGGCCAATTAGGGAGGGGCTATGCTGAAAATGATTCTCACTGTTACAAGATGTAATCTCTGCCATACTGTATGATTACTACATCCATAATTTGCTCTCTCTCTCTCTCTCATGTATTGTATTATATTGTTTTGTGTTATTTTTGGAGGTTTTCTCCCCTGGCCTTTGCTGACAATGGACCTGTGTCCAGTCGCACTTTCCCGGTAAACAAATGTAAAATAAAATAAATAAAAATAAACTTCCCTCCAATCTAAAGCCATTTGACATTCAGACATTTTAATTTGTGCAGAAGTTACTCACAGACTGACAGTTTACTGAGCTGTAATGCTGACCTTCGCTTTTGAAAAAAAACAAATTCCCAGACTTTGTCAATAGCTCAAAGTATAGAGAGGATTATTTATTTGTTATATATTTATTTATTTTTGGAAAACATCTTTAAAACTGTTAAATTGATTACACACCCAGAAACACAAAAAGTTATTGTGATTATGTAAACCACAGACTCCTGCAAGAGATCAAACTGAAATTAGCACTCTATGCTTATGTCCGAGCAGATGAATCATACCCGTCAATTCCAAAAGAAGTAAAGTAGCTTAATAAGAAGTTTATTTGCAAAGTTACATGGCAGTTTATATTGGAAATAAGCAGAGATATTAAAAAGGCTCTGTTTTTCATAATTATGCCGAAAAGTCTTCCAAGGTAAATACAACTTTTGATTTAGTATGGAACCATACCACTTAACCTTAGAGCAAGAAATCTGGACAAAGCAAAAAATAAAAGTGGGACACAGGCCCAAAAATAGTTATGCATTACAGACACCATTGAAACAACTGTAGCAACAAACATTATACATCACTTACAATCTTTCCATCCCATTATTGTCAGTTAAACATTATATGGCTCATTCAGTCCTGCCTTCTTTTGCATCAAAGAAAACCATGCATTGAAATGACAAATGCATTAAAAATAATAAATAAAACACATTGCATCAACATCCTGCAACTTCCTACCTGCAAGCAACCACAGAGCTTTCACTGAAACTAGGGCTGTTTGTGTTCGTTTCCCCAGAATGACAGCTCTCCCTAATTAAGTCTAATGGTATACAATCTATCAGTATCTGGACTACCTGAAATAAATTAAATTATGGCCTGTAAATTGAAAGTTCACTTTGTTTAATTAAACTATATTTCTAAGCCCACTTACTGTATTTTTTCAGTAGCATCCCAATATCCATTTCCAGGTCACTTTACAAGACAATGGCAGTGGTAGACTTGGCATCCTTCAGAACCCAACAGGCCCACGCTAATACATTGTTCATTAAATGTAAATATCCATCCACTGTAAATGGCAAGAAGCTATGTCTTAAAAAATCTACTTCTGGCATGCATACCCAAGTATTAGGTTTTGAAACAAAGAAACATATTCTCCACAGTCTGCAAGTCTCTGTCTTTAATAATCATCTACTGTTGCAGCACTCCCAACACATAAGCACACACATACACACTAAAATCCTCAACATTTAAAAAATTACATTGTGCCCACTTGATTTGCCAGTATTGATGATCCACCAAAGCTATGCTTACTGTTGCCCAATCTGCCACTGCTTGGAACGCACCAATGAAAAAACAGTACTAGGTGCTTTTTTGTTTGTCTGAAAAAACAATAAAACTTTATATGCTACATTCCCACATAGTCAGTCCACTACTGACCCATTAACCCTAGGCTGCTGTCTCATTCTTACTCCATGGAACTGCATTACCTAGGATGACTACTTTTATTTCCTAAGCAAAATACACAAATTGGAAGATGAGGCAAAAATACAGACATTATTTGAAAATCCATGCAGTTAAGAGGTATGAGTTCATGTTCAATACAACACTCTCCCTGTCAGTAAAGCCACAATTTAATGAAAGTGTACTCTTAATGTATGATATATTTGTGAGCTAACTTGTTTGTGTTCAGTAGGTAGACTGATCATTGTTAGCCTCTTTGTGTATGCATCTCTCTCTGTCATGCACACATATACACACACACACTCTTCTTCTACTTTCACACACAGAATTCTGCTTTCATGCATGCACTCACTCACTCCATACTTGCCTATTAACACAGGTAATTGCTGTCCCTTTCAAAGGCAACAGCAGCAAATCCATACACGAGTCCCTCTTCAGCGAGAACACACACACTGATTGTTCGGCGCAAAATAATGGCATAAACACACTGACCCTTTTTTGGCTCAAAAACAAAACTAGAAGGGTGCTTTGGCGCATGCGCACACCGACATTAGCATTACAGGTCACGGGAGCAAAAAACACCAAACAAAAAAGTGTTTTGGGGCATGCATACATCGATGTTGCAGTTAGAGGTTGAGGGCCGCATGGAAGAGCTCTGAGGGCCGCAGGTTGGACATGTCTACCTTAAAGGATGAGAAAAGATTGGTGGCTCTGTATTGTAATGAGCCGAAATGGCAGAGGCATGAATTTTAATTGATGAAAAGGATAGGTCTTTGTCCAGCATCTCAGTTAAGTATTGCAAAATCTGAGGTATATTTGGTACTGCTGTGTCAATTCCTTGTGCCTGGTTCCAGGCACAGAATCTCTTCCATTTTCCAGCATAAGATTTTCTAGTACTAGGCCTCTTGGCCTCCAAAATGACATCCATCACCACTTTAGTGAGAGGTGTGTTTTGCATGACTACATTATCTGCCTTGCTGCCAGATTTAAGGTCTTGAGGTGTCTGTGCAGGATCTGATTGTTTTGTTGGGACAGTAGGTGAGGTATTTGAGGTAAGGTGCGGGCTGGGCATAGAGACAAGTTCCTTAGGATTGGATACCAGTACTGGCGGGGGCCAGTCTGGGGCAATCAGTATCATTTTTGGCTTCTCTTGTCTGACCTTTAGGAGTACCTTGGGGAGGAGAGGCAGTGGAGGAAAGGCATACACTGTTAAGTTTTTCCAGCTGAAAGATAGGGCATCCACTTTCCATGCTTGTCTGTGATAAGTCCTTGTGCAGAATCTCTTTAGTTGGCAGTTGTGAGAAGAGGCAAATAGGTCTATGTCTGGGCATCCCCATTTCCTTGTTATGTTGAAGACTTGTGGATCCAATTTCTACTCGTGGGGATCCATGAGGTTTCTGCTTAGTTCATCTGCTGGAGTATTTATCTTTCCTGGCAGGAATTGTGCCTGCAGATGTACTTGGTAAGTCAATGCTGTGTCCCGCAAAGTCATGGCTAGTGTGCAGACAGGGTAAGAATGAGTGCCTCCCTGCTTGTTTATATACTACATGACATTGGTATTGTCCGTCTTTATCAGTAGTTGTCCCAAATGAAGTAGGTCCTTGAGGGCTGTCAGGGCATTCTGAACAGCTAGCATCTCTTTTTGATTGATATGTAGATGCATTTGGTTGGGGGACCATGTGCCTTGAATACATCCTCCTGCCATGTGTGCCCCCCAGGCATAATCCAATGCATCTGTTGTCAATGTCTGTCTGGCTGGGGGTAAGGTGAATGGCTGTCCCTTGTTCTGGTGTAGGCAGGGAATGAGAGCAATTATTGTTTCCAGGCTGTGGCAATGGTGAGCCCAAACACTTTTTAGGTACCATTGAAGTTTCCTCATATGCAGTCTTGCATATGGAATTAGTAGAATGCAGGATGCAATGATGCCCAAGAATTTTTCTTGCAGATAACTGGGCCTTTGTTGCCAACAGTTTGAAATAGGTAGTCAGTTGCCTTTGTTTGTCTGGCATGAGATAAGCCATTTGGGCAGTTGTATTTAAGCTTGCACCCAGGAATATTATCTCTTGAGAGGGTACTAGTTTTGATTTCTGTTCGTTGACTGTGTACCCTAGGCATGGTAGTAATCTCTTTACAAACGCCAGATGCTGTAGTACAACGTCCTTGTTCTCTGCTTGTATGAGGCAGTCGTCCAAGTAAGGATATATTTGTATTCCTCTGTCTGCAAAATGCAATTACTGGTGCCAGGCACTTTGTGAAGACCCTGGGCGCAGTAGATAAGCCAAAGGGCAGTGCAGAGAATTGGTAGTGAATTGAGCCAGCTTTGACTCTGAGGTATCTTCTGCATGTTTGTCTAATTGGGACATGCAGGTATGCCTCTTTTAGGACTTAAGTCACAAACCAAGCCCTCTTGCTCAGCATGGGCAGAAGCTGCTGTAAGGTCAACATTTTGAATTTTGGTATATCCAGATATGTGTTTAGAATAGATAGGTCCAGTATTGGTCTCCAGGCTTTGTCCTTTCTGGGTACAAAGAACAGTCTTAAATAAAATCCTTGTCCCTGCTCTTGTTCTGGTACTTGTTGAATGGCCCTCATGGCCATGAGGGATGAGACTTGTTTTTGTGCCTCTGCCCATTAGTTTTTTTGGTAGGTCTGGCCAACCATTTGCCCTTGACAAGGTATGAAAGTGAAACTTGTAGCCCTGTGACACTGTCTAAGACCCATTTGTCCTTGGCTATGTGCCAATTTTGAGAAAAAAAATGCTAGTTTTCCCCCTAAAGGTGCTGCCAGAAGATAAGTGCTTGGCGCAGGCAGGGGGGAAGTCATTGGGGCGGTTTCCTGTAAGGCTGTGATTTGTCTTCTCCACTTTTGGAGGTGGAAGCACCCCATTGTTTAGACCTGTATGAACCTTGGGGCTGGATCTGCCTCTTGGGCGCCTGTATCTGCCCCTTTGTGGTCTGTCTGACACTGGAAAGGACCAATTCTTTGTAGGCCAGTGTCTGCTAAATCTAGGAGGCTGTACCTGTAAGAAATCCTTGACTGTTTGCGTAGATTTAGCTTTGTCCTCCATTTTCTTTAACACCTCTTCTGCTTTAACACCAAACAAAGTATCATGCTGTAATGGAGCATCTAATAATATTGCTTTAACATGATCTGGTAAATTTTGTTCCTTTAACCAAGCATGCCTCCTAATGACAGAACTCATGACAGCGGCCCTGTAGGAGGCCTCCAAAGAATCAAAATCACATTGCAAAGTATGCTTTCCAACTTGCTCAGCTGCATGCAATAAATCCTGCATTTCTTTGTTTTCTGCACCCTCAGAATTTATCAACATTTTCTGTTTAAGCACTGACATAATAAATTGCTGATATTTGAGCATATGAAACTGACAATTTAAAGCCCTTATAGCCAAGGTAGCAGAAGTGTAAATCTTCTTTCCCCATCTGTCTAATGCCCTAGAATCCCTGTCAGAGGGGATAGGGTTTTTTGCAGTGGATGCCTTGACCCCTTTGGGACCCTGAGAAATAGTTTCTGGGTCAGCAGCAGGGTTTCTGGAAAGGAATTTATGAGAGGTAGGTACCCTGTAGTACCTGTCTGGCTTAACAGGAGCTGGAGGTAAGGAGTCAGGGGTCAGACTGGACTCTGAAAATACATCATCTACAATGTCTAACACAGGCGAAATAGCTAGGGGCCTGTGTTGTGGGAGTAAAAAGGAAGCCCCTGAGCCTTTTCTTAGATTCAGAATAAATTTTTCCTGGGGGTAAAAAAAAATCGGTGTTTCGCGGGGTTAGCTATTTTCACATTTCGAACTTCCTGGTTCAATGTTATGGCGTTCGGACACCTGTGCATTCGAACTCCTCTTATAGACCCAAATAAATAAGGTGGACAGAATATTCAAATGACTACAGCATCTTCAGCTGTAAATTTACTTGCACATAATGCAGTTTCAGCTCCAAATTTCAAAAATATCCACAGAAAGAACACCACAGCTCTTGACCATTTTGAGACAGAAATAGGCAAAATCTTTTAGCAGTGAGATAGAGAAAAGGATCCAGACGTTGGTAAGAGAAACATCAAGACAACTATTAAATCAAGCATCAGTTTCATTAGAAACTGTTTACCACTGTTGCTCTGATATATTTTTGTTGGAAAAATAAATTTTAAAGTTATTTAACAACTGATCTTTTAAACAACTGATTATTCAGGGAAAGGTTTCTGTGAAAATGTTTGTGCAGTATTGAGGTGCAAACTCAAATTAGTAGTCACAAGTGTCCCCAGACCTCATTTTTAATCGACTTCTGTAACTTTATAAGTTTTTCTTTCATTTTTTTTTTTTTTTTTGTCTTTAGGCTTTTTCCCGGTAAGGGGTAGCCACAGCAGAACTCCGGTCCGCTAATGATTGGCAGTAGATTTTTACGAAACGCCGAGGTGCCAGCTCGACACCCAACCTTCAATGAAGGCACGCCCATTTACACACGCATGGCTTTCGAACGCTACCCAACCACAGGGAGGACATACAGACTCCACACATAATACTGTAAATAATTCACACTTTACTGGAGTTTTTTTTTTTTTGACGAATCATTAGAAAAACATGGATGGCTGAAATTTGCACATGTTTATTCTATTATATGGAGTGATTTTATGCCAGAAATTATTAATAAGATACTGGATTATTTTATTTCTGAAATTACTTTTTTTTTTTTTTTTAATAAAAGATTAGCAGTTTTAATTTAACTAAAAGTGAGTGGAGAGCTTTGAAAGAATTAACAAAACAGTGGCAGTCAAACCATTAGACAAAGGTAATATTTTTGAGTTATGAATAGTATTTACAGATGTTACAACTATTTACCTAACATTTTGTAACTGCATACGGTAAATACTTGAGTGCATAACAGGATTTAAACCATTTGCTGGAGATATGCATTGCTTTGGGATACTTTCTTTACCAAAGTAGAAATAACTTAATAGTGGAAAAGCATGGAATATGTAATTTTTACTGTTAGACATACATTAAGATTTTTTTTCTCCACTCTGCTAAGCTCATAATTAATGGATGTGGTAGGCTCTTGGAGCAGGATGGAAAGATGATTCATAAAATACTGTGCATTTATGTTCATGCCTTGGAGTCGTAGATATGAGCAAAGTAAAGCTGATTAATAAGACTTCTAGTATAGCCAGGAAGTTTTTTTTTGCTACAGGTGATGTTATGAGTTTGTATACTTGTATTAATCATAATGTTCTTTAAACAGTTTTATAATTTTCTTGGTGACATACTTAGAACACACTAAACAGATGTTTTGTTTATTTTTGTCTGAACATTTTTTTACTTTTGATAATTTTTTGTAAAAAGATTAAATGTACAGCTATGGGTGACCCTTTGCTCTTTCTTATGTTAATTCGTTGATGGGTTTGTAGAAATTACAGTAAGTTTATGGTCACAATATTTTGGAAGCTATGTTGTTGAATACTACTGCTTTACTGATAAGTTTGTTGACTTGCAAAGGACGCACTCAGGAACTATTGTAATGTCAAATATTTATTAAGGATATGCAGGAGAATACTTTTATAATAGGTAAAATGTACAGCAAAAGTTAAAAGAAAATCAATTACTTAGTTGGGTGATGAATTAGATGGAATATGTAGCCAGTATATTTGTGCCAAATTGTTCAGAAAACCTAATTCACCCATACCATTTTATGTGGAACAGGTTTTCACACCCTCTCATACATTAAAAGCACTTCCTTTTGGGGAGATGCACAGGGCAAGGCATTTGTGTAACCACTAGCAAGATTTTCAGTTTCTGTTATCTTGGCCAGGGTGATCAGCTCAAGTGTTAGTGAAGCACATTAGAAAGCATGTAGAACTGATTAATTACAAGAAAAAGCAAACTATTTAAAACAGTAGTTTAAGCAATAGGAGACGTGAAATTTAGCAAATCTTTTGTTTTGGGATAGGACTCATTTACTAAGGAATAGCACCTGATTATTAAAGCATGGAATTTACTAGTTGAAGATGCGATTTTGAAAAATCTGTTTCCAAGATTACCTATTTTTTTCCCTTATAAAAAGGGTAAACACATTTTAGACTGTTTAATACATAACAGTTTTAGTAGATAACTCACCGTTTCCAATTAACAAGGATACTTACTCTTACAGTAACTGTACTATTTGTAAGTTATGTGGGTTCTGAGATTAAAACAATGGCAAAAATTTTAGACAGCAAGAAGATTTGTGATTCAGAAGAGGTTGCTTATGCCCCAAGATGCACATGTAATTTACTGTAGGTAAGTGAAGCAAAGAGGAAATGTAAGATAAGAATACAGAAACACCTGGCAAGATACAAGTAACCAAAACAATACATTTTATTGAGTTGGAAATAGTTTCACTAGTGGTTTAGTTATGACTATATTGCATCAGATATATAGTGTTGGCTGTGAAAATTATAATTCTTTCGGAGAGCATTTGAATAATGAAGTTTCAAACCAAAACCTATGGAACTCTATACAGACTTTAAATGGAAGGTTTTAACTTAGATCCATCCATGTTCAAGCTTCTTTAAGATTAAATGTATAATTGTTAATTGCTTAACTGTTTTGTTACTAATGGTTTTACTATCTGACATGTTCATTTAGTACTGTTTGTAAACCCTTGAAGGTCTGTATGAAGAGGGTGCTAGGTGTTCAATTAAGCTTCCTACTGCTGTCATTACTTTGAAAATGTATTCCGTATATAGAAGCACAGCTCTTCCCTAACCCAATTCAAGTGCAAATTGGATGAGTGTATGGAGAGAATCAGAAATTTACCCTGTGTCTGACCCCATTGTCTATCAGACAGAGGGAGTCTGTATATGCTTGACCACCCACGGCCAGGCCTACATATACCCATTAAAATAACCCTTGGATACCTAAGCTTGTCAGATACATTTGGGGAGCATGGCTAGGCTTAAAAAGACTCCCTGGGATCTTTATCCTAGCAATCACCTATAAACCTATGACAATAAGCTATCTGGAACTGGTCTCATTGCTGTATGAAGATATTACTTCCACATCCAGTGTAGTTGTGAAACTATCCTGTAACCTATGAAAGGAAGTAGTTTTCAGAGTTCACAGTTCTTAAAATGTAATGTCATCTGAGAAGTCAAGAACTTTCCTAGAAGTGCAGTCCTTTACCAGAACCAGGAACAGTTTGAAATAAATCATTTGATTCATTGACTGGGAGGTGTCCTTTTGAAAACTCTCTTTGGTAGACATTAATCAAACAAATGAGGAGCCAGATATAGCAGATGATATGGAGTGTGGGGTCAAATGAAAGTCTGGGCTGTGTGTTTTAGAAGAAATTATATAGCTTAACTTTGACTTGCCTCCAGGCATTTTTCTGTGGTTACCTGCTGTAATGTAGAAACATAAGTTTGTCTTGTATGACACTGAAGAAATGCAAGATGGGAGGCAGCAGTCATCATAAAGATCTCAGCATGGACTTGCCCTCTCCTGATGCACCAGAGATGTATTTGGACTACTTTCCCACTGTAAAAGCATTCTGAAACAAAGACATAGGATGTGCACAAATATCACTAAATGAGGACCTTCTAAGCCTTTCAAGTCAAGCAACATCACACCTGTGGATTGATCAAACAAAATTTCTGAGTTATTGTAGCATTAAGATGTCCTGACCTACTATTTTTATTTAATTTATTTACCTGCGTAGAGCGCAAATCAATTCTGACCAATTTCAGTATCACCCCTGACAAAAATACAGAGTTAGAAACAGACACACCGTAGTTCAACAAAGACATACGACTGTTAAGATTAATTCTGGTTACTGTGTTGACATTAGTGCATTTGCAAATATTAAGATCTGCAATGGAAAGAACCTCAAACATGGCAGACACAATATTTGAGAGAGCAAGAAAGTAAAAAGCATAATGAAGTGAAAACAGCAGGATAGTGGAGTAATGTAGGATATATTGTCAGGTAGACTGCAAGGGCATTTAGCCTAGATTTTTACATGAGAATTTAGTAGAGCACAATATTTGGGGAAGGGTGTTGTGTTAAAGATCTGGAAAGAGAGAGAGATTCCCAGATGGCAGGGCCAAGAAAAGGGAAGGAATAGTTGTAAACATGAAATTTGGATTGTGGTGTTTGAAGAAGTGGGCCTGATTGGCTATGTTTTCTGAGGCTGTATGACAGAGCTAGTTGTGCAAATTTGGCTGTTAGGGAAGGAACACACATTTAGATGTTTATGTAACAGAGCCTAAAAGCAGTGATTCCATTTACTTAAATGGGAGCCATTTGTTTTTTTTTTTCTGGAGTTGGGCAGTGATGTTCATTTTAGGGGAGTAAGATAACCAACATATTTAATTAGAAATGGGTTGAATGGTAATTCAGTTCTTTATAGAGGCAAATACCATGAGAGGAAGATCCTATTCCATTTCAGGGAGACAACACTTTTCCGATAGCTGACCTGGAAGCATGAAAACAAAAGTGGATATTTTACATGCTCAAAAGAAGAGTGAGTTCATCTTCTATGAGTGCTCTCCAATGACTGCAGAAGGAGACAGGCGCTTACCCATATGTTAAAGCATTTAAAAAGATGAAATTTGTTTAATAGGTGTACAGTTCTGATCTTGGATTATGAGGGCATTGTCTCAGCTTTTGAGTTTTCGTTTGGTGCAAAATATCATGGTTTTAGTTTTGCAGGAATTGAGAATTAGACATCTTTTCTTAATCCAGTGAATGAGACAATGGAAGTCTGACTGTAGATCCTGTTGCCTGTTGTAGAATTCAGAGGTTGTTACTAGGCTCACTACCGCTAGGGTCCATACAAGCCTAGCAATGCACCCCAAATCATTTAGGTCCCAAGCATCATTAAGGGGGGCATGTTACTAGGCAGGTAGCTAAGGCCTCTCTCCATAAGGGTCAGTCTGAAGATAAATTTATGATTTCCCATCCAAATGTCAAGGTTTTGTTTGAACAGGGTCAAGGTTGAACTCTGTTTTACATGGACTGGGAGCCTATTCCACAGCATGGGGATGCTTTGGGACGCATCTGTCTCTTCAGCACATTCTATTTATGTCAAGAGTTAAGCTCAGACCCTAGATCTAGTGTTTTTGGCGCCGTTTGCTTTGCATATGTACAATAGATCCATCAGCACTGGGTCTGAGGAAAACCTGCAAGCTGGACAAGATCCCCTCTCAGCAACCTGTAGGAGACTGAATACAGAAACAGAGCCTTTAGTGGATCAGGGTGGGACAGATTATTCCTGCCCTGAATTCTGCGGGTGAAAAACCTCTGTGGGCAATCCAGCTGTTGCAAGTATCTAGTTTATATGCATGCCAAAGGGGGCATCGTACTGTATTTAGTGGTAGGTCTGATATGGACCAAGCAGAGTGGTACTATAACTTTCTTGGATCTGAATTCCACACCCTTACCTATAAGTCAGGCAAAAGAATGATTTTCTTATCGTAACTACATGTTAGTCAAAGGCCAGATTGCTGCCTACATATGTTAACATATCCCTAACTACTGGGTTGACTCTTGGGGCATTTTATCACTGGAGTAATTACCTTGCATTGAGAGTTTCCAAAGGGCATTATAATGCAATTTTTGGTATTCAGTTTTAGGCCATGGTTTGGGACCAGCCATTTGTCTGTGTTGAGCCCACTTGCAAGATGTTTATGTCTTGGGGGAATCTACAACAGCTCCAAATTCACAGACCTCTGTAAACTTGATGAGCTGGATGCTTCTAATGTTAGCTTTGACTTCCAAGAAGTAGATACAAAACAGAACCAGGCCCATCACAGAGCCCTGATGTACTTCACTGGAGACTGGTCCCATGGTGTGTGTGTTCTCACTGATCCTAACTACTTGGGTCCTATCTGTGAACCAGTCGGCAATCCAGCAAGTTATGTAAGACTAGCTCAGAGAGCTTAACAATTTCCGAGTTGGGTATTGTATCAAATGCCTTAGCCATGTCAAGATACACAGTTTTTTCCTTGTCCACTGCCTTGGTGACGCTCTCAAAGATGTCCATCAGGTCAAATTAGGCATAACCTTCCCATAGCAAAGCCAAATTGGGATGGGTCCAGTGTCCAAGTTGCCAATGTCCTTGTTTATCATTTCCATGATAATTCATTACATGGATTTGCATACTACTCTTGTTATACTACTCTTGTTATACTGATAGATCTGTAGTTCCCTGGGATGGTCGATGGTCCACCCTTGTGAAAGGAAACAACTGTTGCAGTCCTCCATTAACTTAGAATGTAGTTTAAGTGCCTCAAGTGCTCCTGATAGGTCATGTTTTACATTGTTCAGGAGGCAACCAGGGATGTTGTCAGGATCCATGGAGGTGGTGGTCTTGGCTAAGCAAGTGCTGCCTGCACCGGAACCCTGAGGGGGATTATGTTGGAGGAAATTTCACCTAGAGCTGGGGTGGGGTGGGAGGGGTGAAGTTTGAGTTGAATTTATCAGTCAGTAGATTTGCTATGTCACCTCGATTAATGTTGTGGTACTGTTCACCAGTTCAGCACACTGTTGCATGTTACTGCTAAGGTTTCGAATATAGATGAAGGTAGCCTTTTGATTGTCATTAGCCTGTGAAGCTATCCTGACCTCTTAGTTTCTTGCTTAGTTGTATAAGAGAACACTCATCAAGGGAGTTCCTTTTCCTGATTTTGGCCATGAGTTTTCTACTTTTATTATATACCCTGTTTAGGCTAAGATTTCACCAGTGGGGTTTGTTTTAGGTTTATTTCTGGTGAGTATGGCAGCCTCTATGCAGCCATTCATGTTTGTATAGTGTCTATGTGAATAATTTGCTATAGGCAACTGTGGTCTCAAGGTTGATGGGCGCCTTGAATTTCAAAAAAACTGGCACTTAAGCTGTAGTTTGCCTTTGAATAGTTTGTGTTACTGCTTTAGCTGGATTTTCTGGTTTGATTTTTACTTCAAATGAGGCAGCTTTATGATTAGACTTCCATACTAAGGAAGTGACCGGGGGGGGGGGGGTGTTCTCTCCCATACTGGTGAGTACCAGATCCAGTATGCTTGATCCTTTGGCTGGAGCATGCACTATCTGCTCCAGGGTGTTAGTTAATGAAGTCAAGGAAGTGTTGTGACTGGCTTAAGTATTGGTGCCATTCAAAGGGGATCAATGCCTGTCAGCCTGGGATGACATGCTCGAGAAGCCACGATGCTTCGCTAGGGACAGCTTGCACCTGTCACCCCTGGGCTTTCAGATATTGGCAAAGGCTCTTGCCTTTTTTAGGCAAGGCTCAAAAGACAAACCCACCTCCATAGGTATCACAAGGGATAAGAAACTAAGAGTAATGCTACTCAACGCCAGAAGTCTAAACCTCAAGATGCACGCACTCAAAACTCTCCTTAGCATGGAGAACATCGATATCTGTGCAGTAACAGAAACCTGGTTCAAGGCTCCCGAGAGCACCCCAGCACTACCAGGTTATACCTCATACCATGCTTTTCGGCCCCAAAACTTGGACCGAACCACAAAAGGAGGGGGAGTATCAATATTCAAAGATACCCACACCTCCAGGTTGGTGGCACAGCACGAAGCATCAGAGACTATCCATGTGCAAATAACAGTGGGTAAAACTGCCTTCCAGTTTATAGCCTGCTACAGACCACCCTCCCAAACCCAGGAACCCCACTTGCCCTTCCTGAGAACACTGGAAAATATGAAGATCTCTCCAAACACCATTATATTGGGCGACTTCAACTACCCAAACATAGATTGGGAGCATTACTCTAGCTCCAACACCCTAGCCCAAAGGTTCCTAGAATTTATAAACTCAAATGCTATGGAACAACTTGTTACCACTCCCACAAGAGGGGAAAACATACTGGACCTGATCATCACCAACATGGGGACTTTATGCTCCAGACCAGAAGTGTATCCCTCACTGGTAAGATCAGACCATAAACTAATCTCACTGGATATTCACATCCCGACCCCACCCCTGCCCAGAAAACCACAGTGAAAAACTTCTCTAAAGCAAATTTCACACTCCTCAAAACCGAGGTGGAATCCTTCAAATCCCCCGGGCCTGTGGAAAATCTGCCCAGAGCATAGAATCCTTTATAAACACATTCTATGAACACCTTCAGAAATGCATGGATCATGCAATCCCAAATAAAACCAAGACCCAATCCTCCAAAGGCAGACGTCCTGTCTGGTGGACCCCAGCCATAAACCAACTATACAATAGAAGGAGGAAGCTACTACATGATAGAGCAAAATCCCAAAAAGGGAAGGCATCTCTGATCAGTATTAGCAGAAAACTACGGGCACTCATAAAATCATCTAAGGCCAGCTTCGAGACAAAAATTGCACAGGACACTAAGGATAATCCCAAGGCTTTCTTTAGTTATGTTAGTAACCTGGGTGGGAATTCCCAGATATGCTCAGAATTAGTCCAAAATGACAAAAAATACACGAACCCACAGACATTGCCAACATGCTAGCTGACAGTTTCAGCGCAAACATCTCCCCTCCCCACCAAAGGGCAAATATCTATCCCAGCAGAGTGCTGCCCCTGACATTTCAGATGCTCAGGTAAGAGCCGCCCTCTCCAAAGCAAAAAACACAGCATCAATGGGACCAGACGGTGTCCTGGGCTGCGTCCTACATGAACTCCAAAAAGAGATAAACCCAAACATAAAACTACTGTTCAATCTCAGCCTTACTACAGGATATGTACCCAAAGAGTGGTGTACAGCAACAGTGGTCCCTCTCCACAAAGGTGGTGCCTCAACAGATCTTGGAAACGATTGCCCCATAAGCCTGACTAGCTTGGTCTGTAAAGCTATGGAAATGATCATCATGGACCTCATAAATAAAGATATTGGGGACCTACAGACACTGGATCCTACCCAGTTGGGCTTTGTTAAGGGCAGATCTTACCTCTTAAACCTGGTCGACTTCTTTGAAACAGTCACCAAGGCCATTGACGAGGGGAAGGTGGTCCACACAGCCTACCTGGACCTCGCAAAAGCCTTTGATACAATATCCCACTCAGGCATTATAGATAAGCTCACCAGCATAAATATAAACCCCTACGTCACTAGATGGGTTGCAAACTGGCTCAAGGACAGAACCCACATGGTTAGAATTGCTGGAGCCATGTCAGACTCCAAACCAGTTACAAGTGGCATACCACAAGGCTCAGTCTTGGGACCTCTCTTGTTCAGTATATATTTCTCGGATGTACAGGCCAACACGGAAGGACTGTGGCTGACCAAGTTCGCAGATGACTGCAAACTGGGTGCCATAATCGACTCTCCAGCAGACACAAGCATCCTCCAAAAGGGCCTCATAGAAACAGACAACTGGTGCCAGAGCCATGGCCTCAAGCTAAATGCCAAAAAGTGTATAGTCATCTCCTTTGGCAAAAACAAAGTGCCCACAAATTACCACATAGGTGGTAATCCATTAAGTACAGAAGAAGTAATTAGGGACCTAGGGACCCAAGTTGATAGCAATCTCTCATTTGACAACCACGTGGCCAAAGTGGTTAGAAAAACATTTTATATAGCCCACCTAATCATGAAGGGATTCACATCTAGATCAGGGGAGGTCATCGTGCCTCTTTACTCATCCCTCATCAAGCCCATAATGGAGTACAATGCCCCTTTTAGGATGTACCTCACCAGACACCTGCAGCAACTTGAAAGACGCCAAAAGTACCTCACCAAGAGGATCAAAGGGCTCAAACAGATGCCATATGCTGCCCGGTTAAAAAAAACTCCAGCTCTACTCAGTGGCATACCGCCTGCTCAGAGGTGATCTGTGCCTGATGTATAAAGCCATGTCCAACCCGGAATTAATGGACATGCTGCACCTCAGAAAATCCAAATCCCATCGAGCCATGCGCTCGAAAGACTTGAACCTCAGCATTGAAATAAACAGGACATGCTGGAGGGACAGATTCATAACCCAGAGGCTCCCTTCACTCTGGAATAAAATCCCAGTCCTGGTTAGGCAAAGTCCCTCATTGACTCTCTTCAAGAGGAATCTTGAGTGGATGGGAGATTGGTTTACCTCGGGTATCACTTCTGTGTCACTGTTAGACAGAGGCACAGTATACTAACCTCGAAAAAGGGCATAGCAAAATTAATTTAAAATGCGTGGCAAAAGCCAAACACACACTGGCTAGGCTTATAAATGCCCTAGGGCAAATAGCCTAGTATGAACCTATGAGTCTGAGGCTATATACATTTCCCAGTCTATAGAGGGGTAGTTAAAGTGACCCATGTATAAGGTATTTGGATGGATGGTGAATGCCTCTAGTAGGTTTAAGTAAGAGTTGTGAGACTCTAGGGTTATAGATGTTGACCTGTAGCAAACCATGACATAGTGAGGGACCTTACTTATGGCGACTTGCACTAGGATGACCTCCATGTTATCATGTCAAACCAGCCTTGCTAATATAGATCAAAATACCTCCACCTTTGGCCCCAGTCTAAGCTGCTGGTTTAAATATGTGGAAGGCACTGCAGCCTAGCACTTCCCAAGTACTTTCTACAGCTTTAAACAAAGTCTCAGTCACAGCACAGATGCCAACATACTCCAGAGTGAGGAGGGCTCGAAGGGCATGGAGTTTTGTTGGAATGAGCAGTAAGACTAAGTCTGCCTGTAGACTTTTTCACCATGTTGGTAACTTTGTCTTTTTGGCACAGCCTAAAAAAAGGTAATAAGGGAGTGGTGATTTTAGCAAACATCCAAAAGCTGGGGGGGGGGGGGTTTCATGTGCAAGCTAGCCTTTGGCAAAACATGGTCTTTTGGCCATGTTTTCCCATATTGGCAAATACTGGATCCCTTGGAATGGCACCAGAAAAAAAAGCCAGATATTAAAATCATTTTATGTTCTTACTGTGACATTATCCTTGGGGAATGTCAAATGCTTCTTAATGCAAAGCTCATAATCTGAGCTATTATGTCTCTTTTCATATAGTCTTGTGAGGTATGTCTCAGGTCATTTACACCCACATGGACTATGATAGAATCATATTGGTAACTGGGGTGCAGCAACTTAAGTGCATGTGTGATACTGCAGATTCTGGTTCCAGATAGGCAAATAACCATCATATTCTCTATGTCCAATCTGATGAACGAGACATTTGTGTTGCACAATGCAGTCCCTATTGACAAGAGTATTAGATAAAGTGTATGCTTATCTTGTTGGATATGGACTTGGGGGACCATTAGATATACACTTATGTGAGATGTTTGGTGCTACTTTTAGCATATGCTTTAGTGATTGCTGAGGAACAGTACTTCCATTAGGAAGCTTTGAAAGTCTGAGATGTGGGATGGTTTCTTTTAAGTGCCTCAGCATAAGTCAATCTGTGTGTGTGGTGAATGGTATGTTTGAGGAATGTAAGTGTAAGTTTACGGAGAGAGGGAGAGATGTGAGATGTGAAATACTATACTACACGGTCAGCATATAACAAGAGGGAGGTGAAGAAGGTCCAGATGTAGTTTATGTAGCTCGAAAAAAGGGGCTGTGCAAGTACTGATCCTTGTTGCACCCCTTTAAGTAGAGGGGCAGACTTGTAATCGACTAAGCAGCAGCTGGTGAGATGGTTGCTGAATGAGGAGATGGTGTCGGAGTTGATTTCTGGTTAAGAATGGTGAATAACGAAGATGACATATCTGAATAGGTCAAAAGCTCTGGTAAGGTCTAAAATTATTACCTTGTCTATAATCATTATAATGTAATCAGTCAGATATGAAAGGGCAGTGGAACTGTTTTGATCAGACCAAACTCCGTTCTTTCTGACACAGTAGATAGCACTGGTTAATTGCACTGTGCAAGTTGTTGGAAGACTATTCCAAATGAATTTATATAGGACTGGGAGAATGAAAACAGGTCTACAGTAGGAAGGAAAGGAGTGAAAGGTTTTGGTTGAGCAGAGGTTACACTATGGCTACTTTCCCAAATGTTAGGCATGGGGCCAGATTCTGAAAGACTTGCTCTGATTCAAGTAACCTACTTCAGTGGAAGGCCTATCTATGGAAAGGCTTATGGGGGGGGGGGGGGGGCACATCTTTTGGCACTGGATGCAAAAAAATTTAAAATTAAACAGAGGTTGAATACATGTCAAAGTGGTTTAAAAAGGAAATCAGAACAGTCCACTCTGCAAGTTTCACTATCTCAGTTCCAGTTCCTTAGGGCTTGCATACAATACATCCTGGTAGACAATAACTGAAAAATGGAAAGAAGTTTTCTTACAGAACCTTAAGAATAATCTAATCTGTTTCATAATAATAATAATAATAAAATCCTCCTCTTCGTCATAAGTATAGGGAGGAGAAATGGAGAAATACATTCTAATTTTCACCTTCTGGAGCCTGCAGAAATTTCACATCTCTGTATTCTAGCCATACAGACACTGGCGAAATGAAGTCACCAACATAATTCCCTACAATTTTTCTGTGGCATCCTGTACCAAAGTGGAATACTCTCTTACAAATATCTTGCAGTGGAAAGAAATCTGGAGAAAGGAAGGGTTCAATATAGAATGTAATAAAGACTTCTGTAAAGCTTGGGGTCATTATCCATGGACAGCAAAGTGAGGTATGCCTGTAATGTAAATAAAGTTGTGTAAAAGTACTTTCCAAAAAAGCATCTGAAGAAAGGCCACTAACAAACCACTCTAACAATAAATAACTAAATTAAAACAAGTGGGTTTACCCACCTTCTGTATACTCTGTTTACCTAGCTGGACTTCTAACACTGACTTGCACTATGCCAGCAGCAAAACAGTCCTTACTCCTTCAATGGTGCTGATGTAAATAGTGTGAAACAACCTTACATAACCAGTGATAGCTGCACTCCCAACTTTCATTCTTAACATGTCCTGCACATTTGTCTGTGGTAAGCAAGTCAGAGCTAAACCAGCAATCAGTAAACAGAAAATGAAACAACCATAACTACTAACATGTTGTGAACAGAATACCACCACAATTAAGAGATGCCACCCAATATAGGTGAGAAAACCTTTTCCTAAACATGCATACATGCACTTTTGTGAAATAAATGAAAATTAGGGAATATAACCTTGTAGAAATAGATTTTTCTCACACACACACACAATTATAAAGTTAGAAAACAAGAACATACCAGCAACAGGAGAAAAGAGGGTAGGAAACCTTTAACGATACAGTGACCTCTGCCTGAAGCATTTTATAGTCACTTCCCAGGAGGTACAATTGACTGTTGACCATTAAATGATTCCCTGATAGTAGTAGTAATGTGTGCTAACTTTACAGACAGCTATCTTAGTATACAAAATCCAGTGGTATGTGTGTTTGTTACAAATGTATTCACTAGAATTTATTAGGATAGTCCAACTGTGCACCCATACATCAAGTTTCCTAAAAGTTACAGTAAAAGAGAATAGTACAAATATTATAAAAAATGTTAATTACCAGCTAATGGTCAGAAGACAAAAAATAATTACAAATTAGGACTACCTACTCGTCTTTGTAATTCAAAAGAGAAGAAATACAATAGGTTAAAATCAACTAAGAGCAGCTACTACAGTACAAAAACGCTTTATTTGCACTGTACATGCTAAACACATGGTGAAAGGATTTACATATTTGACATGAGAGACGACCAAGATATATATGAGCAAACAGCAGCACATAAGAAGAGCTATTACAATACAGGGTATACTAAAATTGCGTTGATGGTTTAGGCATACATACAGTGATCATAGATAAGTGACTTGGCTGCTATATGGGGTCTAGAATAGCAAATCGAAGGAACTGAAATGTGAACACTGTTTCATCGACACACGAGTCAAACTCGCAGGTAACCGAAAAGCCACATCACCAATTTTTTTCCTAGGGAAAAAAATTGGTAGGCCAACTACACACAACTAGTACACACATTATAAAGTGGGGGGCTGTGTCCCCCACACCCCCAACTAAATATACTAACTCCAAGATCGCACGACAGTGGGGAAAAGGGCAAATTCACAGTGATGGCCAATCGATTTTTTTCCTAGGGAAAAAAAAATCTGTGATCTGGCCATTCGGGTCCTGTAAGTTCGACACGTGTCGATGAAACGGTATTCACATTTCCGTTCCTTCGATTTGCTAATATAGACCCACTATATGTGGGATAAAAGATGGTAGGAGTAGTCTGTAACAGTAGAATTCATGTAACTAGATGCAATGATATCAAGTTATAATACAGAGGAGTAGCTTGTAATGCACAGCAGAATGGCAATAGACACAGGAATATTAAGTTGAAAGGGAGAAGAACCTACTGAAGTAGGTTGGTTGAGATGTGTGACAGAAGGCTTATCATATGGAGAACATGAAAAACGTACGACTCCGACAGCAGACAGAGTCTTCCCAGCTTTCTCGCTCTGAACCAATGTGTCACGTACGGTCTTCTCAGAGTAGAACCAAAGGGTGCATTCGTGAAGGACGCCTTGAAAGGTTCCACAAAGCCGGAGCCAGGCGTGACGCCTTACAGTGATACCGGACCCACTGGCTCTAGCGGCTCCTTCTGTGGCATGGGAAAGTAGCCGCATAGATGCGTTAGAAACAGATTTCAGAGTGGCCATGCAAGCCGAGAAAGTCCATTTGTCCTCAGCCAACATGGACTTAGGGGGAGACTCAGCATATTCTTTCACCAGATCCCACTGAAATCTAATTACATGGGCCAAATAATTCAGCGCCCTTAAAGAAAAGGTAGCTAAAGCAAACAACTGCTTCCCGATAGGATCCATCGTCCAAGACTCCTTATCAGGGGGATGGATCGAGGAACTATCCTGAGCACGTTTCCTTTTGGTGGCTGCCGCCACCACCATGGCATCTACTGGGGAACCCTTACTCCAAGCCGTCCTGTCCACAGGGGGACTAAGAATCCTGTCTGGCCTCCTGGGGATTGGCTCTACAGTGTCTGGTTCCTTCCACACCCTGGTAGTGATGAGGTCAACCAGGGGGTCGACCGGAGGGGACACCCAAGAGGTAGAAGGGCCTGCGAACGCCTCCAGGAACATAGACTCATCAGAGGAAGGTTTTTGGGTTGACCACCCCCCCTTTAGGCGAAGCATTTCCATAATGTCTCCAAAGGAGACGTCCTCGGGGGTGACCTAGGGGAACCTTCCCCTTCCTCCAAATCAGTGTCCTCCGTGAGGGAATCAGGGGAGCCCAAGTGCCTCCTCTTACACTTACATTTGTGAGGGACCTCCTCGGTGGGATTATCCAATGAGGGCTCACTAACAGGGCCGTGTTTCACCAGTGGAATTGGCTGGGGCATCAACGAAGGCTGTCCCTGGGACTGGATGATGGAAGACAAGCCCAGCTGCAAGGGAGTGGGGGCAGAATCTGAAGAAAGAGTAGGGGGTCTCGAACCTCTCAAGAGAACCCTCTCCACCACGTCGAAAGCCGAGGGTGAACCAATCTCTCTGGGCTCCGTGGTTAACACCCTCGGATCCGGCGCAGGGATCGGCGTCATAGCCGAAGTGCTCGGACCCGAGAGGGAAGTGTGCTCCGACTGAAACAAAGCAGAGAACACACTGGCCTCCCCATATCCGATGCACAGCTCTCGGCCCCGAGAGCTTGGATTCGAAAGGGGATCAGACTAACTCGAGGGCATGGCCGGCGTCGAGGTAGTTACAACTGTCGGCGCCGACTCCCTGGCTCCGGGACTCCTCGGATCCAAAGGCTCCAAAACCCGATAGTGGATCGGAGGAGGAGTTATCAGGGCAAAAAGTGGGGGTGAACTCCCCCCCCCCGGGGGGGGGGGGGAGACAGCAGCAACACTCCCATCTGCAGCTGGGTTTGGAGGAAACGACGCATCATCCGGTCCATATCAGCGTTGGAGAGACTGCGGGTCGACCTAGAGGGGGCCACCGAAGCTGGCCGGGAGGGCCGCCATGACAACCTCGAAGATGGTGGGGCCTCCTCCGGCTCCAGTAAGAAGCGTAGAGAACAGAGCCGAGGGGAGGAAGTCCCGGAGATCTTCTGAGGTGAGGAGAGCAGCTTGGCAGGCAGGGCCAAGGGGGCAGAGTCAGCCCACCGCTTGTGGCTTCTATGCCTCTCTTTCTCCCTCTCTCTCTCCTCCTTCCTAGAGTCCCTCTCTCCCTGGGAAGAAATGGGAGGTTGAGTCCCAGCCAGGGGAGAGGGAACAATAGGCTGGAGCTGCTGCAGCTGTAACCACTGAGGGAAAGGAATGCAGCTGTAACCACTGAGGGAAAGGAGGAGGAAGCTGATTCTGCAGGTGGAAGACCCACCAGAATCAGTTTATTCCTCTTATCCCTCAGGGCCCGGGGGTTAAAAGCTGCACAAATTTGGCAGCCTGAAGACAAGTGCGGTACCCCCAGGCAGAGGACGCACTGAGTGTGGCCATCCGCTGGGGAAAGCTTATGGCCACACTCGGTGCACTTAGAAAAAATGGCCTTAGGGGCCTTGGCCATAATATCTAACGAAAAAACACACATGCCTCACACAAACACCTAAGGGGAAAAGGAGGAATTACTAGGTTTAAACTACGAGGGAACAGAAAAGGGGTTTAAACTAGGGAATTAACTGTCCACACACACAAAAACTAATAAGATTTTGAAGAACTTTTTTACTCACAGATCGCCTAAATCTAGGAGCTCGAGAAACCTGTGCTTCACAAAGATGCGGCAAACTAGATCTGGGGATTGGAAGGAGATGGCAGGGTATTATGGGTAAGGGGAGGAGCTTGGAGCTCGGATCTCTAGCTTGGAAAGCTGCCGGCTCGGATCCAAGTCAGATCCGATAACCACAGGTTGTTGATCAAATGAAGTTTCCTACTTCAGATCCTCAATTCACCACTAACGTGTGTTTGAAAATGTTAATCGTCAACAACAAAATGTGTCATTGACAAATGACATGGTAACCATACAAACCAAGCCAAGGGCAAGTGCAGTAAAAAACAAAACAAAAAAAATAAATAAACCAAACCAAAAACTGTACTACCTGACAGGACTAAAAGCCAGCCAAGCTGGGAGCCACAAAATCAAATAAATGGATAACTGCTTGGTAAAACATCTCACACAAATCCATAGCATTTTCATCCGCAAAGTGTGTGTCCGTGTGTGTGTGTGTGTGTGTGTGTGTATATATACACACACACACACACACACATTACACATTTTATACATTTACACACACACACACATATGTGTATATATATATATATATATATATATATATATATATATATATATATATATATAGTATATTTTAATAGGTTTTACAACCGATGTACTTTATGTGTGAACAGTTTTTAGAAAAAGTAGTAATTTAATTATCGGAAAACTGAATGATTGGTTAAATTACTGGATTATAAAAGGAGTATGGGTTACCGTTGGTATTTATTCTGATGACATCCCATCTAGAGATGAAAGCGCTCAGTCAACTGTTTCAATAAATCTGATTTTCTATATATTTTGGATTTTCAGTTTTGGCTAACTTGATGCATCTGCTTCCACCTTAGATACACTATATGGTTGTTTATTGCATATCATCACCAAAGTTTTAAGTTAATACACACAGATTTTATATATATATATATATATATATATATATATATATATATATATATACACACACACACACACACACATATATATATATATATATATATATATATATAGAGAGAGAGAGAGAGATACACACACATGCATATACAGAGAAATTACATGCCGCCAAATTTCTCTGTAGTAAAATAACCATATCCTCTCTCAAACTGTAGACAAACAGCCCAACGCATGAAAAAATGTTGAAAGCCCTTGCTGAAACACTTATTTTTGAAGCTATTAAGTTGTGAAAATGAAGCCACTAACACTGACCCAGTAAACTTAAATCACTAACACT
Organism: Protopterus annectens; assembly: GCF_019279795.1. Taxonomy (NCBI): domain Eukaryota; kingdom Metazoa; phylum Chordata; order Ceratodontiformes; family Protopteridae; genus Protopterus; species Protopterus annectens. Next base: position 679,503,507 of record NC_056729.1, read on the forward strand.
GATATTTCACTATTAATGTACAGATACAAATGAATTTATACAGGGGAATAAATACATCTTGGCTAACTGCATCATGGTCACGCTACAATGGCAAAAGAGCAAACTAAATGGTGAAATGCACTGAAAACTCCAACAACATTCTATCTACCTCTTGTGATTACAGACTGCACACAAGATGCACACAAAATCAAATCTCCACACACACAGCTCTTCAAAAAACAGTAAAATCCAAGACCCATCAAATGTTACTACTCATATTAATACATATAAATAATCAGCATGCCCCAGCTGCAACTCTTGCGAAATATTTGATGAAGTTCATTAAATAACAAACATCTGAGAAGGAAATAGTTTACAACTTGAAGACAGATAACAATGAGGATGAAGCAGCTAACTTCCTCTGCAATAATGGACTGAAGAAATCCAGCTAGCAAATAATGTTTTGTTCGATAGAAAACCATTGCTAGCAGTATGAAAGGAAACCAGTGAAGTCCAGTAAGAAAGCATTGCTGTTATTTATTGCAAGTCTGTTTAATGTTACTCATTCTAACTGATGCCACTACTGGGCAATGACAAACAGTTCTAGAAGATGATGTACTATTTAAAAATTGTAATTGGGAGGCAGTAACAGGATGCAGTCACAATTACATGTGTGAAGGTGCCAAAACAAATGTTTATTTTTCTAAAACTGAACAGTACTCTTTACTAAAAGACATTTAGAAAATTGCAAAACAAACAATAGCAAGCAGCTGTGTAATCAAAGATTAACTCTACCTGTAAATATTTTCCCTCATGGTAGTAGGATGAATTCCCGACAGGAAGGGGAGTTTCAGGAAAGAGCTCAAGTGTTTAAAAGATATAACCTGATCAAAAATATAAAAGTTTCACTGTTGCACGCTTAACCAAGATAATCTGTGCAGCTGTCCGTATATGAAAATCGCAGTCATGCATTACACATTAATAAAATAAAACATCCTTTTTCTTTTCAGCACCTCAGACACTGGTACAGATCAAAGTGATCATGGTTAAGAGCATCCAGGACACTGGTATTACATTAAGTTAAACCTGCAACAGTTGCTGTTCCTGGCATGCCAGTAAAGGTGAATTTGGTATAACCGAAGACAGATGAAAGTACTCCTGCAGGCAAGGTAGAATACACAAAGTATTTTTTGAAAGGATAAACTTTTTTTTTTCATGGGAAAATAGGCAAAGTAAAGCCCTGAGTGATGGGGGTCAAATACAGTGGGGGGAGGCTTCTAAGTATCCCCAACCAACTCTATCCTAAATTGATAAAACCTCAGAATATATAACGAGATTTAGGGAAAACGGTCCATTATACTTGAATGAGTCACATTCAGTTGAATAAATAGTCTTTTGGCTGTTGCTGTTAGGGGTTGCCACAGCAGACCACTTTTTCCTGTCCTCTGCATCTTGCTCTGTCACACCAACCACCTGCATGTCCTCTTTCACCACATCCATAAACCTTATCTTAGGCCTTCCTCTTTTCCTCTTATCTGGCAGCTCAATCCTCAGCATACTCTGCACAGTATACCCAGTATCCCTCCTTGGCACATGTCCAAACAATGCAATAACGCCTCTCTGCTTTTCCTCCAAACTGCCCAACCTCAGCTGACTCGCTAATATACTGATTCCTAATCCTATCCATCCTTGTCACACCCAGTGCAAATCTTAACATCTTTAACTCTGCCACGTCCAGCTCAGACTCCTGCCTTTTTGTCAGTCTCACTGTCTCCAACCCATACAACATAGCTGGTCTCACTACCCTCTTGTAGACCTTCCCTTTCACTCTTACTGGTACCCATCTATCACAAATCACTCCTGACACTTCTCCACTCACTCAACCCTGCCTGTACTCTCTTCTTCATCTCTTCCCCACACTCACTATTACTCTGAACTGCTGATCCCAAGTATTTAAACTCATCCACGTTCGCCAACTCTACTCCCTGCATCCTCACCAATCCTCTATCCTCCCTCTCATTCGCACAAATATATTCTGTCTTAGTCCTGCTGACCTTCATTTCTCTCCTCTCTAGAGCACATCTCCACTTCTCCAGTGTCTCCTCAACCTCTTCCCTACTCTCACTACAGATCACAATGTCATCTGCTAACATCATAGTCCACAGGGACTACTGTCTGATCTTGTCTCTCAACCTGTCCATCACCACTGCAAATAAGAAAGGGCTCAGAGCTGATCTTTGATGTAATCCCACTACACCTTAAACATCTGTCACTCCTAATGCTGACCTCACTACTGTCACACTGCCCACGTACATATCCTGTACCACTCTTACTTCTCTGCTACTTCACACTTCCTCATACAATACCACAATGTCTCCCTAGGCACCGACATATGTTTTCTCTAAATCCACAAAGACACAATGAAACTCCTTCTGACCTTCTTTATACTTCTCCATCAACACTATCAGAGCAAACATCGCATCTGTAGTGCTCTTTCCTGGCATGAAACCAGACTGCTGCTCATTAATCATCACCTCCCTTCTTAATCTAGCTTCCACTACTCTTTCCCATAACTTCATGCTGTGACTGATCAGTTTTATCCCTCTGTAGTTACTACAGCTTTACACATCACCCTTATTCTTAAAAATCAGTACCAAAGCACTTTTCCACTCCTCAGGCATCCTCTCACTTTCCAAGATGTCATTAAATAATCTGGTTAAAAACTCCATTGCCATCTCTCCTAGACACTTCCATGCTTCCACAGGGGTCATCTGGACCAACAGCCTTTCCATTCTTCATCTTCTTCATAGCTGTCCTTACTTCTTCCTTGCTAATCCGTTGCACTTCCTGATTCACTATCCCCACAACATCCAACCTTCTTTAACCTTCTTTCTCCCTCATTCTCTTCATTCATCAGCCTCGCAAAGTACTCTTTCCATCTGCTCAACACACTCTCCTTGCTTGTAAGTACGTTTTTCTCAGAATACATGCATTTGATCTGCTGGTGGATGGTCGAATGGGTATTGTTAAAAGCAGTGCAGCAAATTCGTAGCCACAACGCGAGGAACAGTGCGAAAACCAACTAATAACCAAAAAACACACTGAGAGGAAAACTGAAGCACCGGCAGCCGAGAACTATAAATAAAATGGTATTCTATTAAACAAGTAATCCAGCGTAAAACGCTTAATGAATCACCGTGTTTTGCATCTTCTATACAACAGACTTCATCAGACAAACATCAATGATTAACTCCACATATTTATATGCTGACAAACATTTAAATTAACCAATAGTGATACAACATCATCTCATGAATATGTATACATAAATTCATTCTTTTTTATCATTTTGGTTATCAGTGCGGCAAATTCTCAAAAAAACAATTTCAAGAGTTGCGAATCGCAAAATATCGTCCCCTTTTTGACCCATGGTAGCGCTCATTTAGGTGGTAGAGCGGTCGGAAATGTCAAATTCTGTGTTGTTTACGACATTCTGACCGTTCGGCATTACGAGATTCGTGCATAAAAGTCAGTGTTATACCAGATCGAGCAATGTGCACTTGATCAAATGAATGTAAACTGTTTTCCTCATTATCCTTTATCACCCTTACCTGCTGCACATCTTTCCCAGCTCGGCATCTGTCTAGTCAATCGGCACAAGTCCTTTTCTCCCTCCTTACTGTCCAAATTTCATACAACTCTCCATATGCCTTATCTTTCGCCATATGCCTCATCTCATTAAACTCTTATCTCCTTTTATCTCTCTGATAATCCCACTTCTTCTTCGCCAACCTCTTTCTCTGTATACTCTCCTGGACAACTGAATAAATACCTGCTGGCTATAAATGCCATCCAAAACTGCAGTGGTGCTGCGGTAGCATTGTCGCCTCACAGCAAGATGTTGTCCCGTTCGATTCTCAGCTAGTGCGTCTTCTGTGAGGAGACATGCGTAAAAGGGCGTACCTTCGTTGAAGGTTGTGCGTCAGAGCTGGCAACTCGGCACGTACAAATCCACTGCCAATCATTAGCTGACCAGAGCTCCGCTGTGGCGACCCCTAACTGGGAAAAAGCCGAAAAGGCTACAAATGCCATCCGAGTAACATTATTTCTGCCAGGGCTCAGAATGATTTCTGAAACACAGAAGAACCTGGAATAGCATACTGAGGCATTATATGTCCATGTTTTAGGAAAGCTTAGTGCACTCCACATGTGTACCATCAAATCTAGGAACTGTACTGTAAGGAGATGTTTAAATTGCCTGAGGCAATGGGGAAAATATAAAAGGTGGAGTTTTGTTTTTAACCTACACAAGAAGTTTTCTTTATAAAGGGGAAGAAAGTCCAGTGGTGAAAGTAAACAGACTACTGTTGCAATAGTCTAAGCTGTGTGTGTTATATCCAACAAAGTATATAATAGACAGCATTTAGAACTTCAGGGTATGTTCCATGCACTCTACAAATAAGGTGCTTAAAGGAGACCTGTATCAAGTTACCAAGACACCAAATTCTGTGCTTTCTTTTGCCATAGTAAGGGATGCTAGATTACCGAGAAATAGGTATGTGGTTGGAAAAAAAGTTATAAAAAATATCCACATCCTGGCCAAAAAAAAAAAATTACACAAAAAGGTGGGATGGAGGGTAGATATCCCTGCTGCAACAGTGATCTATTCAAACACCTACTGTTTTGGCAAGTTTACCCAAGGGGACTGAATGCTGTAATTAAATCAAACTAATACTTTGCTGAAGCACCTTTTAAGGGTGTGCACACGTATGCAGCCATCTTACTGTATGTTTTTTTTTTTTTTTTTAATATATACATTTTCCTCTAACAGATTTGTTTTTCAATTGAATTGTATAGGTTATACGTCACATTAAAGGAGGGAAAAGCTTTGAAATGATTTACTGTAGTCTTTTTATATCACAAAAACCTGGCATTTTAACAGGGGTGTGTACACACTGTATCCACTGTACGTACAACTTTACTATGTTCATCATTAGATGACTGTTGCAGTAGCCTAGTGTGCACTGGTAAAATGTCACAGCTGAGAATAATAGGAAGAATGAAGGGTCCAGGAGCCCTCGGAGATTTATCCTAAGCAAAACCTGCTATGGACTTAGAAGAATCGAGTTTGTAGTGTTTTGTACAAGTCCGGACATAGGACAAAACTGCTTTTAGTGACTACCCCTTTCCAAAAAGCCACAGAAACAGCCAAGGCCCTGCTAGAATGGACCTTAAATCTTGCCTTGAAATTGCTTGTTACACTAGGTATAAGAAAAAATTGTTTTGCCATCTGTCCCCTTTTCTTACTTTCATAGGAAATAAGCGAATCAAAATTCCTGAAGGACAAATTAAAAATAAAAAGAACTCTAAGTCTTTGTTCTGTTAAGCAAGTAAGTATCTAAACTGTCTGGACAGCCAGATTATGCAAAACCTTTTCTCCTTTTTTAGGTCCTGGCAAGACTGAGATGAATAGCTTGACTCAAAATAATCTCTAAAACCACTTTAGATATAAATGAAGATTTTTTTTTTCTAAATGATGCCTTATCTTTATGAAAAATGATTCACCATGACAGCTTGTAACTATCTTTTTGCAGAGTTCATGGCAATGAGCAACACTGCTTTCCAAATTAAGAACTTCAAATCAGCCTGATGAGTTAGCTCAAATGGAAATATTTTTGTCTAGAACAAAATTAAAATCTCATGTACACAGCCACCTGTCTTCTAGGTGGACAAATGCAAGACCCCTTTCAAAAACTGTTTTGACTTGAGGCAGTGCAGAAATGGGGGGAAATCTGTGGAAAGACGAGCAAGATGGCCAAAAGATGAATTTTGATAGAGGAAAAGGCCAGAAAATATTAACACTCTGATATTCTAGAACCAGAGCTATCTGGACCTTAAATGGGTACTGGTTCATAGGTTGGCACCAAGCAGATCATCTCTGCTTACACACATATGACTTTCTACTAGCACATTTATTAGCCTCCTTTGATACCTGCTGCATGTTCTCAGAAAATAGTAGTAAGAAGGCATTTAAACACCATCATCCAGGCAGTGAAATTAAGAAGTTTTAGACTGGGCTGACTCAAACAAGCCTAGCCTATGAGAAGCTTGTGGTAATTGCCCCTGGCCATTTTCAAAAGGGAGAATGAATGATGCCTGGGCCAGAAAAGTCACCACAATTACCTATGGGGAGTCCTTTGGAATCTTTGTAAGAACCATAGATATCAATGGAAATGCAAACAGGAATATTCCTGTTCATGCACGTGTCTTCCAGGTCTGCTTGCAAGGAATCCTGGAACAGAATCTTTGTCCATTGTCAATGGAGGCAAATAAATCTATTTGAAGACTCACACAGCTGGATCAATTCCTGGAAGACCCCCTTGGGTTTACGTACCATTCATAAAAATCTGCCCTGGTCCTGTACAGCTTGTCTGCAAAAATATTCTGCTGTGACAGAATGCATGAAGCCTCAAGGGTCAGATTGCGCTGAGCTGCTAAACCCCAGGATTTTATGGCTAGTCTGCACAAAGGGAAGTGGCATCCCCCTGTGTATGTACCAGATCACTGTGGCATTGTCTATGATTATTAACAGAGATACTAAAGATCAAAGATGTTTTAAGAGTTTTGAGTGTGTTTATTACTGCCATTATCTGACATTTACATGTTGTGGTCTGTCCTGTTTGTCTTACAGACCCTGAACTTTCACTCTACTGGAAACACATCCCCAAGCAAAGTCTAAGCAGGAACTAGAAGAGCAAAGGGAAGACATATCTGGCCCACCCACCACTGTAAAAATATAGGGTGTGCTGGCAGCAGACTGATTTGAGGTACCACCAAATGTGAGATATGGCCAAAGGGATCATTTGAATCACAGAAGCCATGAATCTTACTGAAGTTGATTAGAAAGGATTAGAAACTATTCTTTGTAAACTCTATGTTGTGCTGAGAAAGGTCCTTTTGAGGGATGTGTCAAGAAAGCATTTCAGAAACACTATCCTGTCAGTAGGAATGGCAGATGATGTCTGTAAATTCAGCAGGAACACCAAACTTAGGGAGTTATGTTACCCAGTTTAAAGATTAATATATTGAGAAAGTCTGTAAACAGTCATCGAAATACAAAGATACGTCTGTGACAAGCAATCTACAGTGAGTAATTACTGCTACCAGACACTTTATAAATACCCTTAGAGCAATGGTAAAAGGATAAGGCAGAGAATTGAAAATGTAAGCCAAATACAGAAATTCTTCAAAAGAAAGTCTGAATTCTCTGTGAATTGGTTATGTGGCATCTTTTGAATCTAATGTTACCAAAAAACTTAGAGGAGGTTTGGAGAGCAACAGAGATTGAACTTTGACTTTGATATAAATTGAGAAAAGAAAGGTTTAGAACTGGTCTAAAACTTCCTTCCTTCAACACTAGAAAAATGACTGAAATAAATCTTTTTGCTGTTTGATCTGAAGGCATGGGTTCTATGACCCTCAGAGACAGCATATGTTCCATAATTGAAGGAAATAGGGAACTTTAATTTGCAGGATGAGAAAGAATACCCAAAAAAGGAAGCAGGGTCTCCCACTGTCATCTATATTCTTGCTGAATGATTTGCAAACCCCACTTTGATATGTCATGACACAGGGGAAAATGCAGATGTAGACTCTCAAAGATGTAATGGACTGACAGGACTGGGGGGACATTATCGAAGAGACATTTAGTCATTCTGACTTCTGGACTATTCCTGGTTCTGGAAGCCCCCTTCTTTTCTTCTTTGAGCCTCCTTTCCATTACTTTTTAAAAATCTGTCTGCTTATACTTTGTGGAAACAGTTTTGTTTTCTGAAAAGGAAGAAAAGTTCTTACCAAACTTTGAAAAGAAGGGTTTAAAAATCTCAGCCCCCCTCCCCCCCACAAACACAAGAATCAACTTTCATCAAAACATTTAAAGACCTCAGTAGCAGAAGAACCAAGAAATACCTCTATGTAAGAGAAGAATTCAAAATCTCGTTAACATCTTCTGATAAATTCTGAGGACATAGTCAAGCAAACATTTTCATAACTGATGTAGTAGGCAGCTGCTCTAGATGTAGCATCAGCAGAATCATTGGAACACTTCAAAAAAGGTTTGGTTACCTGACAGACAAAAATAATTAAATAATTCAGAGATGCTTTATTCTCTTAAGAATGGAGATTAATTGTCCTCTTCATTTTCTCTGAAAATACCAACAGAATTTTTTAACACACAAGCCTTTCAGTTTAGAATTCTAAAGGCTAAAGCAGCAGAAGAATTTTCTTTTTCCCAAATCTGTCAAACTTTTCCATCTTTATCAGAAAGGACAGGGTTAACATTCACCAGAAGTTTGACAACAGATGGTTTTGTCAAATAAATAACTGTAGGGTCTGATATGGGATTAGAAAATAGACATTTGTGGGTTTGAGGGACTTCTACATTCTAACTCCCTAGAAGCAGGTGCCTGTCAGCCACAATGCAGACTGTAGTCGCACAAGGACCAGCTGCAGGCGGAGGAAAATCCAGCTGTAACAAATCCTATTTTTTTCTGAGACACTAGAATTTCACACTGTTCCTCCTGAAACATATGTCATTTTGGCTATAGTTTTAGATAATTTGTTTTTCATGGGGAGGTATAGAGAATCTGAAGAAAAACTTTCAGAATCTGATTCTTCTTCCTGTGGCACAGAAATTGGAGAATTAAATTCCCTGTTGAATTCCTGGAAAGTAAATTCCCTGTTAAATTATGGTAAGCAAGCTAAACAACTGTACTATATTCCTCATTAGATCACTGCTGCAGTAGCCATTCCAACATGGGACATTTGCCAGGAAGAAGGGGGGCACGAAGAACCACAGGCCAGGACTCCCTGAAGGAGAGCTCTAGCGAAGCCTTCTCTGGCTCTGAAAAGAGTCCACTTTGTATTGTGAGGCAGAGGTGTGAACAGCAGACCAAGTAGCTGCTGTCAGAATACATCTAGAATCTGCTCCTTTCCAGAAAGCCTCAGAATGAGCCTTGACATTCACTGAGGGCCATGGTTAAATAGCAGAATTGAGTAGTATGGGACAGCCATTGAGAAGATAGCTTGTTTATATACTATCTGTCCAGTCTTACCATCACAGCACATATACTTCATATCTTTAGTTTTATCTAAAATAGATAAGCTATCACATGTTCACTAATACATACTAAGCTACTTGCTCTTGTGGGCCATTTTAATCCTAGACAATTTCCCTTTTAAAAGCAAGAATCAAACCCTGTATCTTGTGACTGTGAGGTAAACATCTCAACCATTATAACAATTCCGAACCCTCTAAAGTTCTACTTGCATCAAGATTATATCACCACAGGTGGGACTTGAACCCACAACTCTTGACTTATGAGGTCAATACTTTATCCATTGGCCAATGGGACCTGAAAAGACACTTGGTCAGCATGGGAACTGAATTTGTGTGACCTCCAACCATCCATGGACATCCAAACAATGAAGAATACTCGTCCCCTTTGTAATGAGGGTCAGGCTAGAAAATAAGGAGTTAGATAACCAGAGTAGATTCAGAGACAAATTTCGGCATAAAAGGTGGTTCTAATACTCGCCCTATTTCTTTGCGAAAGATTAAGTCTGGATAGAGGAGGGTCTGTAACTCGGACATCCATGTAGCAGAAGTCAGAGCTACCAAGAGGGCAATATTCCTGGTAAGAATGACTTGGAGAAAGCACATCATTAACACATTTTAGGGAAAAAATGCCTGCATGTTCAAAGGATGAAAGAACAGACTTCTGACAAAACTCCATGTCCCATGAAGGAGCCACTTTTGTTCTTGGTTTAATGTGGAAAAACCTTTTAAAGCTTGTTTGGTTTGAAACAAGGAAGGGGGTGCAGTGGCAGATGGGCTGAAATGACAGATAATGTACCTATATATTAGTGTACTGTAGACCAACAGTGAGCAATACACCGAGGTACTGAGAACAAGGAGAAAATATTTTCTGGTAACAGGCTTTCTTGCCACCTCCAACACTGGTTGCACATACAAAAAAAAAAAGTGTCTGAAGGGGTCACAACCCTAGCACAATAGAGGGACATTTGATAGGTATCCAGCTTAAATATAAACCCCTATGTCACAAGATGGGTCGCAAACTGGCTCAAAGACAGAACCCACAGAGTGAGAGTTGTTGGAGCCATGTCAAATTCAAAACCGGTCACAAGTGGCGTCCCACAGGGTTCTGTCCTGGGACCACTCTTGTTCGGTATATACTTTTCCGAGGTAAAGGCAACGTGGGAGGACTATGGCTCACCAAGTAGACGACTGCAAACTGGGTGCCATAATCAACTCTCCAGCTGACACAAACATCCTTCAAAAAGGTCTCACAGAGACAGATAACTGGTGCCAGCGCCATGGTTTAAAGCTAAATGCCAAAAAATGTATAGTCATACCCTTTGGCCAAAACAATGTGCCCACAAATTACCACATAGGCGGAAACCCATTAAGTACAGAGAAAGTTATTAGGGACCTGGGGACCCTAGTTGACAGCAATCTCTCCTTTGAAAACCACATTGCCAAAGTGGTTAGAAAGACCTTCTACATAGCCCACCTCATCACGAAGGATTTCACATCTAGATCAAGAGAGGTAATCATGCCCCTTTATTCATCCCTCATCAGGCCCATCATAGAATACAATGCCCCTTTTGGGATGCACTTTACCCGACACCTGCAGCAATTAGAAAGACCCCAAAAGTATCTCACCAAGAGGATCAAGGGTCTCAAACATATGCCATATGCTGCTCGGTTAAAAAAACTCCAGCTCTACTCAGTTGCATACCGCCTACTTCGAGGCGATCTATGCCTGACATACAAAGCTATGTCAAATCCAGAATTAATGGACATGCTCCACCTCAGTAAATCTAAATCCCTTAGAGCCACATGCTCGAGGGACTTGAACCTCAGCATAGAAATAAACAGAACTTGCTGGAGGGACAGGTTCATAACCCAGAGGCTCCCTTCGAATAGAATTCCAGTTCATGTGAGGCAGAGCACCTCACTGAATCTCTTCAAGAAGAATCTCGATAGGTGGATGGGGGGGTCGTAGGTTTGTCCCAGGGATTACTCCCGTGTCACTATTAGACAGAGGCACAGTAAACTAAACCTTAAAAAGGGCACAGTATACTCAAATCAAGGGGTGGCGTAAGCCATACAGAATCGGGCTAGGTTTATAATTGCCCCAGGGCAGATAGCCTAGTATGAACCTATGAACCTATAATGTTACCAAAAAACTTAGAGGAGGTATGGAGAGCAACAGAGATTGAACTTTGAGACTTTGATATAAATTGAAAAAAGAAAGGTTTAGAACTGGTCTAAAAGTTCCTTCCTTCGACACTAGAAAAATGACTGAAATAAATCTTTTTGCTGTTTGATCTGAAGGCATGGGTTCTATGACCCTCAGAGACAGCATATGTTCCATGATTGAAGGAAACAGAGAACTTTAATTTGCCGGATGAGAAAGAATACCCAAAAAAGGAAGCGGGGACTCCCACTGTCATCGATATTCTTGCTGAATGATTTGCAAACCCCACTTTGATATGTCATGACAGAGGGGAAAATGCAGATGTAGACTCTCAAATGATTTAATGGGCTTATTGAAGAGACATTTAGTCATTCTGACTTCTGGACTATTCCTGGTTCTGGAAGCCCCCTTCTTTTCTTCTTTGAGCCTCCTTTCCATTACTTTTTAAAAATCTGTCTGCTTATACTTTGTGGAAACAGTTTTGTTTTCTGAAAAGGAAGAAAAGTTCTTACCAAACTTAGAAAAGAAGGGTTTAAAAATCTCAGCCCCCCCCCAAACACAAGAATTAACTTTCATCAAAACATTTAAAGACCTCAGTAGCAGAAGAACCAAGAAATACCTCTTAACATCTTCTGATAAATTCTGAAGACATAGTCAAGCAAACCTTTTCATAACTGATCTAGTAGGCAGCTGCTCTAGATGTAGCATCAGTAGAATCATTGGAACACTTCAAAAAAGGTTTGGTTACCTGACCGACATAAATAATTAAATAATTCTGAGATGCTTTATTCTCTTAAGAATGGAGATTGTTAATTGTCCTCTTCATTTTCTCTGAAAATACCAACAGAAATTTTTAACACACAAGCCTTTCAGTTTAGAATTCTAAAGGCTAAAGCAGCAGAAGAATTTACTTTTTCCCAAATCTGTCAAACTTTTCCATCTTTATCAGAAAGGATAGGGTTAGCATTCACCAGAAGTTTGACAACAGATGGTTTTGTCAAATAAATAACCGTAGGGTCGGATATGGGATTAAAAAACAGACATTTGTGGGTTTGAGGGACTTCTACATTCTAACTTCTTAGAAGCAGGGGCCTGTCAGCCACAATGCAGACTGTAGTCGCACAAGGACCAGCTGCAGGCGGAGGAAAATTCAGCTGTAACAAATCCTATTTTTTTCTGAGACACTAGAATTTCACACTGTTCCTCCTGAAACATATGTCATTTTGGCTATAGTTTTAGATGATTTGTTTTTCATGGGGAGGTATAGAGAATCTGAAGAAAAACTTTCAGAATCTGATTCTTCTTCCTGTGGCACAGAAAATGGAGAATTAAATTCCTGGAAAGTAAATTCCCTGTTAAATTATGGTAAGCAAGCTAAACAACTGTACTATATTCCTCATTAGATCACTGCTGCAGTAGCCATTCCAACATGGGACATTTGCCAGGAAGAAGGGGGACACAAAGAACCAGAGACCAGGACTCCCTGAAGGAGAGCTCTAGCGAAGCCTTCTCTGGCTCTGAAAAGAGTCCACTTTGTATTGTGAGGCAGAGGTGTGAACAGCAGACCAAGTAGCTGCTGTCAGAATACATCTAGAATCTGCTCCTTTCCAGAAAGCCTCAGAATGAGCCTTGACATTCACTGAGGGCCATGGTTAAATAGCAGAATTGAGTAGTATGGGACAGCCATTGAGAAGATAGCTTGTTTATATACTATCTGTCCAGTCTTACCATCACAGCACATATACTTCAAATCTTTAGTTTTATCTAAAATAGATAAGCTGTCACATGTTCACTAATACATGCTAAGCTACTTGCTCTTGTGGGTCATTTTAATCCTAGACAATTTCCCTTTTAAAAGCAAGAATCAAACCCTGTATCTTGTGACTGTGAGGTAAACATCTCAACCATTATAACAATTCCCAACCCTCTAAAGTTCTACTTGCATCAAGATTATATCACCACAGGTGGGACTTGAACCCACAACTCTTGACTTATGAGGTCAATACTTTATCCATTGGCCAATGGGACCTGAAAAGACACTTGGTCAGCATGGGAACTGAATTTGTGTGACCTCCAACCATCCATGGACATCCAAACAATGAAGAATATTCATCCCCTTTGTAATGAGGGTCAGGCTAGAAAATAAGGAGTTAGATAACCAGAGTAGATTCAGAGACAAATTTCGCCATAAAAGGTGGTTCTAATACTCGCCCTATTTCTTTGCGAAAGATTAAGTCTGGATAGAGGAGGGTCTGTAACTCAGACATCCATGTAGCAGAAGTCAGAGCTACCAAGAGGGCAATATTCCTGGTAAGAATGACTTGGAGAAAGCACATCATTAACACATTTTAGGGAAAAAATGCCTGCATGTTCAAAGGATGAAAGAATAGACTTCTGACAAAACTCCATGTCCCATGAACGAGCCACTTTTGTTCTTGGTTTAATGTGGAAAAACCCTTTAAAATTTGTTTGGCTTGAAACAAGGAAGGGGGTGCAGTGGCAGACGGGCTGAAATGACAGATAATGTACCTATATATTAGTGTACTGTAGACCAACAGTGAGCAAAACACCGAGGTACTGAGAACAAGGAGAAAATATTTTCTGGTAACAGGCTTTCTTGCCACCTCCAACACTGGTTGCACATACAAAAAAAAAAAAGTGTCTGAAGGGGTCACAACCCTAGCATCTATGCAGTTAGGATGACGTTTTGAATACTGGGATGAATGAAGTCTACTCTGTGAGGAAGTCCTATGTCTGGAGCGTTTCTCCCTGGGTCTCCACTGAAAATTATCATTCCAAGTCGGACTTTCCTGGTTAACAAATAATAAAATAAAATAATTAAAATGTCCCTGGCAAGCAGCACAAAGAGAGAGAATCATTGTTGTCCAAGCCAAAACAGCATCACCAATAACTTCTTTATCAAGTGTTTCCAGACCTTCTCAAGGACTATGGAAATTAGATGGAAAGGAAAAACACGTAATGAAACTTCCCTGACCAAATGATTGCAGAGAGACCTGGAAAATGGATGTATTTTCAAGGTGTCCTGGAACAGAACTGTTCCAAGACATCTTGGAAAGGGGCCTGGAATAGAACTGTTTCAGTTGTCCATTTAGACAGGAAACAAACTGGTCTATTTTGGGAGTTCCTCATTGCTTTAGTACTTGAAGGATGACTTCTTGGTGTAGCATCCACTCAAGGGGGTCTATTTTGGATCGGTTTACTCTCTCCCCCTTCTGTGATCTGCACGGAAATCCTACAGGGTTAAAATGTATTGAACTGGTATGTACTAGGCAATTAAGTCTAATCTGCAAAGGGGTATGATCTTGTTGCTCTCCATTTGTTTATGCACGTCATTGTGCTGCTGTCTGTAATCATCAAGATCTCCTGAAGACCAGCACTGATTCTCTGTTTTCAGGGAATTAGAAAAATCATTTACTTAAGATTTGTGTGTTTGTCTCTGCCCTCTGGTTCCTAAATTCCCTGCAACATGACATCCTGAGATAAAGAGGCATATGTGGTCATAGATAGAGGGGGATTGACAAGCAAGACAGGGACTACTGGGTTGAGTAGGACTTGACTGGCTCTCTAATAGAGTTCTGTATTCACAAAATTGGGAACAGGAATTGGAAAAGAGCAGCAGCATGTTGGGTCCAAACTGATTTGGGAAACCACTATATTGTTTGTTAAGTGATGTCTAGTAAATGGGATCAAAAGGACAGCAGAGGCCATGAATCCTAGAACTTTAAGGAATTCTCTTGCAGTGGACATTATCAGTTGAGAAAGACTGACAAAGTGATGAAAAGCTATCAAAGTAATATCCAGAAAAACCAACGTGTCAGCAGGTTGTTAAGGATGACATTCTAGGTTTAGTGTGAACCCTAGTTTGTTGGAGAGTAAGATAAAACTGTAAAGCTATCAGAAAGTCATGGCTGGTAAATGCTTACATCAGATAATATCCTGGGTAAGAGTGCATGGCTGTGCCGCAAAGCTTGTAACGAGTTTACACTGAAGCAAGGGACTCGGTGAAGGACCTTGGGGCAGCAGACAGACCGAATGGCAAATTACTACATTGTAATCCCAAACCAAATAACTTTAACAAGATCTTTTTTTTTAATGGAGATATGATAGGCAAGCATCTTTTGGGTCTACGATGACCAGGAATGCATGAGAGGAAAGCATTTGCAGCATCAACCCTGGAGTCTCTAGACATTTGCGTAGAAATAGACACACTGTTTAAAGTTTTGGAGAGTACCCCAGCAATGCAAGGTTATTAATGATGCCTTTCACTCCTTTAGGCCAGCTGCTACACAGGGAACTAAAGCTGGAGGAGTCAGTCTATATTAAAAACAACTTCACATCCAGACTAAAGTGTATAAACACTGGCACTCATACATATACAACTCACCATAAACAGGGTATCACATCATATCCTTGTATCTTACAGGTCCCCTTCCATGTCCCAGGAAACCCACACTACTTATCTCAATGTACTAGAGTCCCTCACCATTCAACCCAATAGGATATTCAAGGAGGATCTCAACTACCCTTTATGGAATCCTACACGACTTCTAATATACAAGCCCAGCAATTCCTAAACTTTGTTAACGCAAACATCCTGGAACAGTTGGTCTATTCTCCTACCTGGGGTACAAACATCCTTGACCCTGTACTCACGAACTTGGGGGGAAATGTTCCTCACCTAATGCAATGTTTTTGCTCATCGGATCTGACCGTAAGGCAGTAGTGCTTGAAATAAAAATTAAGTCTGGGGATCAGAGTCCAAAAACCTTTAGGAACTATTCCAATGCTAACATCTCTCTACTAAGCAACACCTTGCCTAAATTGCAGGCACCCCCAAACCCAGTAAACACCACAGCATATGCCAAACTATTTACAAAATCTCGGTACAACCATATTAATAGCTGTATAGTGAGCTGTGACAACTTGCATTAAGAATACGACGCTCAAAATAATGGGCGATTTCAACTACCACACCATTAGCTGGGAAAACTACTCATGTACCAACTCTTGTGCTCAACGTTTTCTGGAATTCATAAATTCCAATGCCTTGGATCAACTTATCCACACCCCCACCAGGAGCAGCAATATTCTAGACCTGGTTATTACCAACATGGGCAACTGGTGCTCCACACCAGAGGTCAATTCCTCGATGGTCAGATCCGACCACCCTAGACATTCACATTCCTCCCCCACCCCCATTAGGGAAACCACAGTAAAAAAAATTTCCCCAAAGCCAACTTCATGCTTCTTAAGACCGAAGTGCCAATTTCACGACACCCATGCTGACGGACAATAGAGGTACGACTGCTGAATCCTACACAAATGCACTTTATAAGCACTTATATGAGTGCATGGATCATGCAATCCCTAACAGAACCAAGATGCTATCCTCAAAAAACAAAAGAAGACAGTCTGGTGGTCCCCTGCCATAAACAAACTCTACAACAGAAGAAAGAAACTGTTGCAAAAGAGAGTAAAATTCCATGATTGGAGAAACTTCCTGGTCAGCCTCAGTAAGAAGCTGAGATCCCTCATAAAATCCTCCAAAGCTAGTTACGAAAACAAAATCACCACTGACTCTAAAGACAACTACAAAGCATTCTGTAGCTATATCAAGAATCTCAATGGCAACACTCAGATCTGCTCTGAGTTGCAGCACAATGGCACTAAAGATACAGAACCAACTGATATTGCCAGCATCCTAGCAGATAGGTTCAGTGCTAACTTTACCCCCCCTGTCATCCCCTAAAGGGCCCATCTCTATACCAGAAGAATGCAAAGTTTCTGTAATCACGACTACACAGGGAAAAAGCACACTATCCAAAGCCAAGAACACAGCATTCATGGGACCTGACAACATCCCAGGCTGTGCTCTACATGAACTACAGAACGAACTGGCACCCACCTAAGTACCATGTCCAATCATAGCCTCACCTCAGGCTATGTGCCCACTGAATGGCACACAACGATGGTTATCCCACTCCACAAAGGGGGAGCCACCATGGACTCCAGAAACTACTGCCCCATTAGCCTTACGAGCCTGGTCTGCAAGGCTATGGAACGTATCATGGAACTTATAAACAATGACACTGGTAATCTCCAAACTCAGGACTCCACCCAATTCGGGTTTGTAAAAGACAGATCATGTCTCCTAAACCTGATTGACTTCTTTGAAACAGTCACCAAAGCCGCAGATGAGGGTAAGGTGGTTCACACAGCCTATCTAGACCTCACCAAGGGTAAGGTGGTTCACACAGCCTATCTAGACCTCACCAAGGCTTTCGACACCATCCTCCACTCTGGAATTATAAACTCACTAAACTAGGTATAAATCCCTAGGTCACAAGATGCGTTGTCAACTGGCTCACTGACAGAACCCACACTGTGAAAGTAGCAGACTCCAAATCCAACTTCAGACCAGTGACAAGTGGAGTACCACAGAGTTCAGTCCTGGGTCCTCTCCTGTTTGATATCTACTTCTCTGAAGTACAGGCTAATACAGAAGGTCTTTGGCTAATGAAGTTTGCAGATGATTGCAAACTAGGAGCCATAATCAAAACTCCAAAAGATGTGGACATCCTACAAAAGGGCCTTGCTGAGACAGATGCCTGGTGTCAAAGCAATGGCCTCAAGCTCAATGCCAAAAAGTGCATTGTCATCCCTTTTGGTAAAAACTCTGTACCCATGAACTACCACATAGGCGGTAGTCTACTTAACACTGAAAGTATGATAAGAGATCTTGGGACACAGGTGGACAGAAGTCTCTCCTTTGATAATCACATCGCCACAGTAGTCAGGAAATCCTTCTATGTGGCACACCTCATCACAAAAGGTTTCTCATCCAGGAAAAAAAAGGTCATTGTTCCCCTCTACTCGTCACTCATTAGACCCATTATAGAGTACAATGCCCCTTTTGGTATGTACCTCACAAGACATCTACAACTGAAAAGGCCGCAGAAATACCTCATAGAGAGGATTACCGGCCTCAAACAGATGCCCTATGCAGACTGTCTCAAAAAACTGCAGCTTTACTCCGTCGCATAACGCCTACTCAGAGGCTATCTCTGCCTAACGCACAAAGCTATGTCAAACCCAGAGCTTTTAGACATGCTCCACTTAAAAAAATCCCAATCCCTATGAGCTACACGCTCTAGGGACCTAAACCTTGTCACCACAATAAACAGAACATGCTGGAGGGATAGATTCCTGTCCCAGAGACTTCCCATACTCTGGAACAAACTACCTATCTATATCAAACAAAGCTCCTCATTAGCACTCAAGAAAAATCTTGATGATTGGAAGGGAGATAGGAAACTCACCCCCGGGGAACACTTCTGTGGCTCTGCTCGACAGTGGCACAGAGAAATAATTTTCTTGGGTGGCGAAAGCCAGGGTACCTTTTGGCTAGGCTTATATAGGCCCTAGGGTCAATAGCCTAGTACCTACCTATGAACCTATAAAAGGCAAGCCACCCTTGTGGAATCACAATCTCAGTTATAAAACAAAAGAAAAAAAAATGTGGCCACACATAGGAGGAACAAAACCTACATACTAAAAGCCCCCTGACCAATCTAAACAGGCAGCTAAGAGGGTTAATTAATACTTCAAAGACTAAATTAGAAGAATAAACAGCTTCTCAGGCAAAGGACAACCACAAAGCTTTCTGAAGCTATGTCTGTAACCTCAGGGGAAATGCACAACAATATGCAGAACTTACAGAAAATGGCATCACCCACACTGAACTGGAGGCCAGTGTCAGCCATTGCTCTGAGAGGCTCAGCTCAAATTTCTCCCCCCACTCCCTTTCTGACCTTCCAAAGTAATACAGCATACCACAATCTCCTTAACCATTACTACGAAACAGGTCATAAATGCACTCTCAGGCCAAAAACACTGCATCGGTGGGGCCCTGATAACATCCTAGGATGTTTAATAAATAGCATGAAACATAACCTCTCTAGTCCACTTGAATCACTTTTCAGCTGCAGCCTTCAGTCTGGTTTTGTGCCCATGGAATGGTAGATGCCTATAGCCATTCCCCTGCACAAAGGAGGTCCAACCACTGATCAGGCTAACTACAGGCCCATAAGCCTTACCAACATCATATATAAGGCCATGGAAAGAATCACCATGGACATGATAAATGAGGACACAGGTAACCTGCAAATGCTGGACCCATCACAGTTTGGCCTTGTTAAGGGAAGGTCATGCCTATTAAATCTGGTGGATTTTGAGAGGATCACCAAAGCAGTGGATGAAGTTAAGACTGTGCACAGAGCTTACCTCGACCTGACCGGGGCTTTTGATACATTACCTCACTCAGACATAATAGACAAGCTCACTAACTTAGGTGTAAACCGTTTTATCACTCCACTAGATAGCTAACTGGCTCGATGGAATGACCTAGGTCATCAAAACAGTTGAGGCCACCTCCATCAAGAGGCCAGTCACTAGTAGAGTCCCCTAGGGCTCTGTACTGGGCCTGCTCCTTTTTGTCATCTATTTCTCTAAAATGCAAGTAAATGATGAAGGTTTATGGCAGATTAAGTTTGCAGATGATTGCAAGCTGGGGGTTGACAGACTGCCCTTGCACAGGCTAGCATTCTTCAAGAAGGTCCATTTCTGACTAACAAATGGTGCTAAAGCCATGGTCTTAAACTCAATACTAAGAAAGGCATAATTGTACCCTTTGGGAAGTCAACCATCCTGGCTAATTACCATGCTAATAATATGCCCCTAAGTGTTGACCCAGTGGTTAGGGATCTGGGTATGCACATAGCAGCTTTACCTCTGACCACCACATGGCCACAGCGGTGAGGAAATCCTTTTATGTAAGGCACATCTAGGTTCAAAGAGGTCATTAATCCCACTTTACTCCACCCTTAACAGACCAATCATACAGTACAATACTCCCTTTGGTATGTACCTGCCCAGGCATACGCAGCAACTTGAGTGACCTCAGAGGTTCCTTACAAAAAGGATACAAGGAGAAAAAAACCTGCCTTATGCAGAGTTCCTTAAAGCCCTTTGCCTCTACTCACTCTCCGCCAACCCACACTTATGGAATCTCCTTCATGTTTGCAAGTCAAAAACTACCAGAAATACAAGGTCTAAAGACCTGCATGTTGTTTGTGACAAACATAACATGCTGTACAGACAGATGGGTGTTCCAGAGACTGCCCCCTTGTGGAACAGTACTCCCATCCATGAGAAGCTGGATTCCTCTATTACCCAGTTTAATGCAACATATACCAGTGAATGGAGAACAGGAGATTCACACCAGGCCAGCCACCCATGTCCCTTATGGACAGTGGTAGCTTATAAATACCTGGGTCTCAAAGTCCTATTCATAAACTTGACATTATTATTCCTTCAGGAAAACTGGCTAGGCTTAGAAAGACCCCCCCCCCCCCCCCCACACACACACACAGGATAGTTAGCCTAGTAATCTACGAATCTAAACATTTTGGGATGTGAAGAAAAGTATTTAGTTTGCAAAGGTGCACAATGGTCCTCTAACTACCATTTTCCTGAGACCCAGTAAAAGTCTGGAATAAAGGCCTTCCCTCCATCAATCCAAGGGGAAAGGCACTATGATCCCCTGAAGCAGAAGTTCTGAAATTATCTGAGGGAAATACTAAAGCTGCTCTTTTGGAGGCTGAGCAATTCCTGATGGATTGGGAAGGGATGTCCACAAAAATCTATATCCATGCTCTATGATGCTCAACATCCCTCTCCCAGTTTTTTTTTTTTTGGAGAACCTCAGCAGAGGAGCTACAAAATAAAAGGTATTTTTTCTGAAGGCATTTAAAAGTTGTGCTTTTATGCCCTCTGGAAAAATCTTAACTTGTATTCAGGCATTTCTTCGCATGATCTTTCAGTAACAGCAGCCTTGAAAACAGCATCTACAACATCGTGTGCATATTTAATAGCATGCTTAATAATCTGAGATGCAATAATTTACCATTTACAAAATACTGGACTTAACCCTCAGAGTTAGGGAAATTAGACAAACTATGCACATTAGCAAACAGACTGTCGTACGAGTTTGACAATTTAAGCCCTGAAAGCCAAAGCAGAGAAAGTATGAACTTTTTCTGCCAAATCCATCAAAAGCTCAGATATCCCTGTCATTAGGACATGATTAGCAGAAAGAATGCTCTGGTACTTTTTATTGCATCAAAAGAATAATAGCAGGGTCAGCAAAAGGGCTCCTTACAGGTATATGTGGGCCTCTGCAGCACTTGCAAGGCTTCCTGAAGGCAGGGGATAAGGAATTGGGTGAGAAGGTCCAAAATACTGGAAGGATTACTAGAGTCCATGGTGAGGAGTTTGTAATACCTCTTTTGAGAGTCATTCATCTCTGCCTTCCCATTTGCAATTTTCTAAAAAGGAACTTTCCACATTTAGGGACTCTGAAAAATGAAAATCAGAGTTGGAGGATACCTTGTGTGGAGAAGAAAGCTGTCAAACCTAATCTAATCTTTCATGATCAGACTCGTCAACATTTCTTCATTAGAAGACCACACACTCTTCCTCAACGGGAGTGAAAGAGGAAGCAGCAGGAAGAGAGATATGAATAGGCTCAACAGCTTTGAATAACTCTTTACTGAAGTTAAAGTAATCCTACTGAGTCCTCTTTTGAAAAAAGGGGTATTAGAGGAGGAGAGAAAAATATTTAGTCTTTTGAGTGTGCTTTTTAGGAATGTGGAGATGTACAGTTTTAAGGGCTGATCCCACAGGTCATATCTCCCCATCATCAATCCATTGATATCTCAACTCAGAAAGTGCCATCATCACCCTCAGGCAGAAAAATGCTTGGTTCCTCCCTTGGCAGCTGACTCTGCTACACAAAATGATCTGTTTAGACATGCAAGTATCCTGGGCCATATCATCCTCTGAAATGGTCATTACAGAGGACCCTGGAGATACAGATTGACTATTAGAGGACTGTATAAGCATTTCAGTAGAATCAGCAGCCACAGACCATACAAGACAGGTGAATATACAAGTACTGTAACTCACCTCCCTCATTAAATTTTTTATTGGCCTAAGTGGTGAGGCCCACTGCTAGGGAATCAGTTTACATGGCTGCTCACACCAAGTCTGGAGTAAAATAAAGACAAATAAGGCATGATCTGACATTCTTCACTTAAACCAAAAACACAATTAGATTGAGTATCTTTATATGGGATTTGATGCCCATAACCACACCTGCCCTAACAATCTATTTTTCTCAATATAAATCTCCAGATGAAAATGATCATCAGCAGAGGGCTTTGTCTGCCTGAAATCAAAACAGCAGAAGCCAATCTCTGACAGTAACAGATCCAAAGCAGCCAAAAATGTATGAGTGTACTAACAGCAAGAAAGTATTTTGGCACATCTGTACAGCCCTCGTATACTAGCAGGCCCTCGAGTGCTATGGGTAAATGAGGTGCAGGTCAATATTAATTCATCAAAAACTAATTCCAGTGGGCTGTTCATCTAATGTTTACTTCAGTGAAAATTCGTCTAAGGGAAGGGAATTACTTATCCACCCCGCACACAACCATAACACAAGCTACATTATAACAAACCCACAAAGGTGGGGGGTTATGCCCCCCACACCCCTCTACTTATACATACCAACTCTGAGATCTCACTACAGTGGGGAAAAGGGCAAATTTCCTGGCCAACTAACTCCTTGTTCTTAGAAAAGCATTCATCTGATGAAGTTCCTTTGATCCTGGAATGAAAGCACTAAAAACAAAACACTATTAAAAGTTTCCAATAAAATCTGGATGGCGTGCTTTTGTTTAATACAGTCTTCCAGCTACTGCTGCAAGGAAGAGGAAAACAGGAAACAGCAGGTTCAAACGACAACTGGGGCAATTTCTCAAGAACTAAATTATGGTTCAAAGGAGGTGATTTTCTTGGAGGTCTAACATGAAGGATGCCCTTCAGAAATTGTTTAACTTCAAAACTAGACGTAAGTGGTGGATTCAGAGGCAGACAAGCAGAAATGGCTGACACGTGAGCTTTAACGGATCAATATGCCAAGCCAGAAGTGAGCAACCCACATAATTAACAAAGGACCATGGGAATACTTACAGGGAAAGGGTCCAGGCCATGCCTGACGCACCAAATAAAAAATCTCTCCCATAGTCACATAGGATTTTGTAGTGCTGGGTTTTCTGGGCTCCTACAAAATCCAAAGCATGAGCTCAAAAACAGGTGTCTTAAAGGAATCAAAACCCTATCACTCAGAGTCAACTGAAGGGTGAACAAGTGATGCTGAATGAGACATCCCTTGTCTTGTGTGAGTAAATTCATCCTGTGAGGTAACCTGTAATGATTGCTCCTGGACAAACAGAAGAGGAAAAGAAGCACTGTCTGGGACAAAAAAAGGAGTCACCAGCAAGATTTCGGGCACATCCCACATAATCTTCTGCAGGACACTTGGCAACAGAGGAAGAAGGGAATAAGCATACAGAAATATCCCTTTCCAGGAAAAAGATGTAGCATCCACTTTCCAAGACACAGGACTTGGCAGACTAACAGAACCTGGGTAGATGTCTGTTCAGAGATGCAAAAGATCTACTGGAGGAGTATTCCCAGTGATGAACAATGTTCAAGAACCCCTCCCTGTGAAGCATCCAGAACCCCAGATTTTGAAGAAGCATGGTAAACGCAAGATCCCAAAGAAGATGCTGCTGCAATGTTACTTAAAATCGAAAGGTCTTCTAAATAAGGGAAAATATGGATTCCCTGAAGCCTGCAGAAGGTACTACCAAAATAAACACTTGATGAAAACCCTCAGGGCCATAAAAAAAAAAAACAAAAGGCAAAGCAGAAAAGTGACAATGAGGAAGACATGCAGCAAAAAAATTTCCTGAAGAGGGGATGAATAGGAATGCAAAGGCAAGCATCTTTATTTTATTTATTTAATATTTGTTTACCAGGGAAGTCCAACTGGGTCAGGAACTAATTTTCAGCAGAGGCCCGGGGAGAAAAGCTCCAAATGATAAACAAAAAGTTAAAACATTATACACAAACAAGACAATAGCAAGCATTAAAGCACACATTAAATAACTAATGAATAGTAAAGTACAGAGAAGTAGATAAAATAAAACAGACTAGATAGGCAACAGTAAATGTGGTGGATGACCATTTTTTCTTTTTTTTCAGGTATGATTAGCGTAAAGACAGTGACGGTCAGGCAGAGGGTCAGAATATTAGAAGCAAGCATATGCTTAGAAGAACTGTGGTGTAGGATGGGACTAGTTAAGATGTAGAAATACAAAGTTTTTTAACTCGATATGGTAATGGTTAGAGGATGAAATTCATGGTCGAGGGATTTCCAGATGTAGAAAGGAAAGGCCCTAAAGAGAGTGGATGGAATTCACCCATTACGGAAGGAGCAGGGGCAGGTTTGATTACAAAGAATATTTTTTTTAGTTTGTGTTTGAAGTTATTAAAGCACTCAATGGTTGTAATGTTTGTTGGCCGAGAGTTTCAGAGCTTGGAGGTAGCATGCGAGTAGAGGCACTGTCCAGTTCTTTTGTTTGGAATGGAGAAGGTTAGGAGTTGTTTGTTTTCAGAGCAGAGGGCTCTGATAGGGATGTAGGGTTTTAGTTTTTTTTTTTTTTAGTTATCATATTTAATGGCTGAGCAACTATCAGGTGTATATATCATTTTATGTGCAGAAGACAGCTGAACTAGGATTAGGTGGTGTGTCAGTTTGATCTAGTTTCAGAGCTAGGCAGTGATGGGAACGGTAGAAGTAGCCTGTGGCAAATTTGGCAGTTTTATGGTGGTAGGACTGGAGCTTGTTTTTAAGATAAGATTGTAAATCTGTTTATAAGGGGGGGCTGCATACAAGAACGAGAGAAGCAAACAGGTGTTTGTGAAGGTTTTTCTGGTGGAATTATCCAAGAAAGTTCTTTGTCTATACAGTGTTCCTAGTTTGATGTGTATTTTTTCATGCTATTGCAGATGGGGTATTTAAAAGTTAGTTTGTCTATGGTAAACAAATACGGATTCTGACAAACTAAAACCAAAATAAAGTCGAGACCAGAACTAATGACACCACAGAACTTTAATAAAATTGATGATAAAATAAATGCTGACAAACACAGTAAGATTAAGCGCTTTTCGTCTAGTTAGCAACTAGACAGGTGTTTTAGTCAGACTGACAAGGTAGAGTTGGCTGAATGGATGCAGATTTGCCACGGAAAGATGGCTTTTGATTCTTAGAACCCTGAGATGATATATCAGGGTAGACCCTCTTGGAGGACCTTTTATCCACAGAAGGCGGTCTTGCTTGCCTTTGGACAAAGGAAAACTGAGAGGGGTAATTCCTTTGGAACCCTAGTAACAAGAGAAAAAAAAAATGTTTCAGATCCTGTATAACTTTCCCTTTGTTTTGAAGTGAGAATCTGGAGAAATAATTATCTTCCCACGGTGAGAGAGGAATGGAGCTGAGAAGACAAAGCCAAGGACTCTTCCCGGAAACTGAATCTAACACTTGTGGACTCAGACTCCCTACACTGTACAGGAGGGGTAGAAGACCATGGAACAGAAAGTGGTACAGACAAGTCTTGAAGAGGCTTTAAACCCATAAGGGCATTAAAAAGGCTCTATGTGAAATCCTGCCATTCCTTATGAGGATCCTTGCCAAAGGTGTCATATGCCTGATCTTCTGGTTCTTTTTCTAAGGGAACATCTACCCAAACACAGGAGGCTCAGCATGGACAGTGATCACATGTAAAAAGCTCCAGCCAATGCATCAGTCAAGGGGAGTGGCAAAGACAAATCAGCCATGTGGTCTCTTCAGGAAATACCAGCACCTCCAAACTTGCTTGGCTAAGACTGCTTGGCTAAATAACAGGAAAATGCAACCTAAAATCACAACGGTCACTCATTTACTCTATCATGCAGGTGAATAAGCCAGTGTAAACATCAGTATGAGTATGAGGGGCATGTTTGTGGATGAGTTGGAGTGACTACACTCAGTTAAAAGTGAATCTTTATAGAGGACTTCCAAAATGTTTGCACACTGAGCAACAGCTTAATTCTACCTCTCCCAGTGTGAAAACAGCAAATTACCAGAGAAAGCCAGTGGATTTATATTTCTGGGTAAATTTCAGTAACTGGCTAGTAAGTGCACACCTGGATCCCAAGGAAAAAAATATAGAGGAACGGAATGAAAACCAGCTACAAAAGGTGAAGAAAAAACGCTGACTGGGAAAAGTACTGCAGCTGTTCAGCAAATATCAGTGAAAGCTCCAGACATGACCCAGTAACCAAAAGGAAAGTATAAGACAACTGCACACAGACCTGATTACAATAAACGAAACACTGATGGAGTATATCAACTCAAACAAAAGGCTGGAAGAAATGAAAGAAACTTTAAACAGATATTCAGATGAGGTAATAAAACTGCAAAAAAATCACAGGTTGAAATTAAGAAAAGGCTGGGTGAATACGAAACTGCTCAAGACCAGATGTTCCAAAAAAATAATGCACTTAGAGGAGAGAATACAGGGAATCCAGAGATTTTCGACTGTTCCAGAGAAGCTGGAAGGAACAGGCTATAAATTTTATGAAACCACAAATAAGCAACTGGACTGGTATTCCACAGCAGGGGTTGTTAACTGAATGCACGCACATCATGTTTATGCTGCAAACCTGGCTATGAGAAAGCAACCTATACCTTTAATAGTAAAGGTGCAATCCTACCAGGACAAGGAGTTGACTCTGACAAAACTGTGGCAGAAAGAAAGTACTAAAAGTGGGAGACAGCAGTGTTACTGAAGAATGATTATTGTTTGCACATCCGGCAGAAGAGGAGTAAATTTATTCCACTTTTCAGGGAATGCCGAGAATCAGGTGTGAAATTCAAACTGCTGTACCCAGCTATTTCCAAAATATTCTTCCCTTGAGGGACAAACTTTTTTTTTTTGAAGTACATGCTAAGGAGGAAACAGAAAAGGTTGTCCAACAAAAAGTGAGCTGTGAAACAGGATATTCTGTTTCTTGTTCTTCTGGTAATAAAGAGAGAGACTGTGCCAGTGAAACCTTTTCCAATATTTCAATGGAAAATGCTTGAAAGAGGAAAAATAACAAGAGTTGATTGGAAGAATCAAGGATATGTTGAAAAGGAAGGACAGAGAGGATTTGGGAGATGGAGATGAACAGACAAATGTGGAATTACAAAGCAATAATTATGTTTGTGACACATGATAGAAAAAGAAAATCTTTAAATTTTGGACACTGTTAAACAGGTTGGGGACTCCAAAGCAAATGACCTATTTCATGTCATTAATGTTCAGAAAAATACTTAGGAGAGGGAAAGAGGAGGGAGAATGTTTTTCTTAATGGTACTACTTTTATAGCGTATGATTTTTTGCATGCTATAAAGTAAAGTTTTCCCTGTTATTTTTAAGTTTATTGGGGTATTAATGTAAACAGGTGCTCCTTTTTTTCCCTTTTTTCTCTTCTTGTTCAGTTTTAAGAAAAGTAGGCACTGCAATGTAAAAAAAAAAGTCTGGTTAAAACAGCATAAAAAGATAACAATAGTGTACATTTTCTCATTATTGCATAGGGGAATGACTGGATTAAGGCCTTTAGCTTGATCTAGTAAGTTGTAAGAGAACGCAAGAAAATGAAAAAGAATATGGATTATTATAAGGCTTTTTCTAGCAAATAAATATTTTAGTAGCAATTTTGTATCTGGTCCTCCCACATTTGTCTCCAGGGGACAATATGATAAAGAGAAATGACTAGAAGATAATGTTATCTGAAAGCATTCAGGTGTTAACTCAGATGGGAGAGCTATAAAGGTCAGACAAAATCAGCCAGCACATAGTTGAAGTATAGGCTGCACCATGTATCTTAGCATGAATAGCCTTTCTTTTAGGTTAAAAAAAAGTATGTGTGTGTATCAGTTTAGAACATTTGTTCCTATTTAAAGGGTAAAACTTAAATATTTGTAGTAGTACATAGTTTTGTGCGTTACTACTAAGTTAATATTTTTTGGGAGGGTTATTGTATGTGTTTGAGGGTTTTCAATAAAACAAAAGGTTTTGTAAGATGTTACATGCACTAAAACTGATGACAAGAAACAACTGTATAAAAGATCAACCTGGCAAACAGTGTATGCATGTAACAAAACCTAGAACAAGCCATTTAACAAAAAAGCTGTTATACATAAAAGGTTGCAATAACTTTTTAATATGATGCTGTCTCAAATGTCATTTTAAATGTCAGTGGTCTCGCAGATAAATACAAAAAAGAAAGTAGTGAAATCTATTAAAACTGTAGAATGCAAACAGCTATACTACAGGAGACACACTTGGAAAGAACTAAGCATGTGACTTTGACAAAGAAAGGTTTCAGGATAGTTATTCAGCAGAATATCGGAGACATAGGAGTAGTACTTGTATTAACTGCAAAAGGAGCTCAAATAGTGAAAAAAGAAGATAAAGATAATAGTATATTTGCAGTACTAAGGGGCTACTGGTAAGGGAGGAGGATTACACTGGCATGTATTTATATTCCACCTAAAACTGCTATAAATGGAGCTTAAGAAAATTCTGGAAGAAAATCAGTTTTCAGCAAGGAATATTACTTATAGGAGGGGAATGAAATTTGATTTGCAACAGTGAAGATGTGTCTGGGGGGACCCAGAAAGGAAAATATACAAAGGAGGGTAGATTTTTGAAGGCATTTATAAAAATATTTGGCATGGGAGATGTGAATTCAGTACTAAGAGTTGAGTGAATTTACATATTCCCCAAGATACAAAAACTGGGCTAGGCTAGACAGAGTTTACATTTCACAGGAGCATGTGCGTTAATTGAAGGTCTTGATATGCATCCCATAACTATTTCAGATCATGCACCAACAATAACTACACTAAGAACAAAGGATAATGAAATAAAAATAAGACACTGGCGCTTTCTCACCTATCTGTTGAAAAGAAGAATTTAAGGAACAGGTATTGGAAATTATTCAGGAGCTATTAGAGAACATAGGAATTTCTTCTGAAAATATAGGTAGGGAGTGGGATACAATTGAAGTGGAGTTTAAAAATAGGGTGGAAATAAAATAAAGGGAGATATGCTTAAGAAGTAACAAGAATTATTTAGAGGGACTGACTATTGTTAAAGTATTACAAAACAGGGGGACTCTCACAGAACAGGAGGAGCAACTGGAGAATGCTAAACAGAAAATAAGGTATTACCTCAATAATATGCATAAGTTTACAAAGACTACTGTTAAGCAACTGCTTGCTGATGAACTCTAGAGCATAAAAAAAGCTTTTAGCGCAACAACTCAGGCAACAGAAAGTAGAAAGAGCTGTCACCAAGCTTAGGGAGCCCATAACAAGGAAGATAATGAGATCCTGTAGAAGTATTACAAATATTTCAGAAATTTTATGAAAGTCTGTACAAAGCAGAGAAATTCTGAAGTCAAGAAAAGGTACAAATGGAAATGTTTATGAACAAATTAAATATGCCAAGTGTAGAGGTAGAAGGTGGCTCAATTACTAACAGGATAGGAGGAGATGAGATAAAATGGTGATGTAGAAGTCACCAGGAAAAGACGGCATTCCTGTAGAAGTTTGGAAGCTAGGAGGGAAAAACTGAAAGATCTGGAAGGTTTTGTTTAACAGAATTTTAAGAGGAAGAGAAGTTCCATCATCCTGGAAGAAAAAAGTGGTAGCTGTAATACATAAAGAGGGTAAAGATCCATCAGATCCAGCTTCATACAGGTCCATTTCAATACTAAACCAAGATTATAAAGTGTTTATGTTTACAACGGCTAAACAAATGGCAAATGTGATGCCAAAATTGATAGATATGGATCAATGTGGTTTTGTGAAGGACAAACATTTGACATTAACAGAACACTGATGATCCAGAGGGAAGTAGAATGTAAGAAAATACCATTGTTGTTGATGGATCTTTATGCAGAAAAAGCATTTCACAGAGTAAACTGGGACTTTATGAGCAAGGCAATGGAAATATTTGCATTCCCTGAAAACAATTATATGGTTGATTAGGAGGATATGAGGGATTGGAGGTGAAAATTAAAGTGGGTGGGTTCCTCTCTGATAATTTATACTTGAGTGGAGGAACCAGGCAGAGGTGCCATCTTTCCCCTTTATCTGCATTATATTTAGAACCACTGGCAAAGAAAATAAGGGACTCAGAAATTCAAGGATATAATTGATATGGTAATCAAGAAAGGTTGGCCTCTCTTTGCAGATATTACTTTATACCTGATAAAATCAGAAAAGGACATTACAGCATTGTGGAACATTTTGAGACGGTTTCAAATATTTTCAGGATACAAAATTAATGAAGCTAAAACAAAAGCAAGAGTGATAAATTATGTACCCACAAGGGGATATGATAAA
Source organism: Protopterus annectens (assembly GCF_019279795.1). NCBI lineage: Eukaryota > Metazoa > Chordata > Ceratodontiformes > Protopteridae > Protopterus > Protopterus annectens. Next base: position 679,534,197 of record NC_056729.1, read on the forward strand.
ATGAAGTATTTAGGAGTAGGGATTAAAATGATTCCAGTGTGGCAGCTAAGGATATGTAGAAAGAGACTAAACAAAAGAAAATACAGAAACTGAGAACTTGGAAGCTCTGTTATATGGATATGGATAGTAAGATACAGGCAGTAAAATTGTTTAGTCCCTTTAATCTTATACACACATCAGGTATATTTATCAATCAGAGGAAAGTTGTGGATAGCAATTAAAGATCTGAAGGATTTTATCTGAGGGTGAGACCACAAGAGTCAAGTGGGATACATTATTTTTTTCCAACAGAACAGGGAGGATTGGGATTATCCAATTTGAAGGGCCATTTCAGAGCTACACAGTTAAGGCTCCTATACACAGCAAAAGCAGAAACCTAAAATTCAAAGTGGAAACTGATGATGATGAAACAGGGCACAAGCACACTAAACAATGAGAGACTGGGATTTTGGATGCAGACCTTTAAGGAGAATAACAATAATCATACAAAATATATTCATAAAGTAGCAGAAAGCATTCTAAGAACTAAGCCAACACAGGAATGGAGAAAGGAGTGTCTGCCAACAGGGATGACTGCAGTTACGGATACAGAGAATCAGCAAGAGTGGCTGGAATTTCCTGCAGAAAATTGGAAAAGTAACCAGGGTGTTTGCAGCAAATAACTAGAGAGAAAGGTAATGGAATGAGAAGATGCCAAGAATTTATTTGGACTGTGGTTAGAGATTTACCCTCCCTATCAAGGATTAATATCAGAGTATAAGTAAAGAGAAAAATATGGGGGGGGGGTCCTAAATGAAAGACAAGCACCAATGAGAGTTTTTAGTAGAATGTAGAACAGAAGCTGCTGTTAAAAAAGGAATAATTAGTACAACATATAAAATATTACATGACTATAAGAATCAATCAGAGGAGGTTAGAAAGGATTGGGAAGAGAGACTGGATAATGAATTCAAAAGCAATGCAGGAGATCTGGCCATCTCCCAAATATGCACCAAAAGTAGATTATTTAGGATTTTTGCTTGGAAGTAGACTCCAGAGAATTTTTCCTGAGAGAGCAAATGTTGGAGGTGTGAGGGGGAAGAAACAGATAATTGGGAACATATTTTCTGGGAATGTAACGAGCTGGCAGACTTGTGGCAACAACACATACAGGGGAAGAAAGAGGTCTGAAAGAAGGCAGGATGTGAATAAATTATGTAATGTTTGACTGACGATGATTGGGTAAGATAAGTGATGTATAATGTTTGCAACTAAAATTATGTCAATATGGTTTGTGATGTAAAATGCTTTAAACTAAGACTGTCTGGTGTTCCAGTGTTTGGGTTGTAGTTTTTTGTTTCTGGTGTTCCAGTGTTTGGTTTGTAGTTTTTTGTTCTGGTGTTCCAGTGTTTGGTTTGAAGACTGTCAACATGGTTTATTTTCATTTATATAAATGTATGATTGCCTATGTCATAAGTGATCATTTAATACAGATGTTTCTTGTTTTAAAAAAGTGAGTCTTTATAATTCTGCCCTGTCTACAGTAAATTAACAGAAACATAAAACCATGTTGTGGCAAGTTTTATTGTCCAGAATAAATTAGCAGCTACTGAGGTTACCCAAAAAGCAAATTTACATGGCACTAGGAAGATTAAATTATACATATGAAAATGTATTCTCATCTTACGTGGTACCTCCAGGAATATTCTTTCATATCATTCCAATCACAATTCATATTCTTCAATTTAAAGCAAGATTATGCAATCATCACCTAGTGGACTGCTCACACTGTTACATTTCAGAATGTTCTCAAACTAAGCAGGTTTTTGCTGGGATCTCATGTGTATAACTTTCCCTTACACATACAAAATCTGTTATACCCAACGTTATAAGCACAATGGCAGTTTAATGACACTCGAGAGTTTTATTTCACACAACTTTTACAAAGTTCATCTATTCTCTCTTATCAATCTTAGAACAAGAAGGATGCGAGTTGGTGCAACTAGATAGTGTAACAAAACGAGCAGTATATCCAACACGCTGCCTGCAACCTCTCGTAGTAAATTCAGCCAAAAAATATATAAAAACTTTGTTGATTAAAACCAAAAGTGTTTAATAAACACACAAATACAAATGGTTGAGCGCTTTCACTCGAAAACCGAGCTTCATCAGAACAATGTAGTAACTGATGCAAAACCTTTAAATAGTTGATTTGGCGCCAAAAACAAAGCAATACATCAATAAGTATTAAAAGGGACATATCACAATTACCACGAACGAACTCTAAACAAATAAAGTAAAAAATATATATACATAGCAATATTGTATTATCTGTCCATATAAAGTAAAGATTTAATGGACAGATAATCATTAATTCCTGGGGGCGTGGTGGCATCAGTATAAACTTGCCACCACAATTCCCTATATGCTAAGTAATTTTTGATGTTGCCCCCTCTAGGATTACAAATAACAGTTTCTAAAATACAAAATTTAAAAGTGTGATCTATTCCAAATTCCATAATATGTCTAGACAAAGCATTTTTTGTGTCATTCTTTTTTATACAATAAAAATGTGAATATATCCGCTGCCTCAACTGCCTCTCAGTCTTTCCTATATAATAACTATGACAAGCTGAGCAAACTGCGATATATACCAACATAGTTGTTCTGCAATTACCTTTAATAGGATATAATTTTAAATTATTATAATTTTTTAAAATCAAACTATAGCACTCATTAATTGCAAAGCACTGATTACAAGTCCCACATTTGGTCATGTTCGAATCATTTACATGCTTCTTTATATGACCATTAACATTGTCTTTCTCCAATATGCGTTTCAAATTACTACCCATCTTGTACACGAAATGGGGACTCGGACCAACTACATCTGCCAAGGTCTGGGTGTCAGTAAGTATATGCCAATTCCTGAGTACAATCTCCTTAATAATTTTACTAAATAATCCATATTCAATGATAAAAGATCTATTGTAGGTTTTCTTCTCAACTATATGTGATTGATTTGTTATGTTAACCAAATTTAATTCAGTAAAATGAATATCAGTTGTACTACTCACATTTGAACCCAATAATAAACTGTACTTCTTACCCCACTGACTAATAACAAAACTACTTATATTGTCCATAATTTTAGAATCATAACCTCGATCACCAAATAAAGCAGAAATAAACTTAATTTCGTCCAACATATCATTATATCTAGAGGTCATTCTAATGGCCCTAATGCACTGGCCTTTATAAATATTCCTCTTCAAATTAATAGGATGACAGCTACAGTAATCCAGATATGAATTGCTGAATGTCGACTTCCTAAAAATAATGGACTTATATCCTTTTGAGTCATGGGTAATAAGTGTATCTAAGTAAGGTACCCCTTCTTTACTTATTGTGTAAGTGAATCTCAAAAAATTACTGCTGGAATTAATGTAATTCACAAAGGACTCGAATGTGTTACTATCTCCTTTCCACAGGATATACACATCATCCAAAAAGCGGGAATAATAGCCAATGTTTCCAATGTAAGTACTAGAGAAAACATTGTTCTCTTCCCAATCAAGCATAACCAGATTTGCAAACATGGGGGCACAAGCTGCCCCCATGGCTACTACTCTGGTTTGCTTGAATAGTTCTCCCTCATAGAAAATAAAATTATTTTCTAATACCAAACTCATGAGGTCCACTAATAAGGAGATTTTATCCCAACTAAAGTTTGTATGTTTGCTGAGACTTCTACTGAATGATTCCAAACCTTCATCAACAGGGATACAACTAAATAAGTCCACTACATCAATAGAACAAAATAAAATGTCTGGACTATAGTTATTAACTGGGAAATTCCGTAAGAATTCCCAAGAATCCTTAATAAATGTCCTAATTTACTATATATAAACTTCAAGGTAGTGTCAATATATACCCCAATAGGGAAGGTTTTTGACTTACTGCCCGAAATAATCGGGCGAAAAGGTGGATTGAGATGGTCCTTGTGGACTTTGGGAATGCCCACAATTGTAGGAAGAATAGGAAAATCAACTTTTAAGAAGTCATACAATTCCTGATCAATGCTTTCATCTAGTAAATATTCCTCTAAGTACATATCAATCCTTCTGTGGGCAATGTTAACTTCATTCAATGAAATAACAGTGTAATTACCCGATTTGTGCAGTATATTATGAATATGAGCACTATAAGTGGTGGCATCATAAATCACTATGCCACCACCTTTATCGGGTTTCATGACTCTGATACTTTTGTCTTGCTTAAGAAGATCCAAGGTTCGTATTTCCTCTATGGTTAAATTATTACATGTTAGATATTTCTTTTTATTTTGACTCTTACTAACATTATATAACTCCTTGGTGAGACTATTCTCAAAAATAGTCACCACAGGGTTACTGAATGGAATAAATGTACTTTTTTTCTTCAGGACATTACCTGTATCAACATTATGCCCTAGCTTATCATTAAACATAACAGCTAAGTTAATTTTTCTAGTAAAACGCTTAAATTCAAAGATAGTGTCCACTATCCGATACCTGGGTGTTGGTATAAATTTTAACCCTTTGGACAAAAGGCCAAAATGTGCTTTATCCAATTTAACATTACTGTAGTTAAAAATTTTTGAAGTTTTTGTATTCACTAACAACTTCATCAATTCTAAGTATGTCCTGTTGTGTATTGGATATTTGTGCATCACCTACCAATGGCCGGGGTGAATGAGAATTCAATATTTTTTCCTCCATTTCGCCCCCTTCCTCCATTTCCCCTGGTACATTTTGGCCTTTTGTCCAAAGGGTTAAAATTTATACCAACACCCAGGTATCGGATAGTGGACACTATCTTTGAATTTAAGCATTTTACTAGGAAAATTAACTTAGCTGTTATGTTTAATGATAAGCTAGGGCATAATGTTGATACAGGTAATGTCCTGAAGAAAAAAGTACATTTATTCCATTCAGTAACCCTGTGGTGACTATTTTTGAGAATAGAGTCACCAAGGGGTTATATAATGTTAGTAAGAGTCAAAATAAAAAGAAATATCTAACATGTAATAATTTAACCATAGAGGAAATACGAACCGTGGATCTTCTTAAGCAAGACAAAAGTATCAGCGTCATGAAACCCGATAAAGGTGGTGGCATAGTGATTTATGATGCCACCACTTATAGTGCTCATATTCATAATATACTGCACAAATCGGGTAATTACACTGTTATTTCATTGAATGAAGTTAACATTGCCCACAGAAGGATTGATATGTACTTAGAGGAATATTTACTAGATGAAAGAATTGATCAGGAATTGTATGACTTCTTAAAAGTTGATTTTCCTATTCTTCCTACAATTGTGGGCATTCCCAAAGTCCACAAGGACCATCTCAATCCACCTTTTCGCCCGATTATTTCGGGCAGTAAGTCAAAAACCTTCCCTATTGGGGTATATATTGACACTACCTTGAAGTTTATATATAGTAAATTAGGACATTTAGTTAAGGATTCTTGGGAATTCTTACGGAATTTCCCAGTTAATAATTACAGTCCAGACATTTTATTTTGTTCTATTGATGTAGTGGACTTATTTAGTTGTATCCCTGTTGATGAAGGTTTGGAATCATTCAGTAGAAGTCTCAGCAAACATACAAACTTTAGTTGGGATAAAATCTCCTTATTAGTGGACCTCATGAGTTTGGTATTAGAAAATAATTTTATTTTCTATGAGGAGAACTATTCGCAAACCAGAGTAGTAGCCATGGGGGCAGCTTGCCCCATGTTTGCAAATCTGGTTATGCTTGATTGGGAAGAACAATGTTTTCTCTAGTACTTACATTGAAACATTGGCTATTATTCCGGCTTTTTGGATGATGTGTATATCCTGTGGAAAGGAGATAGTAACACATTCGAGTCCTTTGTGAATTACATTAATTCCAGCAGTAATTTTTTGAGATTCACTTACACAATAAGTAAAGAAGGGGTACTTTACTTAGATACACTTATTACCCATGACTCAAAAGGATATAAGTCCATTATTTTTAGGAAGTCGACATTCAGCAATTCATATCTGGATTACTGTAGCTGTCATCCTATTAATTTGAAGAGGAATATTTATAAAGGCCAGTGCATTAGGGCCATTAGGAATGACCTCTAGATATAATGATATGTTGGACGAAATTAAGTTTATTTCTGCTTTATTTGGTGATCGAGGTTATGATTCTAAAATTATGGCCAATATAAGTAGTTTTGTTATTAGTCAGTGGGGTAAGAAGTACAGTTTATTATTAATGTGAGTAGTACAACTGATATTCATTTACTGAATTAAATTTGGTTAACATAACAAATCAATCACATATAGTTGAGCATTCTAAGAACTAAGCCAACACAGGAATGGAGAAAGGAGAGTCTGCCAACAGGGATGACTGCAGTTACGGATACAGAGGAGAATCAGCAAGAGTGGCTGGAATTTCCTGCAGAAAACTGGAAAAGTAACCAAGGTGTTTGCAGCAAATAACTAGAGAGAGAAAGGTAATGGAATGAGAAGATGCCAAGAATTTATTTGGACTGTGGTTAGAGATTTACCTTCCCTATCAAGGATTAATATCAGAGTATAAGTAAAGAGAAAAATATGGGGGGGGGGGGTTCCTAAATGAAAGACTAGCACCAATGAGAGTTTTTAGTAGAATGTAGAACAGAAGCTGCTGTTAAAAAAGGAATAATTAGTACAACATATAAAATATTACATGACTATAAGAATCAATCAGAGGAGGTTAGAAAGGATTGGGAAGAGAGACTGGATAATGAATTCACAAGCAATGCAGGAGATCTGGCCATCTCCCAAATATGCACCAAAAGTAGATTATTTAGGATTTTTGCTTGGAAGTAGACTCCAGAGAATTTTCCTGAGACAGCAAATGGGAAGAAACAGATAATTGGGAACATATTTTCTGGGAATGTAATGAGCTGGCAGACTTGTGGCAATAACACATACAGGGGAAGAAAGAGGTCTGAAAGAAGGCAGGATGTGAATAAATTATGTAATGTTTGACTGACGATGATTGGGTAAGATAAGTGATGTATAATGTTTGCAACTAAAATTATGTTAATATGGTTTGTGATGTAAAATGCTTTAAACTAAGACTGTCTGGTGTTCCAGTGTTTGGGTTGTAGTTTTTTGTTTCTGGTGTTCCAGTGTTTGGTTTGTAGTTTTTTGTTCTGGTGTTCCAGTGTTTGGTTTGAAGACTGTCAAAATGGTTTATTTTCATTTATATAAACGTATGATTGCCTATGTCATAAGTGATCATTTAATACAGATGTTTCTTGTTTTAAAAAAGTGAGTCTTTATAATTCTGCCCTGTCTACAGTAAATTAACAGAAACATAAAACCATGTTGTGGCAAGTTTTATTGTCCAGAATAAATTAGCAGCTACTGAGGTTACCCAAAAAGCAAATTAACATGGCACTAGGAAGATTAAATTATACATATGAAAATGTATTCTCATCTTACGTGGTACCTCCAGGAATATTCTTTCATATCATTCCAATCACAATTCATATTCTTCAATTTAAAGCAAGATTATGCAATCATCACCTAGTGACTGCTCACACTGTTACATTTCAGAATGTTCTCAAACTAAGCAGGTTTGCTGGGATCTCATGCGTATAACTTTCCCTTACACATACAGCATCTGTTATACCCAACGTTATAAGCACAATGGCAGTTTAATGACACTCGAGAGTTTTATTTCACATAACTTTTACAAAGTTCATCTATTCTCTCTTATCAATCTTGAAAAAAGCAAAAATATTCCTTTCAGCCTAGACTGCTTTCTCACAAAACACATTCACGTCTAGCTTGTTCAGAAGTAATGTCTAAGATATATCCATTTTGAAAGTTGTGTTTTAGCACTCTATAAATGTTAAGGGCAAGATAAGTGCCTTTGCTAATGCGATGCTTAGTATCCTAGGAAGAACACTGGCATGGTCAGATCAAACGGCTCATCGTCTGATTCAGGGACATGGTAATGAGTTCTTAAATTTCTTTGCATCCCATTCTGCAACTGTCACACTAATGGATAAACCTGTGCTGGTCAATTAATGCAAATAGTGAGGATTTTAGTGAATCCTAGCCCACATGAAATACATAAGTGAAAACTATATATAAAGAGTTGTGTGAATCCCCCAACTGTTTTTAAGTGATGGTACAAATAAGTAAAATGTAAAAAGCAGTATAAAACCTGTAATATTTTTCAGTGAGGATGTAGCGAAGATATAAATTCCAGGAAGCTTTATAAAACCTGCAGATTCCCCCTGAACATGTGCACTAAAAATGTGAAATGTGAGAAGCTGTGCAAAACATTTTTTTTATGCAGAAATACAGCAGAGCTATGAAAGTTCAATGGTGTTAAATGCAAACACACTAAAAGTTAATTGCTAGCAGAAGCTACAACACCTAATTTGGGGTAAAACCGTCTGGTTAGCTAAGCAGCTTTGCTTTAAGGGAAGTCAATTAGATTTAACATTATAATCCCTCAGAAGTAATGGGGGCAATCTTATCTAATATTAAGATGGTGATAAGCAGACTTGCCTAAACGGGCTGTTTAAGTGAATACTTCTCAGAGTTGACTTATTCTAAGCCATCTCTCTGATGATTCAAATAATGAGACTTTTCCTTCAAGTTGAAGCTGTTTAAGTCCGCCTGTGATGTACTTCTGCTGTATCTTGTAGTCTTTTATCAAGTCTGGGAACAGAGAATTTTAACATGGGCTGCATCGAGAAAGGACAACCTGCTTTATAAGGACACATGAGCTCATACCTTTAAATTCTGCCTGTTCATCATCTGCAGCTGCTAACAGATTATAAAATTCATTGGCAGGGAGACTCTCTTCATTTAGTCTTCTTCTTTCAGCTTATCCCAGTTAGGGATCGCCACAGCGGATCACCTGTCTGCTCACGAATGGCAGTGGAGTTTTACGGTATCGAGTTGACAGCCCAGCATCCAACCTTCCACAGAAGGCAAACACACACACATTCACTTATGCCTAGGGCCAATTTAGAGTGTCCAATGCACCTACAGCATGTCTTTGGGATGTGGGAGGAAACCAGAGCAGCCAGAGGAAACCTACACGACCACAGGGAGAACATGCAGACTCAGCACAGAAGGCACCCCAGCCGAGGATCGAACTGGAGAACCTCTTGCTGTGACTAAATCAACTGTGTTTTGCTTAAGCCATGGGTCTGTTCAGAACCTTTTATTTTACAGTCAAGCGTGCAGCATTATCTGCCTGTATATTTCATTTTAAGTGTATTGTTTAACTCATTCCCTCCAGTAGAGCTCTTTTGAGTGAGTACCTTTAACTCCTAGTGGGCGTGGCTTTAGCGTTTAAAAATTGAAGTTATCGCCTTACATTTTTAACAAATATCCATTGACAGAGGTCATATATCAATACAGTTGTGTTTGCCATCATGTATGCTTCAAGATAAAATTTTCCAATACCTTGTGTATAACATGGTTTTGGAATTATTAATGCAAACATGAACTGGCAATATTTGACGCCTAGAGGAGCAGTAGGCGGTCATTAAATTAATATGAGCTTACTCTTTCTCAAAAGCTTGTATACGTTGGTTTATTAATTTAGGGCAACTTCATTAAACTGGTAAATTAACACTGTTGGCATCCACATTTCAAAGTTGGAGAGAGACTGAAGAAGTACACTTACTAAAACATATTCAACTATAACTGTCTCAGTTTTTATGACTGTTCTGTAATTTGTATCCTTGGTGTACCTGACTGATCTGGTTGGCAGCAATGAGTTACTATAAAATTGAAAACTGGTTGTAGTATTGGAAAGTACCACTAACTTCTCTTGAAAAGTATTGTGTGTATGAAAACGTAAATGTTTTAGCAGATATACCATTACTGTTGGAAAGACTACACTGTAAGACACTGGACTGTGATTAGGAAGGATGAAGCCCTGACGGAAGAAAGGGTTATACATCTACTGATCAGCTGTACAGAGTGAAGGTCCTTTTTTGGGTGAAGACAGTGTTGCACAAAAAATAGTGCATCAGTGTTCATTTGCCAAACACTCTTAAGGTCAGCTCCCTTACTCAGATTATTACTCTGGACTGTAATGTGGATTCACAGACTGTTGCCCTGTCCCCTGACATATTAACCAGTAACAACAATGCAGACTTAAAGCTTTTAACTTTTCACTATTGAAGAAAATTCTCAAAACACTGTCAGATTAACTTACTTGCATTGCATGTGGAGAACTACCCATCCATCATCTTTTAAATGGAAAGCAAAATAATTTTACTCTACTTCCTAAAACTATATAACAGAGACCATCACCCTACATCAATAAAGAACTCATGTTAGCCTGGAAGCTTGAGTAGCAAAGTTGTAAAACTTATGCTGATACAACAAAAGGCATCACAATACTTATTTCCACTTTGGTCTACAAACACATACTTCTAGCAGAGTCCATTTCAGAAGCAGAATAAGTTGTGTATTAAAACAGACAATGCCCTGACCACAACAAAAATGAACGAAGTTCAGTTAGAGGTCTGGACTCTGAAAGAGACGATCTGAGGGGATGAGAGTCAGCTTCTGATGCCAACTTGCCCTTCTGGGGAAAGGAAATGCTTTGGTTTGCTGTAAGGCATAGCAGACACATTTTGTGTGTGTGTGTGTGGGGGGGGGGGGCACATGTGGGAATATACATGATGCCATTGAAGAAAGGGTACATCAGACCTTTGTGAAAGTAACCATAAATAACGGCCACCTGGATTGTGAAGACTCAGGATCATTACAAGAAAACCCTACCAGCAGCCTGAATGATGATCTCTGGTGAATGCCTCTTGCTCCACAGGAGCATAAATGAAATGATTGATCATGGAAGGCTCATGTCTGGCAAGCAGATGGCAAAAAAAATAAATAAATAAAAAAATCACAAAGAAAGAGACTTGTGCATTGACATCTGTATAGCTAATGATGACCATAAATCCAGCTTAAATCAAGTTGTACAGAAGCCAGTAAGACTGAGTCTTACAACAGCAAAGTATGTTCAGAGTAATGAAAAACACAGGGCAGAATATGTGCTTAAGTGACCACAGATAAAGTACAGTGGAAGTATACATCTTTTACCAGCACAGCAGTACAAAAGTGGCAACAAGCTGCTCCCAGAAGTATTAAAAAAACAAAGAAAAGGTCCCATGAAGTAATGTATGATAACAAGTGAGACCACTACCTGCCTAGTGAACGTGTTTGGTAGCTGTGATAAACACAATGGTTTAAAAAAGACAGCATAAGAAAACATTAATTGCAGCTTGAACAATATGGTATATGGATTCAAAAAGAAAAGAAAGGGCTGAAACTTAACTCATGCACATATCCATTAATACATGGAAAAGGAAATGTACTGTTCATGAGGATGAAAGATTGCAAATGCGTATGACAATCTCATTTTGCTGTTCATTTTCCTGCTCAGTAGTTACTTAAAACATGGTTAGCATTTTTTTTTTCATTGCAGGCTAAAGTGCAAAAGAAACCGCATTAAGTTACTTTCCTAACTAGTACTCAAAACAAATATAGCTCTGACCTTTTCAAAAGTGGTTCTCTCTTCTAAAACACACACATTACTCATTTGATACACAATGACCTACCAAACCATATTGTGATTGCATATTAAACACTCTCCAAAGGCAATTTTGTCATATGTTATTAAATGTGGAATGAATAACCAGCTGGAAGAATGTTAATGTTCAACACAATTCACCTGTCATGCAAGTGAACAGTCATATGTGAAAAGTAACAGTTTTTTTTTGAGCTGGATATTGTGACTTCAGGAGCTAAGTAATGAAGAGGTGACACTAACTAGCAACTAGACTACAAGTGATTAAGCACATCCACCCATAATGCAAACAGCACCACCCACCAGTGAAGCATTTGCACTAGCTTGTGTGTCATTTTATAGACATCTGCTGTCAAATGAAGGGAACACAGCACTGTGTGATTAAATATCCTCTCTTTGGTACCCTGGAGGTAAAACAGGGTGGGTCACAGTTACTTAATTCCTTGTACTCTGGATTTCTAAGGAATAAGTTGATTAGAGTTCTTAAAGTGCCACGTCAAACGAATGTCAAAATACAGAACAAAATGCCTGACAAATACAAAGCAGTTAAATGCATCAATCTGCAGGTCTAGTGGGATCGGTCTAGCAAACAAAAATGAAGGTGTCTGACAGCAATGGCATCGGTCATCAGGGCTATCTGCCTCATCCTGTAATCCTGAGTTTGAATCCTTCAGTCTCCATGTATATACTAAATATATAGTAAGCCCCATGACCAGATGTTGACCTCAGCTGACTTTTGGGGGGAAAAAAGGGAATATTTGACTGGATTTACTATGTTAATAAAATGCAAAATTAGGGACACTTCATGCATCCATGGTCTAACTAACTTTAGTACTCACAGCAGGCACCTGCTAGAAATCTGGCCAGTCCACAAAGCTCAGGCTCCTTCCCTGTACACCATACATTAATCCTTAGCATGAGAAAAGATACATTAGCATAAGAGGAACATATGGGCCCATCGAAATTCAGCTTTCATGCTCCCTAGATTGGAGACTGAAGTCTAGAGCTTTAAGTCAAGTACTGGAAATAAAATATAGGGTGGAAAATAAAACGGAATATATGCCCCACCCTGGACAGAGAAGTAACTAAGATGATGATTTGGGGGGGGGGGCACGCTAGGTATTTATACTGCAACAGTGTTCTATTCAATCTACCACTATGGTATGTAACCTACACAACTGCACTAATGGCTAATGTTCTTCATAAAATCACTGTTGCAGTACTCACAAACAGGATGATTCCCAAAGCTCATACAGAATTGGTGAGGGGAGCGAACTACAGTCCAGGATTTCTTGCAAAATACCTTTGGCAAATCCATTTCTGCTGGAAACATTCAGGCAACTGTTTGTATTAGGTCATACAAAGATGCATCATAGCAAGCACAACCTCCTGGTGTAACGGTCGACCTTGTAAGACCTCTTATTTTTCAAGTAGTACATTTTTTTTTACAAAGACGAAATTAAATAAAAATAAAATAAAACTGTGCAATATCCATTGGGGGGCTTACACCCCCCCCCCCAAGGGCTGCAAGGTACTTAAAACTGCTAAAAGTGGGAGGGCAGCCCCCTTGCAGCATGGGTGTCTCCATCTTTCATAGACATTTAGTAATACCCATTAGAAGTTGAATTTTTTATTACTACTGAAAAGTACAGAATAAGAATTAAAAAGTGGCAAGCAATTAACTGACACCACCATCGTAATGCCAATCAAGCTAGCACAGCCCCGACCTGTGCACAGTACAATGATGTGTCCTAAAGTAAACTGCCACATTCAGTTTGTATTGCTTGGTCAATATGTGAATTCAAGGTGAAGTAGCAGCTTCTAAGATGGTCTTAGAGGCCACTCTTTTCCAAAAAGCTTCTGAGATAGCAACTGCCCTGGTAGTGTGTACTCAATTTCTGCAGTACATTCTTGCCAAAACTAGAGTAACAGAAGCAAAATGAATGAGAAAGCCATCTAAAAATAGGTTTAGAATGTGTCTGGCACTTTTTTCATTTTGTCATTAAAAAAGTTGATTCGTTTTTCTTAAGCCTTTATTTCTATCCCAATATACAAGCAGTAGAGAGTGCTCTCTACCACTTAAAAAGAGAGATGAACTGTGATTAAGGGTAAATTCATAGAAACTTGGCATAGAGGAAGAGTTGGTCCTGGAATCTACCTGGTCCTTGTAAAGGACCAAGAAATGTTGAATACATATAAGGACCTGTAACTGAGAAACCCTTCTAGAAGAGGTTAAGGCTGCCAACAAAACAGTCTTCCAGGTTAGGAATTTTACAGAAGAGCTGGCTGCTGTCTCAAGCGGAGCCTGGATTAACGTCTGTAAAACAATTTAAATCTCATTGAGGAGCCACCATTTTCTTTGGTGGTCTAACATAGAGTACTCCCTTAAGAAACTGTTTGACTTGAAAAAGAGTAGATGAAGGTGAAAAAGAGTAGATGAAGGTGATCCAGTAGCAAGCTGGTAGAAAGGGCTGAAATTTACTTTTATGTTTATGCCAAGCCAGAACTGAACAAATCACAAGTTAATGCAGAACCAATGATTTCTTGACATGAAATGTGTCCTCCTTTGTTTTGGCACAAACAAGAAAATATGTTCTATTTAAATATTTCTTACGAGGATCCTCTCTTGCCTCCTGAAATACTTGCGGCATGTCCTCAAAAATTGTATCTAAAATGATACAAAAAAATCTCAAACTGTTGGATTCATATATATTCCAAGGCTAGAGTGTCTTATGCCCATTTATTTCTTGCCTGTACCCTCACCTCATGCTGCATCTCGTTTCTCCAAGGTCATTCTAGTCAATCCCAAGGTAAATTTGTGAAAACCCATCCAGTCATCTAGGTTATGTTTAAAGGAATACAGTAAGTCAGTCTGCTTAGCATGCAGGGGAAGTTAATCTTAGAAGTTAAGAGGGGCTTTGGGTTATGAACCCCTCTCTCCACTATTTTTTACCTATCTTCTGGTGAAGATTTAGGTTCTTGGTTATAGTGTTGGTGCAGCCATTGTACTTGCAGAGATACAGAAGTCCAGGACAACTGAGTCTGTAATAGATGGCAACAGAGACAGTTCACCCAAAATTATAAGAGACATTGAAATAAAAGAACAGAGCTTCCAAGCCCCTCATGATAGTTCAGATGTGAGTTTTTGGTTAAGAACGCTTGAATTCTAACTGCTTGTCTAGTATTAAGCTATGAACCTATATATTTAAGGTATTCATTCCAAAAGGGACAATAAACTTGACAAATGATTTGATCAATGCTGAGTACAAGTGTAGAATTCTCTCTCTAAACCTTAATGATATCCCATTGGCCATTAGCCGTGCTAAATAATGATGGTAAAACAAGAAGGAATTGGCCCTTACTACAATTTCACTTTATAGTGGTGTGTTACCTATAAAGTATGATGAGGGGATGGTTTGTCTACTAAATGTAAGGATACTACACTTATTAGCAGTTAGTTTAACTTTAGTACACAAAGAGTTTACTAGGAAGGATTCATTCTGGAGGGTTTAGGTGTCAGAGGGTGACTTAAATCCCACTTTAGTCTTCTGCTAGCTTTGTTCTCTGCCTTAAAATCTGAGAAGTAAAAGCCAATAGGAGAGGTCCCAGCACTGAGCCTGGAGGGAAACCACTGGTCACTTTTTTTGTTTTCTGATGAGGAGCCTGCAACTCTAACAGTGTGTGTCCTGTTTTTCAGCCAGTTTGCTACCCATCTTAGCATATATGGATCAATTTTAAAAACATTTGTATTCTGTAAGATGCCAAAATGGGGAATGGTATTGAAGGCTATAGCCAAGTTAAGATATTACATGTGTAATACATGGCCCTCCACCTACAGCTTCCGTAGCCCTTTTGAAGTTTACAGTTTCAGTAAACAGAATGTACTCTTCACAAAGCAGAAATGTTGGGGAATCAAGTCTAATACTCTCGATAACCTACTCTGAATTCACTTATATGTTCCACGACTTTACAAATGAGGCTCGTTAGACTGAAAGGTCTGTAATTATCAAGTTCATATTTAAGGCCACCATTATGGGGGGGCATCAGCACTGCAGTGCACCACTCATGAGAAATAAAATCATAGTTAAACTTTGATTAAAATGTTTAACGAGCGAGTCTGCAAGGGTATGCTTAACACTATTAAGCAACCAGGTATACTGTCAGGTCCCACTGAAAAAGCATTTTTGTTTTGGTTAGCAGAAGATCTTTACAAATAACTGGGGGGAGTAAGAAATTCAGGTACGTTAGGCCTTTGGTTAGCAGTCTTAGGGGGGAAACCGGCACTAAATTTGTTTGCCAGGACATTGGTCATGTCTGTTAGGTCATAATATCAGGTGTTGTCACAGTGAATATATGCAGAGAACTGCTCTTAGTTTACTAACAAAGGATGATTTACCTACGTCTTCAGAGTCTAGCCTAAACTCATGTACTTCTTTAGTGGACCAGATAGTGTTTTGTGGATTTTTTTGTAATGACTGATATTTTTATTTTGATGACTTCCTGGACCTCTGCATTCCACCACCAGCTTTCCTTATGTACCTTATTTTCCATACCTGGCTCGGCCACATATCTTTTCTGTAGTCCTAACACATGCTGTTTTTAGGCGCTGCCAAACTTTAAGTCCACCTATTTCTTCCTCTTCTTGGGGTGTTAGAGCCCTGAGTAATTCCTTGAACTGCTGTACTTTCTCTCTCCAGTCAACTTTCAGGTCTTCAGCCTCATCTCTGTTGAATTTAGCACCTTCTCTGATCACTGCTTGCCACTGATTGTGGCAACTAGTGGTTTATGCTGTGGGCCGACTGTTTCACTGGGGATAACTTTGCAATCATGGAGTCTACCCCCAGTGCCTTTTCCTTACTAGGAGGAAGTCTACCCGCGTTGCATGTTGGCTACTCTTGTATGTGATCTTGCAACTGTCTCTCTTTCTGAACCATGTGTCGGCTACTATCAAGCCATTTGCCAGGCAGAAGTCTAGAATGGCTTCTTTATTCCTGTTGCCCCACCCATGTGGACCAAGGCAGTCCTCAAATCTTGTTTTGTCTGTCCGTCCCGACGTGCATTCAAGTCACCCATTATCAACACCAATTCATATTGTCCTGCTTTATCTAGTAAGTCCTGCAACTCCTGTCTGAATGCACTCTTTTCCTCACTATCACAATCCTGTTGTGGGGCATAGGCTGAGATTATGAATACTGCCTTATCATTACACTGGAGTCTGACTGTCATGAGTCTGTCATTAATTCTGATGATATCCCTCACTGCCTTCTGAAGTCTCGCTCTCTCACCACAATTCCTACACCATTTCTAGACTGTCCCCCACCTGAGTAGTAGAGTCTGGATCCCAAGCCAAGTGGCTTTGCTGCACTGCCCTTCCCCCTCATCTCTTGAGAATACATAGGATGTCAAGCCTCCTCCATACCATCATGTCATCCACTTCCAAGCTGCATCCTGTCTGTGAACCTATATTAACCGTAGCAATTCTCAATTCATGTTTGGCAGGTTGAATGATTTTACATCCAGTTTTCACTCAGACTTATCCCAGGTAACCCAGGCTGGTCAACTAGACACCAGCTAGCCAGTAGCTTACTGGCCCAGAACTGCCGGGCTTTATGGCAGGAACACACTGGCCAATAGGGGCACATAAACCCCTCCCACCATTAGCAAGGGTCTCTGGCACGGGACAGAGTAGGCCAGGTCCTCAACCCACTCAACACCAGCAACTACCAATGCCCATTTTTGACTATATTAGTTAACATGACCGAATCACCAAGAGTCATATTTTACACCATCGAGTGGCTAGTCCTGCCATAGCACGCAGTCTGTGATGCATATTCTCCTATTTTGAGGATACTGCACACCACAATAGATGCCCAAAGCGGTTGGTCTGTACAACTCTTCCCCCTACACGGCACGATGAAGAGTCCGTGCTACTGCCCACAGCTCCATTCATTGGTGAGTCTGAGATGGAAACACTCAGCATGTTTTTTTTTTGGGACATGGAAGAAACTCCACAAACACACAGGGAGAAAATGCAAACTCCAAACAGGCATTGATCGGAGGTCAGGATTGAACCTTGTACCTTGTGCATGGGAGGCGAAGACCTTAACCATTAAAGGAGATAGAAAAGACTGACCAGGCTAGGAAGGACTACTTGGTTGGCTAACAAAGAATCTAAAAAAGAAGTTGCAATAACAAAGAAGAAGGGCATCAGAGGCACTCTACCAACTTCTGGAAAGTGAATCAGTAAGGGGCACAAAAACTGTATCAGGTTGCAAAGCAAAGACAGAAAGATAAAGATGATAGTCAGACACCCTTCATAAGGGATGCCAGCAACAACCTGCTCACCAGTCCGCAGGACATCAAAGGCAGATGGAAGGAGCATTTCCAACAGCTTATGAATGAAGAAAACCCCACAGAAGCTGTACTGCCCCTGAAACAGCCTACGATGAGAGAAGAGGAGCAGCCCACCTTAGAAGAAGAATTTAAATAGAGAATAAGCACACTCGTGCCAGTGTACAAGAGCAAAGGGGACATCCACAACTGTGGGCAGTACAGAGGCATCCAACCCCTACCACACTACAAGAAAGTTCTGGAGAGGGTGACTGATAAATGGATATGCAGAGTAGCAGAATGTAAGATGGGAAATGAGCAGTTTGAATTCAGATCAGGATGCAGCACAAGTGACCTGATGTTTGCATTGAGACAGATACTTGAAGCTACAGAGTCCAAATGAGCATTCCTAGACTTGGAGAAAGCATATGACAAGGTCCCAAGAAAGCTGATCTGGGCAGTACTGCTGTGGTTTGAATTCCCAGAAACACTGGCAGAATTAGTGCAGGTTATGTACAAGGACCCCAGTGACTCAAGTACGAACAGTGTTTGGCCTCACAGCGGGGTTCAGCTCTGAGCCCACTGCTGTTCATACTGGTGATGGACTGCATTAGCAAACAGGCTGGAGGGGACGGATCAACAAAACTGCTGCATGCAGACTATGTGGCAGTACAGGCGGACTCTGAGCTACAACTTTAGCAAAGGATAGGAGAATGGAATGCAAGTCTGAAGGCACATGGGATGAAACGAAGCACAGATAAGATGGTGGCAATGGCAGCAAATTGGGGAAATCAGAAGAAGCTGAAAATAGAGATAGAAGGGAAGATAGTGGAACAGGTAAACAGTTTAAAATATCTGGGATGGGTGGTTGATGAGAAGGGTAGTCTGAATAAAGAGGTCAAAGCTAGAATCAGAGCGGTTGCAGCCAACTGGCACAGAGTATCAGGTGTAGTCTATGACAGAAGAATGCCTAAAAAGCTGAAAAGTAAGGTGTACAAGACAGTGGTGTGACCCGTACTACTGTATGGTACAGAAACTGGACAGTAAAGGCAGAACAGTTGAAGGAAATAAGGTGATGGAAATGAAGTGCCTGAGAAAGGTGATGGGATGCACACTGTTGGACAGATGAAATGAGGACATAAGAACAGAAGCCAAAGTAGCCCCAATTACAGAAAAGATAAAAGAGAACAGATTACGGTGGTTGGGGCACATGTGTAGAAAAGCAGAAGACAATCTGGTGAGGAAGATTTGAGACAGAGAGGAAGAAGGTAAGATGAAGTGAGGACATCCAGCAAAGAGGTGGATGGATTGTGTGAAATAAGATCTGCGACAGTCAGGCATGAGTGTTGAAGAAGGCAGGAGTGTGGCACTGAATCGAGAGAGTTGGCGACAGCTAACATGATACCCCGACCCCATGTAGAAAAAATGGGAAAAGGGGGACTAATGAATGATGACTGATATTTTCTTTTAAAAGCGGGGTTTGCATTTGCTGCATAATTTAACGGGGTTATTTTTGTTGTAGAGTTTATGTTGGTGGACCACCAGAGTAATTTATTCTTGAATTTTCCATAATACTTGGCTCAAGTAGGGATTGCTAACCACACATTTTTCCAAATGGGTTAAAAGATGTGGATAAACCAGTGATCCCATATCCTGTATAAGCAAGTCCTTGACCAGTCACATTTAAAGGAAAAAACACTGCTGCCTGGGCTAAAAAGGTCACTAACAGCATCTTTGGAAGGTCCTTCCTTATCTTCTGAAGATCCTTGGAAATTAGAGGAAAACAGGGAATGACATACAGAAATGTCCCTGTCCAGGGAAATGGAAAGACATCAGTCTTCCAGGCCTCTCTGCAAGGTGTTCTGGAGCAGAGCAGCTTTGGTTGGCTGTTGCGTTAGGAAGCAAAAGGATCTATTTGAGGGATTCTCCACAGGAGGACTATCTGCAGTAAGACCTCTTGGTATAGCATCCACTCATGAGGGTCTGTCCTGGATCTGCTGTGGATGTCTGGCACTATATTCTTCTCTGAAGGAATATATGTTGCCTGCAGGAACAGTCTGTGCTGAAAGGCAAAGTTCCATGCAATCATGGCCAGTCTATAAAGGGAGTAAGATCTTCTCTCTCGTTTATGTACCACATCACAATGGTGTTGTCCATTACCACCTGTAATGTGCATAGAATCCGAAATTGGTTACAGGCTTCAGGACCCTGATATGATTCATCATTTTGAGACTGATGTGTTTATTTCTATATTGTTGTCTCCAAACTTCCTGTACTTTGATGTCTTGGGAGAAGGCTCCACAAGCAAAGTCTGAAGTATCTGTGTACACAATCTGAAAAAAGGCTTGGTGTGGAGAACAGGACTCCTAGACTGTACACAATTGTTTTCACTGACCAAAGCAATTAATTCCTTACAAAATGGAGAAGTAGAATTCCCTGAGTGACAGTATGGAAGCAATGCACCCATACAGACTTGAGATATCACTGTATCTTTATGATGTGTAGTCTGGCATATGGAATCATTACAATTGATGAAGCCATAAAAGACAGGACTCTAAGAAATTCCCTTGCTGAAATAATTTGCTATTTCGATAGGTATAAGTAGTAAAGTTAATAAACCAGTACCTTGTCTGGTCGAAAGACATTAGATGTGTCCAGGAGACAACCCAGGAATACCATTCTGTAGACAGCCTCCAGAGAAGAACGTTTCAGGTTCATCATGAATTCAAGAATTTATCGGACATACCTGGTAAATTCTAAAGCTGTCAACACTTCCTGACTGAATGGGGTTGAAAATAGACAATCATCCAGTAAGGAAAATTGTGTTTACGTTGAAGTTTTAATTAACCTACTACTGGGGCAAGGTGTTAGAATCTTAAAAAAAACTCTGCGGTTCTAGTAAATGACAATGTGTGGATAAGCATATATTTGATCCAGAGTGACCAAATGAGCTTGTGGGGGGAAGATGAGGAAATATGACTTGAAGAGGTAACATTTTTAATTCTGGAACATGCATGAAGGTGTTTAATCAGGAGATTATCTACAATGGGTCCCCAACTGTCCTCTTGGGTAACAGAAAATGTTTTCCCTGTTGATCTACAGGAATATGGTATATGACTCCATGAAGAAGTAAACCTGAAAGGACAACGGAATGAGGTGGTATTGGGCTTGGGGAGTCAGAGAATTCTTGAGGAATTAGAAAATTATGCCAGTTTGTGTTTGTAACCTTTAGAGTAATACCTAACACCCAAGAGTGTGTTATGACAGATTATCTGACAGGAAGAAAGATGCAGATTTCCAATAATTTTTTGAGGTAGGCCAGGGGGGTATGGAGATAGGGGAGATCCAGCAAGGACAGTCAAATTGTTTTTGTAAATGGGATCCCTGCAATGTGCTGGCTTTCTGTTTATGCTCTTTATGTCATTACATTTCAAACTGTCCTTTTTCAGATTTTTTTCTGGATTTAGGTGATTTACAAAAGGAGGAAATATTTAAGGCTTGCAATCTGCATTGATGTTATTCTTTTACACTTACTGCAATTTTATTTCATCTTAAAATTGACTTGTTTTGCATTTGGAGCATTTTTAAGTTTGCTTTTATTTTGGAGTTTTAAATGTATGTATTAGGGCAAGTTAGGAAATATTTATTTTCTGTTCTCTGCTCAGACTGCAAAGAGATTAAGGTTACATTATCTGTAGAAGGGGCTGACATATAACATTTATTTAAGGTTAGCAGAACAGGTTTAAATCTTCTGGAGCTGCAATGAGATGCTGCTATTGTGAGAATAAGTTTCCCACCTACCCACTCTTTCTCTGTTATGTACTAAACTCAGTGACTCTTGACTGGCTTTGTCCCATTTGCACATTAGACTTTGGAAGCTCCTCCCAGTCTTATTTTGTTTGCTCACATTAGTGAGCACTAGAAGTTCAAAATTAAGAAGGCCATCCACTTAGATTGTTAAAACTTCAGTTACTCTCTTACCTTACCACTGTTTAGTGCACACTACAACTGAAGAGTATTAATCCATTCTGCTCTACTTTTGAGATCACAAACACCTTGCAAAGCCGATCAATCACATCTCAGGAATCAGTTTGAGATTCATGCATCTGTTTTACAACTGGTGACAGAAGCAAGGGGATATTTACCTAGAGGCTACCAGTCACCAGAAGGCCCTAAAACTACCTAGGAGCCAGCTTGGAATTACTGGTGAGAAAAAAGGGCAGAGAGAATGATTCCGTACTGTTGCTGACTGAGCAGTATATATGGGTCCTTCCCTGATCATTTTGGGATACTGTGTAGCTTAGCTGTCTTGCAGTGAGCTGTTGTATATCCCATTCAGTGCATCTACCAGAAGGCTTTAACAAGTATACACAGACCCATAGAATTAGGACATGATTGCTGATCACCAAAGAGCCTGTCACTTGCTTCTTCAGAATCAACTTAGGTCACCAAGAAAACCCATACTTTTGGTTGACCATCAGTAATTCATCTACACTTTCAGTACATCAAAGCTACTGAAATTTCCCTAAACCTGATATTATTTGTACTACTTCTAAAAAACAAACATAAAAGGGACTTCCAAGATGGCTGTACTCTGATTAACAGCATCATTTCCTCTCAACCATGTGAAAAAAAAGAAACAGAGAAACAGTCAGTGATAGTGTCAGCCTAAGTAAAACTTAAGCTACTGCCTAGTAAGTACATTGACTGGAAGTCGAAGAAGAAACTTAGAGAAGTAAAAAAACAAAGCAAAGTCTAAGGCTCTAAAGATCCTGTATGAACAAAATACCAATGTAGAACAAAATAATAAGTCCAGGACCAAAACGTTGTCTAAATAAAAAAACTTTAAACTTGTTTTATTAAAGTTTGTTTTATTTTAGATGCCATGTTTGGTCCTGGACTTATTTTGTTCCAAAAAATTTAGAGAACCTGAAAGAAAATCAGCCAGAAAATGGGAGAGAGAAGACACTGCCTGGGAAGAATCCTGCAACTGTTCAGCAGAAAGCAGGGCAAGCTCAGCTTTGGTACAAAATATAGCTTCTAGTAACTTACAGCAAGACAACAAGTCAACTTTTTTTTTTTTTTTTTTTTTTAGAGTTGATTAAAATAAGTGAAAAGTTGAATGAGTAGATCAACTCAAACAACAAAAGGCTGGAAGAAGCTTTAACAACTTTTTCAGATGAACTGAAATCTCCCCAAAACAGAAGCTGAAATGAAGGAAAGGCTAGCAGAGTATGAGACTGTTCAAGAAGAGTTGTTTTAAAAATGGTATAGAGGACAGAGCATGCAGAGAAAACCTTACATTATCTGCTATACCAGAAAAACTGTAAGAAGCAGACTATTAATTTTTATGAAAGCAGAAATAAGTAACTGGACTGGTATTCCACAGTAGGATTTAAATTAAAGGGATATCACTTGTATGCACCACACCTGACCATGTGCAAGCAGCCAAAACCTGTATTAGCAAAGATGCAATTATACCAGCAGAAAGCATTGATCCTGAAAAAGCTGTGGAAGTGCAAAATATAAAATTTATAGACAAGTAGCCTATTTGTGGAAAATGATTACTCACTGTACACCAGGTAGAACAGAAGCAAATTTATCCCAGTAATTAAGGAATGTCAAGAGGAAGCTGCCATATCCTGCTACCTTCAGAGTATTTTATTGGAGAATCAAAGTCATTTTTGATGCATAACAGGCTATGCGAGAAAAAGTTTGACAGCTCACCCCTTGTTTGACAAACTGGAGGGACTCTGCTTCTCATTCTTTTGATGGTAAGGCTCAGAGAGATTTTGACAGTAAAACTTTTTCTAATGTTCCAAAGGATAGCTCGAGACAGAAAAAAATGCACAAAAGTGGACTATAAGAATTGGGAGTAACTTGGACTTGAACTGGAGTTTGGAGTTGGGTTGGGTGATGGAGATGAATAACAGGAAGACAAATACTAAAATCAGTGAATAAATGTAAAACTACAAAGCATCAATCACATTTGTGAAATATGACTTTATAAGAAAAAGAGATGAGAAAGAGTGGATTTTGTTTTACTTTGTTAAACTTGTTGGGGACTGGCAGGCATATACCACACTATGTCATTACGGATTGGAAGGATACTAAAATGGAAAACTAAGTAAAATAATTTTTGTTCTTAACATTTGTATAAACCATTTTATAATATAACTGCATGTGATACAGTAAAGCATTTTCAGTGACTGTTATAAGTGATAAAGTAAACAGGTGCTTTCTTTGCTTCCCCCCTTTTTAGTTGTAAAAATGTAGACACTACAATATAACAAGAAGAAAGGCTGAATAAAAGCATGTTTAAGTAAATATGTTCTAATCTTGGGCTGCTGGGGTGAGGGATTGTGACTAAAAGTGCACTGATTTTTTTTTTTACATTTGCATTGGTAAACTGTCTAAATTAATACTCATTTTTTTTCTTATGAAAGCAAGTACGTTTTAGTAATAATCCACAATGTATTAAATAGTTTTCTTTATTTAATTAAATAAATGTTAACTGCCAGTTAACAAATATGAAGCAGAGGACACCTCTAAACTTTGATCTCATGTTTCCATGGAAACAAGCTGATTAAAGGTAAAGGCAATAAATCAAGTCTGGACATTAGGGAGAGAAAAGTAAAATTAAAAGGTACAAGGGCAAGTACTAAAGTAAAAAAAAAAAAAAGTCTGAAATTACTGGAAGTAAGATATGCCAGCATTTTTGGTAACTAAATACTTTAATGCATGGAAGAGAACAGTATATACTATAACTTTATTTAGAGATAACCAGTGTACTTTCTCTTAAGGCTAAAATTTATTTTCACATCTGTGAGGGTAATAATTAAAAGACAAGAACAAACAGCAATTAGTCCAAGTAGGACTGTAACGTGTCTTTAGCATGGATAAGTAGTTGCTACATGTAATGTATCCACATTGCATTCACGATGCTCTGTGCTGGCCAAGCTCCAAATGGTCAGTCTGGGCACCGGTCCAATACGAAGCCGGTCTGGTCCCAGTGCGTCGGCCAGTGCGTCGCTCCGTATTAAAGCCCTGAGTGCACGCCCGCCATATCCCTGTCATTTTTCCCAAATTTCTTGCCCAGAAGGCAAAAAGGAAAAAAACCTCCAAAAAAAAAAAAAAAAAATAAAAAACCCAAGGACACCACAACAAAACTCCCAAAAACAATACAAACACCCACTAAACAGAGGAAGGAGGGAGAGGACAGTGGATCAGGGCAGGAGATTCTCACAACTGCATTTAATGGCAGGATGTCGGCTGTGGCACTTACTTTCTATCTCTCATTGCTGCAGTCCATAAGCAAAAGTAGACCCCAAAGCAAAAAGGTAAAAAAGCCAGCAAAAAGCCTAATGGCCATGCAACACTGCAAGCTAACCCCCAGCTGCAGTAGCAAACCCCCTAAGAGATTAAACAGGGAGATGGTAATGTTTAGAAAAAAAAAGTGCACTGAACAAGTAGTGCTCCAAAAAATACTTGGTAGTAGCTACCCCTAAAAAAAGCAGTAGAAGTGGCAGCCCTAGTGGAATGAGGGGTCTGTTTCCACTGAAATCTCTACCATGATGAGAATAACAAAAGCAATACAATGACCAATCCACTTAGAAATAGTTTGTTTAGAAACAACAGGTTTGAGAGAGCTCAAAAAAAAGAAACAATAAACTGTTGAGACTGTCTGAAACTTTTAGTCCTACAGATTCTCTAAAAACAAACAGCATAATTTTAAATAACACAGGAACTCCAAACTAACATTCAAAAACTTTGTTGAGGAAGCTTCATAAAAGAGGTTGCTTGGAGAATAAGCCAAAATTTTAGAGTACACTTGAATCTGGAGCCTCAGGAAACAGAGAACCGCCTGGAGACACTGAGGAAATTATTGTTCTACAGAGCCAAGGAGGCTCCTAGAAAATGCCAAGGTGTTAGTACCAGTGGACTAGAGGCCAATCTTGGAAAGGCAAAGGCTGGAAGGCAAGGTCAAAAGATGAAGGAAGCATCCACCTTCTCCTCCTGTGGGCAGGAAACAGCTTCACAGAGGCTGGGAGCAACTGGAATCATGGTGGAGATATCCACGGATATGTGCTTGATGAAACATATAGGGCAGAGACTTTGGCAACTGAAAGAGAGAGGATCCAACTTCAGACTTATGTCTGCTCCCCCCATATCAGAATCAAAACATCTGCTAAAAAAGTTTGGCAACTTCCAATGCTGTGGGGAAGTCCCTGTAGTCTGCATACTGGGGCCCAACAGATTGATAACTGAAGGCAGAAACCTTGCCTGACTGGTTCTTCTATCTGGAGATCCAATGTACACTGTAACCTGCAGATGATCTGGTTCTGTAGAACACTGAAAAGGTTTGCTTGTTGCAGGCAGACACATGGCTTGTGTTGTCTGTGCATATCAAGACTTGTCCCGTGCTTGTAAATGTTTGTCTGCAAGATGTGAATTGACCGTTGTTCCTTGACATTCAAGTTGTGATGTATGAAAGGAAGTCTGCAAGGCACGTTGAGCATAAACTCACTTTCTTGGATCCGGTGAGTTGAAAGCCTTGTGTGCAAGTGTCGTTTGAATCTGACTCAGCTCTGTCTTGAACAGAGAGTCCATCTGGGTGGTGACATTCCCTGATCCGTCACAATCTGATCTTTTGAATGCCTGGTATTCCTGGAATGGTCTGATCCCTTGTTTGGGTGACATTCCTGGGCCCAGACAAAAATTCCTTTTGAACCCCAAGGCTTGTTGGCATTGGAAGTGCAGTCATACATTGGTTGTTTTAGTGATAGGCTTGTTGCGTGTAACTTGTCCATTCATTGGATCAGAGAGAAAGAGAAGAAAGTAGCAGATGCCATGAACCCTCACTTGTCAAGGACTGTCCTTGCAGTCTGTATTCGACTGAGAGACAATTGCTGGAGAAGAAAAGAGGGTACTCCTTTTGACTTCCGGGTCAAACTTGCCATCTGGGGCCATTGAACACTGCCATCACCAAGCAGCACATTGGAAGGTACTAGACTGTAAGGACTTTTTTGTATCAGGCAAATATCCTAATAAGGATAAATTTCACATAGGGCCCCTGAAAAAGAAAAGAAGTTTTGGGCAAGATTGATAATCATATTCCCATGCAAAAGAGGATAAATTTGTATTCCTCTTAACCTTGTGAAGGCTATCACGGGGCCAGAACCTTTGGAATCAGATGGCAGAGGGTAGATAAGATAAAAGGAGATCCAGGAAGGGAACTGAAGTAGTCCATCCCCAGCAGAGGCAAGGAATCTCCTGCAACTGGTCCTGATAGACACATTTTGAAAAGCCCTTTTGTTGATCAATGGTAATCAGTCTTACAAGCCACCACAGAAGGCATTGTTGCGTTTTCCTTTCTTTTTTACAAGAAACAGGCGTAGAATTGTAGAGATAGATAACTAAAACAAAGGGATGGCTCAGATGTTTTTCATTTGTTTGAACAAAGAAAATAAGTCCGTGATCCCTTCTCCCATTTGAGCCAGAAGGCTGGCCTGCCTTGAAAGGAGAAAAGAAGTGGAAATAAACTGCCAGTCCTCTCTTATAATTTGCAATACCCATTAAAGCCTGCCTTTGGAAAAGCCAGTCAAAAAACTTGTAGGGCTTTCCTTCAATGTCCAATGCCACACAGGAGTAAGTGTCAGGCTGTTTGGAGCTGCTTTTCCTGCAGGAGGCTTTACCAAAGGGGAGGCTCCCTGCCCTCAGAAGTCATTGGGCCTGTTTCGACGTCCTGCCCTGAAAAATACTTGTAGATGGTGCAGTCCACGCCGTAGCCGCCCTCTCCCTGGCCTGAAAGAGATCTGACCTATGCCCCCGATCTAGGCCAGAAACTGCTAAACTGGGGAGAAGCCTGCAAAAGGAGGTAACAGTCAATTTAGACAGAGCCCTTGCTAGGACCAAACAATGCAAAAATCTTTAACAGTCTCCAAAAGCTTGTTCTTCTCATTTCTTTAGACAGACTCCTCTTGAGAGGACCAAAAAACTTCAGACTGTAAAGGAGCAGCCAAAGCCACTCAATAACTGACATGTGAAGCTTGCCTCGAAGAAGCCTGTAAGGCATCGAAACAATAACCAGTGGGTGGCAGCCACCCTGAAGAGAAGCATGAACCAAAACCACACTGCAAGGAATGCCACCACTGCCACTCATATGATAGATTTTCCCAACTCCTCTTTAAAATTCTGGTCCTTGCCACATGAAACAAATCATTCAAAGAAGAGGTAGGCTAGAGAAATTCTGGTCCATTTTCTAAATTCTTTATTCACCAAAGGAGTAGATTTAGTGGCAGAAGAACTGGACACTTTTACACAGATTCCCTGCTCTTTCTAGGTGAGCTCCTTGAAGGATAGTTTCTGGGTCTGCCCTTGGGCTCTTGACAAATAGACTTTATGTGAGCCCCAGGCAACAGGTAATAATAAGTATATTTATGAGGCTTAGGAGGAAATTGTCCCTGTAATCAGGAAGAACAGGAGGTAAAGCTCCTGAGAGTCACCTTTAGTAAAAGGTATAAAAAAACATCTAAAATGACAGAAAAACTCAAAACAGGCTGCTCTTATAAAAAAAAAAAAAAATTAAATCCCATTTGTATCTTTGCCTCACCCGAGGAAACCCATACTGGAAAAATCCTTCGAGGAGAAGCAGAATCTAAGGGAAATCTCTGGGAGGAAGGAGAAGCAGAAGGACTAAAGCTGACTGATCAGTATCTGAATAAGGAGGAAAAAGCTGACGTCTAACTCTGAACTCTCTGAACCCTACCTGTCTCATATCAAGACTGAGGGAACTAGCCCACCCTCTAATTCCTCTTCTGCCAGGGCATAGAACCATGCAACTTTGAAGACCAAGGCAGAGCCTGCATTGCCAGGGACTGAGCCCTGAGGAAGGCAACAGAGCCTGCCTTTAGAAGGACTAGGGACGAGACTGAAGGAAGGCCCAACCACCTTAGGGCTAGGCAGACTAGAGACAAAAGGAGAGGCACCTCAGCCTGAAGAACTCCCCTCAGGCCTGAGAGGCTCCTCCTAAGCTGATTCCTGACTCAGCTGAGAGGCTCGAAATGCCACAGATTCCACTGAAGTTCCGAGAACCGGATAGTTGGATAGGACGACTCATCCCCGGAAGACTCAGACGAATTTCTATCTCATACTGGATAGCAGAAGCCGGGCAGCGCTTTTGGGTAGCAGAAGCGGTACCGAGTAATTACACCCTCAATGCAGACAAGCCTTAATCTAACCAAGCTTAGCTAAATCTAACCCACGCTTAATGGTGCGTGGTGCGGACGCTTAACTCATAGCACAAAGCGACACACGCCACTAACAAGGGCCTCAGACAGACAAACAATCCAGACCAGAGAGTGTTTCCGCTAATGTCGGTATGTTCATAATTAAAATACAATTATTCACTTTTCTGGCATCCACACAATATTTCAAAAAAAAAACAAAAATAACTTATTTAGGGTCTGAAGCCCAGTTTACGTAAAATTTGTGAACGGGAAGAACGCCAACGCGCAAAGCGCTACTCCTGCTGCTTCGACCATGCGGCAAAACTGAGGATATGATGACGCCGGGTCAGCGCGCGCTTAATGCCGACGCACTGACGTCAGATCTGAGCGCCCATGACCGACGCCAGCCTAATACTTTGGTATTCGGGCCGACCGAGGACAGCGGACTACCCACAGGTTATGACTGCAACAATGTGAGATGAAGAACATCCTTAATTTTAGGTTAGGTTTTGTCCGAGTGTACAGCTGTAGATTTGGGACAATTGTTCTCATCAGAAGAGGTAAACTTCATTATTTGAAGATAGTGTACATAAATGTGTGTGTTTAAGTTTATCGGTTCTGAGGTGTGTTTTGGTCTTTTGTTTGAGGGTTTTCATTAAAACAAATGTCTTGTAAATGTAACAGGTTAAAACTGAGATGACACAAAACAATATAAAAGATCAACCTGCTAAACAGTAGTAGGTGCATATAACACAAAAGCTGGAAACAAACATTTAACAAAGTTGTTATATATAAAAGGTAGGAACAATAAATACTTATAATGGCTACATTAAACATATTTTGGAATGTGAATAGCCTCTCAGGTATAGTATATACAAAAATGTAGACAGTACTGAATTATATTAAGAAATGCAGAGTGCAAACAGAAATTCTACAGGAGCCAGACTTGGAAAGAAATGAGCATATGAATTTGATAAAGAAGGTTCAGGAGGGATATACAGCACAGCATCAGGAACAAAGGTAAAGAATAGTATTTGTACTAATTGTTGATGAAGCTTCAATACTGATAGAACAGGGAAAGGAGGACAGCAATAGTAGAATTGTGGTACTGGCAAGGGAGGAAGATTATGCTGCAATATATTTATATTCTATCTAAAACTGCCATCATGGAGCTTTAGAAAATTTGGGAGAAATAATCAGCTTTTAGTAGGGATTACTATTTATAGGTGTGGATTAGAACTTAATTTGCAACACCGAGGATTTATTTGGGGGACCTAGAAGGGAATCATATAACGTGAGAGAGAGAGAGTAGAACTCATGAAAGCTATGAAAATATTTAGTACGGAAGAAGCAAATTCAGTAGTCAGAACTCTAAGAATTTACATATTATTCCTCAATGACAAATAACTGGGCTAGATTAGACAGAAATTCTATTTCACAGAAACATGGGCATTTAATTGAAAGGGTTGGCACATATCCAATATCTATTTCAGATTGTGCACCAATAAAATCTAAGATAAAAATGCAGGGTAATGAAACACAAAAAAAACAAAAAAAAAACACTGGCACCTCCTCACCTACCTGTTAAAAAGACAGGAATTTAATGAATGGCTAGTGGAAATTATTTGAGTTATTAGGGAATATGAACATTTATTCAGAAGTTAATGAAAGTGGAGTTTAAAAATAGGGTAGACGGAAAAGAAACAGATTTGATTAAGTAGTAAGAATTATTTAGAGAAGTTGACAAAGTTTGAAGTATTGCAGAATAAGGGGGGTTTCGCAGAACAAGAGATGCAAATGCAAAGTGCTAAAGACAAAATAAGAGAGTATTGGGATAATATGCATGAGTTTAGAAATACTCCTGTTAAGCAACTGTTTTTGATTAACTCCATTAAACAAAAACTTTGGCTTAGGCAACAGAAAGTACAACTTGTTGTTGCTAACTTAGAGTGCCCACAACAAGAAAAATAACCAGAGATCCTAAAGCGGTATTAGAGATACTTTGGAAGTTTTATGAAAATTTGTATAAAGCAGAGGAAGATGGACATCAAGAAAAAGCACAGATGGAAATATTTATGGAAGATGTGGGTATGCCAAGGTTACAGGTAGATGAGGCTCAACAGTTAATAGGATAGGAGGAGAGGAGATAAAAACGACGATGCATAATTAATCTGCAGGAAAATCTCCGGGAACAAGTGGAATTCCTGTTGAAGTCTGGAAGCTAGGAAGGAAGAAAGCGATAAAGACCTGGAAGGTTTTGCTTATCAGTATTTTAAAAGAAGGGGAAGCACCAACATCTTGACAGAGAGCTGTGGTGGCTGTAATATCTAAATATGGTAAAAACCCATCAGACCCAGCTTTATATAGGCCCATTTAAATTTGAAATTATTATAAAGTGCTTATATCTATAACAGCTAAAAGAATAATAAAGGTGTTGCCAAAATTGATAGCTATAGATCAGTGTAACTTTGTGGAGGGGAGATAGACACCTGGCAACATTAACAGAACAATGGATGATCCAGAAGGAATCAAAATGTAAGAAAAATACCACTGCTGTTGATGGGTCTTGATGCAGAGAAAGCATTTAACACAGTAAGCTGGGATTTTATGAGTAGGGCAATGGAGGCACTGCCACTCCCTGATACAATAATAATGTTAATTAAACGGATATACGAGGGATCAGATGCAAAAAGTAGGAAGGCTGCTCTCTATCTGAACAGAGGAACAGGGAGGGGGGGTGTCATCTTTCCTCTGTTATTTCAATCATATTTAGAGTCACTGACAAAGAAAATAACGGACTTAAAAATTCAAAGATATAACTGATATGGTAATCAAGGAAAGTTATTTACAGGTGATATTATTTTGCACCTGATAAAACCAGTGTTGTGGAACATTTCTGAGACAGTTTCATATATTTTGCCTTAATTTTATACCCTGAAAACAAAGCATATAGCTGTAAATTGCGTGTCCACGCATGAACTGGTTTAGCAATACCCCTACTTATGTGACATGATAAAATGAAGTATTTAGGAGTATGCATCAAAAAAGATTTCTTTCATGGCAGCTAAGGATATGTAGGAACAGGGTAAAAATATAATACAAAAACAAACAGAATCTGGAAGGTCTTGTTTATAAATATGGAGAGCAAGATACAAACAGTGAAAATGTTTTAGTCCATTTAGTTTTAAATACAGATCAGGCATATTTTTTATCAACCAGAGGAGAAGTCGTTGACAGTAATAAAGAGTTGATGAACTTTATCTGGGGAGGTGACGTGGGCAATAGTCAAGTGGGATAAATTCATCCTTCTAGGATTACCTGACTTGAAGGGATATTTTTGGGCTACACAGTTAAGGATCATATACGTAACACAAGCAGAGAACAAATTCAATGTGGAAAGGGATGAATGAAGAAGCGGGGGGGGGGGGTTCTAAGAAATAAGGAGTGTCTGGGATTTTGGATGCAGATACTTGAGAACAGCAGTCATACAGAATGTTAATAAAGTAAAAGAAAGTATTCTAAGAACTAAGCCAATAAGAGAACAGAGAATGCAGATTCTGCAAATAGGAATGACTGCACTTAGGGGTACAGAGAAAAGGCAAGAGGACACTGGTATTTACCCCAAAAAAACTGGCAATGAAACCAAGGTACTGGGAGCAAATAACTACAGAGAGAAGTAATAAATTGGGAAGAGGCCAAGTAGTAGTAGTATGATCTGCAGGTTAGAGACTGCCTTCCCTATCAGTGATTGAAAAGCAAAAAGAAAAGGATGGGGGGTCCTACGTGAAAGACCTGCTCTGGTAAAGATTTTAGTTGAATCTACAACAGAAGCTGTTGTTAAAAAAGGGGATAAGTAGTAGGAAATAAATATAAAACATTTTACAATAACTACAGGAATCAACCAGAAGAGGTTAGAAATAATTGAAGAGAGAGACTGGATAAGCAATTCAAAAGAAAACAATGGTAGGAAATATTTATGTCTCCCAAATATGCAACAAAGTCTAGAAGATTTTTGTCTGGAAGTGTTTGCATAGTTATTTTTATACTTCAAGCAGACTTCAAAGAATTGTTCTTCAGGTAGATGGTAAATGCTGGATGTGTGATGGGGAAAAAAGAGGTAACTGGGAACAATGTTTTGGGAGTGTAATGAGTTGGCAAAACTTTAAGAATACTATACAGAGTACTTTGTTAGAAATATTGGGGTAAGCAAATGGGTGCAATTAAGGAATTTTATTTTGAGCTAGGAGAGAAGATCTAAGCATAGTACTTGCCAAAGTAAGGTCTTGTTAAGTTTAATTCTGGTGCCTGTCAAAACATCAATTACTAGAAAACAGAAGGCAAAGTCTAAACCAACTATATTTGAAGAGATAAATGAACTGGAAGTGGGATCTTTAAAAAAGTAGGAACAAATTACATAGAAAAACTGGAAATTGTGGCAATAGTACATTCAGAATAATGTTATGGAGGAGGGAATGTTAATGGAAGGCAGGAATTGAACACTAAGATTTAGATTTATTTTTATACAACTATCATGAATGTGATGTATGTTTTTAATTGTGAACATGTTGACATTATTTTTACATAGATATATGTTTGCCTGGGTCTTAAGTGACAATTCAATAAAGGTGTTAAAAAAACATAAGTTTATATACACAGCATACAAAAAAAAAATTCCCACACCTCTAAGAAAAATGCAAAATATAAGAGGGAAAGACAATTCCCCTTCACTGCAATATAAAAAAAAGCTTTATACACTTACACAGAATCCAAAGCCACAACCCTCCAAATAGCTGCACTAACTCAATGGAATCTATTCTCAAAAGAATGGAAACTTATGAAAAATATCAAACACTGATAATTTTTAATTCACTACAATCAAAAAAGTAATGTAATACAATCTCCCTCCAAAAACACTGTTCACTGAAATCAAACTGCCAACAAAAATATTTTAATAGAAGGAAAAAAAATAAAAAGTAAAAATCAGACTGCAACTAGTCACTCAGAATACAAATTACTGGCAAAACAGACCCAGATTGTAACTCTACGCTAAAATATTTTTTATGTATAAATAGCAATTTGAATCCTAACAAATCTCTATGCTACAGCAAACAAGCGAACTGTCAGCCAAAAAAACAATTGGGACAAAGTATAGCATTTCAGCTGAGTACATATTTTTCTGGCATGGGAGGGTTGCAATAGCAGGAGAAACCACTAGCTACCCATCTCAGGAAAAAAAGTTTAAGTTAAATGGTGAGGACTACTTTTTCTCCTAAACATGAAATGTAGTTAAGAAAATCCTTTTGTTTCACTAAAGCCAGTCTGAAAAGTAACAAAACATTACTGTTGCTGTTTTTAAGAGCAATTATGCCCTCCAAGGTGGGGATTACAGGGAAAAGACTGAGAATACCTTCTGCCTGTAGTGCTGGACCTCAACACCCCCGAACATTCTTATTTCCCTGTAATATCAACTCTGTCAGGCTTTTTTTATATTCATTTATTAACCAGGTAAGCCCACTGGACAACTGTCCCTTTTTAGGCATAATCCAGGAGAATGACCTGGGTTAAGTGACTTGCTCAGAGTCATACAGCTGGGATACTGGAGGTAAAAAGAATCAAATGGTCAACCTGTGAGCACAGAAAGCAGCTTGTTAACACCTCAGAGCTCTGCACTAACTGCCATTATTGCTCAATTAATAAACTGAAGTAATGGTATAACACTGGATAATAGAGGGACTGAATATGGGAGCGCATTTAGTCATTAAAAAGTCAGCTTACTGTGTGCACTGTCTACAGCTAACACCACAAATCTGTAAGGTAATAGAAAGCACCTAGTACAAGTGTCCCAAGAGATTCTAACAGCAAACCACTGTTGTTGTTGTTGTATCTTTCAGCTTTTCCCGGTTAGGGGTTGCCACAGCGGAACTCCGGTCCGCTAATGATTGGCAGTAGATTTTTATGTACCGACTTGCCAGGCCTGACCCACAACCTTCAACGAAGGTACACCCATTTACGCATGTCTCCACACAGAAGACGCTTTAGCTGAGAATCGAACAGGACATCTTATTGTGAGGCGACAACGCTACCGCAGCACCACCACCACAGCTTCCAATAGCAAACCACTACTGAATACAATCAAAGTGAACTGAAGAAAGATCCTGCAGGAAAAGTTACTGGAATCTGTTATCTTCTCAGCACATAAAAAGCACTATGGGGGAACATGACTGCCTACACAGGAAAAAAAAATTCTATCAGTTTGCCTACTCCATCAAGTTATTTAAGGGATATGCATTTTACTTATGCGGAAGGATAATTTGTTACAATATGTCAACTGCTAGAATTGTTTTTACAGAGCTTTACCGAAGTGCAGACCACAGCCTAAAACTAAATGCCAAGAAATGCAGTACTGTGTCCTTACACAAAACTGAGCAACTATGCACCTACCACATAAGTATCAATCATTTGAAAGCAGACTCCGGCAATAGGGCCCTGGGCGCTTTGACCACCAACTATCCTTTGATCATTATGTATCCACTACTGTTAGGAAATCCTTTTACCTTGCTAGATTTATCACCAGTTTTTTTTTCTTCCAGATCTAAACTTCTCTCTCTCATCTCCTTCCCTCCTCAGGCCCATGACAGAGAATATAATGGCCCCTTTGGTTTGTACCTCTCTAAGCGGAGAATGAGACACCTCAGCATTTCATAAGATAAAAGGCACATCTTCCTTCTGCTATAGAAACCTCCTTAAAACTCTCTTTTCTGTTGGCTAGAAACTCAACAGGTGTATCTAGCTTTCAGAGACCCAAAGGTTTCAGTCCTATGTGACTTCTTGCACATCTGAAAAACTACCACCACTTGCAACACCCGCTGAAGAGCTCTCATCTTTTAAAAAAACATAAACAGGACCTGCTAGTGAGATAGCTATACATATATTACAGAGAATCACTCCTACGGAACAGACATCCTTTGGATGTAAAGTAGCTCCCTGACCCTTATTCAGTGTAATATGGGGGAATGGATGAGTAGTTATAAAATGCACCCAGGGTTCTGGCTCCTCCAGCCCTCATTGAATGGAATCAAAACTAGGAATAAATCAGTCATGTGAATGGGTACCTATGATTTGGGTATTGTGGCTAGGCTACTAAGGATCCTCTGGATCAAAGATCTAGTATTCACCTATGTAACTATGGTTTGCATTGTGCAGGACAAGACAAAACACTTACTTTCAGTTTCTGTCCATTGTCTTATTAAAAAGTTAATTTACATTGACATAAACATTCTCGTGTAAACAGTGTTGCCTCTCCCTGTTGCACAAATACAGATCTAATATTTGTTTTTCCTATTATACTTCGATGGTATAGTAATTTGACGTTCAGGAGACACTTCCACCTAGGAATTCTAGTAGGACATCTGGGCGCATGATTTCATAGTGTGCAGTGTAAGTACTGAACAATGCTGTTCTCTTTCTGTATCCAATTCCATTATTCATTTTCATCTTTGACAGACCCACAGCCATCAAATACATAAAATCTACTACATAATTTATGGTAACGAAGTACACCACATTACATGTTTAGTATTTATGACAGAATACATAGTCACCCTTAAAGAAGGCTACAGAAAGATCACCTTTAAATGGAGGTCTCTCTCTGCTATGTCCAGGATGTCTCGTACAGTAAATCAAAAGGGGTGACTCCTGTTTAAGCTTGAAGCATCTCTCAGAGCAAAAATGAACTAGGGATGTAACCGAACCCAGTACAAAATAATTTTTTATATGGCCCTTTTTTTAGCACAGACTCGAGTTTTATTAAAGCATTCCATTAACCCAGTCTAATGGTGGTAGACTGAACTTCTTAGCTACATTACTTAAAAAATGCCACAGCTGGTGCATTGACTTGGACATAAACAGGGATCCATGGTCTAGTATTTCTTTGGGTAGCTTTACCCTGGTAAAAAGTAATGAAAATCCTTTTTCTATTGACTTTGCATTAACTTTTTACAGAAGTACTACTACAATGTTACAGCCAACAAGAACTGCAAGATCACAGATGTGCAAATTAATGGGAGTTCAGTAGCAGATCTTGTATATTATATACACCTTTAAAACACACACACAAACACACACTGGATATAAAAAGTTTACACATCCCTGTTAAAATGCCAGGTTTTTGTGGTAAATGAGACCACAATAAATCATAGGGGAAAAGAATATAAAAAATAAAAAATGTACAATAATCTAGTTGCATAAGTGTGCACACCTTTAAACTAATACTTTGTTGAAGCACTTTTTGATTTAATTACAGCATTCAGTCTTCTTGGGTAGGAGTCTATCAGCATGGCACATCTTGACTTGGCAATATCTGCCCACTCTTCCTTGCAAAAGCACTCCAAATCTGTCAGACTGCGACATCTCTTGTGCACAGCCCTCTTCAGGTCACTCCACAGATTTTCTATTTGATTTAGGTCTGGGCTCTGGCTGGGCCATTCCAAAACTAATTTTCTTCTGGTGATGCCATTCTTTTGTTGAGCTGGATGCATGCTTAGGGGCTTTGTCATGCTGAAAGGTGAAATTCCTCATTATCTTCAGCTTTCTATCAGACGCCTGAAGGTTTTGGGCCAAAAGTGACTGGTATTTGGAACTGTTCATAATTCCCTCCACCTTGACTAAAGCCCCAGATCCTGCTGAAGAAAAGAAACCCCAAAGCATGATACTGCCACCACCATGCTTCACCATGGAAATGGTGTTTCCTTTGTTGATGAGAAGTGTTGTTTTTGTGCCAAATGTATCTTTTGGAATTGTGGCCAAAAAGTTCAACTTTGGTCTCAAAAGACCATAACACATTTTCCCACATGCTTTTGGGAGACTTGATATATTGTTTTGCAAATTTTAGCCAGGCTTGGATGTTTTTCTATGTAGGAAAAGGCTTCCATCTTGCAACCCTATCCCATAACCCAGACATATGGAGAATACAGGAGATTGTTGTCACATGTACTTGCCAGAAATTCCTGCAGCTCCTTCAGTGTAGCTGTAGGTCTCTTGGCAGCCTCTCTGACCAGTTTTCATCTCGTCTTTCCATTGATTTTGGACAGATGTCCAGTTCTTTGCAACATCACTGTTGCCCCACATTTTCTACACTTTTTGATGACTGTCTTCACTGTGTTCAATGGTATATCCAATGCTGTGGAAATTTTTTTGTACCCTTCTCCTGACTGATACCTTTCAAAAATTAGATCCCTTTGGTGCTTTGTAAGCTGTCTGCAATCCATGGCTTTTGCTGTAGCAAGCAACTGAGTAAATGTCAGGAAAATCCTACTAGGACAGTTGAACTTTATTTGGGGTTAATCAGAGTCTCTAACTGCTGGCAGGTGTGCACCCAAAAAGACAATGTAATTAAATCAAAAGGTGCTTCAACAAAGTATTAATTTAGGGGTGTGCACACTTATGCAACCAGCTTACTGTACATTTATTATATGTTTTTCCCTAACATATTTGTTTTTCAATTGAATTGTACAGGTTATAGGTCACATTAAAGGTGGGAAAACTTTTGAAATGATTTACTGTGGTCTCTTTTTTTTTATATATCAGAAAAACCTAGCATTTTAACAGGGGTGTGATCCACTGTATTCTGTATTTTATATATATATATATATATATATATATATATATATATATATATATATATATATATATATATACCCTTCTCTGTTAAGGCAGGCCTTGGCGACAGCTACTTAAAGTCTTCACTTAATATGGATGATCTTGATTACTATTACCCCATCTGTAAACTTCTGTTTAGTAGTATGGTTACTGATAATGTTGTCTATCCACATGTTGAATCAGTTTCACAGAAATACAAACTTGACAATCTATTCTACTCTAGATTCCACAAGATATTTTAAAAAATATGTCTCTCATTCAAGACATGACTATTTTTCTAATGTCCATGGCTCAGTGTTTCTATTCTGTTCTTTCTTGCTCTGTCTTTAAGAACTAAATGGACTACATCAGTCTTCTGGACAACCTGCTCTCTCTTTCTGGATGCATCAAAAGGACAGTATCTTTTCTTAACATTTCTTCAAATACCACCTTGTCATTTCTGGTGTCCCGCATGTCTCCATTCTGGTTCCTCTATTTAAATGATTCCATTTGAAGAGCTCATGTGGAGAAGAGAATTTTGCTCACTTCCCCATCAAAATAAACTGTCTAAAGCAAACTCTGTTGGTAAAGGCTTGGAATGTTTCCAAAACTGAATAGGTAATAATGTGAGGCTTAGGCAACACCCCCAGAACAGTACACGTCTAGTCATATCGCCAAACTCAGAGTCTTCTATGAATATAAGCTTGTACATGGTGGGAAGACTTGGTGTGGTTAGTATATACAATTCTGAGGGGTTAGGGCTGCAGGTGGGCTTACCTCACTGCAAAAAAAGTTTTAATGCTCGCTGGAGGTGATTTTGGTGAAATGCTTTAGAGTTTTTTTAGTGTTTGCAAAGACTGCCTTCAACGAATCAATGTGAAATCAGGCTTCTTCCTGTCTTGACCACTTTAATTCCCTATACCCTTGGATTCCTAACATTGAAATGGAATAGATGCAGCTGACAAAATTCAGCAAGCTAGCTATTCAAAGTACTCATAATAGCTTTGGTTCTTTGAGGTTTGCACAGGCTAACAACATGGTGCTTTATCACCTTTAAAGATTTTAATTTAGTGCATTGAGGCCTGTGACTTGGGTCCCCTTTATCTGAACCTTTTAAGCCCTTGTACCTTTGTTACGTCTCTGTTCACCTCCTCCAGTGGATTGCTGGAACTTTTTTTCAACACTCTAGGCACTTTTCACAGATCTTTAATCACCTCCACCATGGACTGCCACAGACTCAATATGCCTGCCAGTTTTAAGAGGTTCCTGAAAGTCCTCCTTTTCACACTGCATAACAAGTCTTCAGGAAAATTTGGAAGACTTATGGTTTTCATAGCCAAGTACTAGGCTAGCTGCCCTTGCAGGCCATTTTAAACCTTTCCAATTTCACCTTTTTATTCTCTAAATAATCAATTACATTTGGTTATAGATTGGCCTTACCTATCCCATGGTCATTAATTATACATTTCCCCTAATGAGGGTGACTGTGATCATACCACAGCTAACGGGAGGAGATCCATGCATGGAACAAAGCATTTAGGAGCTACCTCTGCCCATTAGCAGTACAAACAGTTCTGGGGTAAATTTTGTGCTTTGCATTCACAGGTCTAAGTTATGCTTGAATATTCTCGCTCGTCCGGTCAGGATAAAACAGACAAGTGGTTGTGGGTTCAGTTCAAGCAGCTTTATTACAAAACATACACATCAGGAATGAGGCATTGTAATTTAAACTTATAAACAGACTGACTACCACACTCATACATGTTAACACTCTGGCTGTTCTCTCAAAAGGGCACTGCTGCCTGCATGTGCTCACTATTTATATGCACATGCCTACATCTGAAAATTCTTCTTAAAGGTACATACACATGCTCTGTTCTACAAATATGGACATGGAGGAATTTTGTTTTACACGGATGAGGAGTCTGCTCCACAGCAGTGGTATCCACTGCGAGATATGCCTGTTCCTCCATTCTGTTGATGTTGCAGAAGAGGTTTACACCCCCCCCCAGAGTATTTCTGATACCATTTGACCTGCTGATGTGCAGTAAATCCATCAGTATTGGGTCAGAGAACACCTTGTGTACCAGACACAAGTCACATCTTAGCAGTTTGTAGGACACAGAGTATAGTGGGGGCTTACATTTTGTCCATATACATATCGCTTAGGCCTTGTATCCTCTGTGGGTGTTCCAGTTGTTGCATGTGTTTGGACAGATACATGCTAAGGGGTCATTATAGTCAACGACTGGCTTAATGATGGCTAAGTAAAGGGGGACAATGACTTCTCTATATCTAAACTCAATCCTATTGTTTATAAGCTGTGCAATACAGAAGGACTTTCTTACAACAAAAAAAAATGTTGGTGAAAAGTTAGGTCACTGTCCACATAAGTTCCCAAATCCTGAACAACTAGGTCAACTCTTGGGGTGTATTGTCAATTTAGTAGTTCCCTGGGGTAGATAACTTCTCAAAGGATACAATAATGCATTTTTTGCATTTAGTTTCAATCCATAATTTTGGTTCCAGTTCTTTATTGGAGACCAACCTTCCTGATGGATGGCCAAAGTCATCTTCATCTCTTATATGAGATGTGTATAGTTGTGTATTTTAGTTATTTATTTTAAATGTAATTACACTTTGTTTCAAGCATTTAAACTTTGAATAAGTGGCCCTCAAGGAGTCTGATGGAATAAAGCATTACATTTTATCACATAACCAATGTAGCAGATGTGTGTTTATCTCACATAAGCTGACAATAAAGAAAAATGGGACCTAGTACTGACATCTGAGAAGCCCCCTCAAGAAGACTATGCAAGCACAGAAAGCAATAACTATTACTTTGCATTTTCAAATTGAAAATGTTATAAAGTACATAAATTTCAATAGCAAACTACTTGAATTTTTCTAATAATCAATATCTCATAAGGTCTCAAAGTACTGAATAAATTCAAAAAAATCTAGAAATAGGCCGGTAGTTAAACCGACCCATCCTACTGACATCTAATGTCTTCTAAATTTAAGATGGCAGCAGAACCTATATTGTAGCCTATACAGCATCCATGACAGCACAATGAGGAAATAGTATATCAAGTCTGAAAACATCAAACTGAAACAAAAGACATATTGGTCTTTTGCTTGCAGTTTTCTTGTTTCCAAACTGGCACCAAAGCACTGCATTTGTGCAATTCAAATACCCTCTTAGACGGACATAGGCTTTGCGTGATGTACATTACTTCAAATATTTCTACATATACATTAGGTTGTCCAGCAGTCGAATTCCACTGTTGATTACAGCATGCTTATGACATGCTGGAAATGACTCAGTTGTCACTGTAGTTTACTACACATTTTTAATTTGCAGTCATAAACAAATGGGAAAGCATCTAGCACATATTGGGCCTGATTCAAAATGTCTTGCTCTTGGTTTAAGTGACTTACTCCAGTGTAACCCTACCCCAATTCTAAAACACCTGCTCTCGGTGTAACCCAGCCCCAATACTAAAATACTTGCTGCTCTCTATGAAAGTCTGCTTTAAAGGTAAGCCCTACACCAGACTAAGACCCTTACACATTCAGCAGTCTTTTAGAATCGGGACCATTTTGCCAATGTCTTCTGCCATGTACATGATTTTTTTTTTGCAATGTTCAGAGTATTTGATTCAGTACACCTGTAAAATTAAGCCTTCAAAAATTATATACTAATCTCCTTGTTTAAACATATTACTTTCATTTCCTTTTCAATTTTTTTTTGCACAACCATCCCCCTGTGGTGTTAAAAATCAGACACTTCTGACGCTGTGCACTGTATAAAAAACATTTGGTACTTCTGA
The DNA here is from genome assembly GCF_019279795.1 of Protopterus annectens. NCBI lineage: Eukaryota > Metazoa > Chordata > Ceratodontiformes > Protopteridae > Protopterus > Protopterus annectens. Next base: position 679,576,847 of record NC_056729.1, read on the forward strand.
CTTCACATTTCATAGCTCAGTAAAGATAAGCCTATTATGTATCTGCAGTTGGCACAGATGATCAAGGAGATGTTAATGAGCCATTTCCAGTGTTCCAGGGCTTGACTCCTTCATTCTGCATAGCTTAACTGGTGGCTCTGTACACCAGACAGTGCCCCCAAGAGGAGCCTGGAGAAGGTGCATGGATATCAGTGCTCTAGCTTGGTTAACAAAAACAAAACAAAATAAAAGACTGGGAAGACAAAGACTGCATCCCATCTGGATGATGCGGTCTGCCTCATTGGCTACTGATAAAATATTCATTATGGTTTAAGTTACATATATTATTAAATGACTGCCTAGATGCTTATTGTTATAATTTCAAATTTTTTTTTTCAGAAATGAAAATATAAACTGTCTACAACAGGGGTGGGCAAACTTTTTGATTCGTGGGCCACATTGAGTTCTAACATTTGACAAAGGGGCCGGAACAGGAGCAGATAGATGGCATGCTTTGAAAACATCACCTCATTGGGGGAAAAATATACATCTTGGGATATGGAGAAAACATGTGCTTTAATTTCCAATGAAAATGAAGAAAAGCATTACAATAAAATCTCTGACTTCGAAATGAGTCTTTAAACACTGAAAATCAAATAAATGACCATTTTATTTTAAAGCACTGAAAGTTCTGTTATCCTTCAGGATATCACCATCACTCTCCTACTGACTGTCTTTTTTTTCAAAAACGGTAGGAGATGCAGATGTACTTGTCCTGTGCCTTTTATTCAATTTGTTTCCCCGGTGCCAAAAGTCAACAACGACCAGTGCAAGGACAAAACAGTTGCAGCAAGTCAGTCTGTGAAGCGTTATATTTGATCTGCGCGCACTATTTTAACAACGTGCGTATCACGGAGACACACACATTTTAATGGGAGCAGTGTTGTTGGTCTCCATTTTTAGCCAGCGCATCAAAGTCTGGAGTTAGTTTTGTTGTGGCGATTCTCAGGATGGATCTGAGGTGTAGGTCTGTTAACTTGGATCTGTGGCTGGCTTTGTTGATGTTCATGATGCTGAAGGTCTGTTCACACACGAAGGTAGAGCCGAACAAAGCCAACATCATCTGCGCCAGCCTTAGATATGGAAGCGGCATCATTGAGTGAAGCATAGAAGTCATTTAGTTTCAGAGAGCTGAACTTCTCTTTTAAGGCAGGGTTGGACTGAAGGTAGATCAGTTCGAGCTGAAGCTCCTCTGGAGCTGTTTGAAGTCTTGTGACAGAGGAAAGGCCACCAATTGAAGTGACTTGTCAATTTTGTGAAATCCAAAACCGACGGCAGAATTCTCTGTGCAGTGCATCCAGTGACTCACTGTATTTCTTTACTTTTGCTCCGGCCTCTTTCAGCGTGGCTAGTCTAGGAAAATGAGTGAATGACTTGTTCAAAATCTGCCTGGAGAATAAAGCCAGCTTGGATTTGAAGGCTTTCACGTTTGTGTACATGTCATGCACAAACTGCTCCTTCCCTGCAGTTTCACGTTGAGCTCATTCAAGTGTGAAAATACGTCCGTAGCAAGCGCAAAGTCACACATCCAGCTCTTGTTGCTCAGCTCAGGAAATTCATCAGTCTTCCCCTGCTGCTCCAAAAACACGCCAATCTCCTCTTTGAGCTCCCACACTCGTTGAAACACTTTGCCCAAACTCAACCAGCGGACACGGGAGTGATAAAGCAGGTCCTGGTGATCCGCATCAGTTTCCTCCAGGAACGCAATGAACTGGCGGTGCTGAAGTCCCGTCGCGTATGAAGTTGACGAATTTCACCACAGGATTCACAACATGATTCAGCTGTAACACCGATTTACATAGAGATTCCTGGTGGATGATGCAGTGGAGGAAAATGACATCCTGGTCAGGGTTTTCATCTTTCACTTTATTCTGGATTCTCCTCAGCAGGCCAATGTTTTTTCCCATTAAATTCAGAGATCCATCTGTGGTGACGTTAACAAGCTTACTCCAGGGAAGCTTCATGCTTTCGATGGCAGCAGACACCCGATCAAACAAGTCCTCTCCCCGTGTTTGTCCTTTCAGAGACTCCATTGTCAAAAACACCTCAGTTATTTCAAAAGTTTCGTTGATTCCTCGGATAAAAATGAGGAGCTGAGCAGTGTCTTTGACATCATTGCTTTCATCCAGTGCTAAAGAATAAAAAGTGAATGACTTCGCCTTTTTGTTTAATCTGCTGGTGATATCTTCATCTATTAGTTCCACACGGCGAGTCACTGTCCGCAGTGATAAACTGATTTTCTCAAATTTGTCTTTGGTCTCCGGGCACAAAATACCTGCTGTCTCTACCATACATTATTTAAAAACTCGCCCTCAGACAGTGGTTTGCTGGCCTTTGCTATTTTGAATGAAAGCATAAAACTGGCCTTCGTACTTGACTCTTGAATGGCAGTTTGACGGTGAAAAAAACTTTGCTGAGCCTTCAAATTAGCTGCCACCTTCTCAGCAGCAGCTTCCCGTTCTTTTGTTGAGAGATTGCTAGCATAATTAGCATGCTTTGTGGCAAAGTGGCTAATATTATACTCTTTAAAAACCGCCACAGTTTCTTGGCATATCAGGCAAACAGCAGATGATCGGTGTTCAGTGAAAAAATATTTAGTTGTCCACTCCTTATTGAACACTCGACATTCTCTGTCCACTTTCCTTTTCTTGGGTCGTCTCATCTTCATAGAGGGGCGGTGGGTCAAAGGGTAAAGTGCAAACGTGAAGTAATAGGCCTACGCTTCACCTCAACAAAGCCAATATATCTAAAGTTCGCCATCTAGTGAGGAAACATCAGAATTGCAGGGGAAATAAAACATTAACAAGGTTAATTTATTAAATTTTTTCAAGTTTGGCGGGCCGAATCAAAACGTTTAATGGGCCGCATGTGGCCCCCGGGCCGTAGTTTGCCCATGCCTGGTCTACAATATACACGGCACCCCTGCAGATGGTGGTATGGGCAATTTTAAGTTTAGTTACTTGCATCAGTTTACCAGGAAAGTCTGAAGGAGGCCCACAGAGATAAATTTCACAGTATATATATTGTAACAGCAAGATTAAATATGGTCGCATACTTCTTGATTAAGGCTAAAGAGAGCACAATACAACTTGCGGAGATTACAGTAAAACAAAATACAGTAGTACATGATTACAGTCAGACAGAGCAAAGTGAAATTCATTGTCACTGGCAAGTGAAATACTACACATTAAGAATATTTTATTTGGCATATAGTCAAGTGTAAATGTTTAAGTAGCACCCAACTTGATTGCAGATGGGAGGCAGCATATACAGCTGGAAAGTATTCTGAAGCGAAGCATTTGCATGGCAACCAGAGGAACACCTTTACAAGAAATGAAAATCCTGTACGCATACAAGTATTTACCGTTGTTTACCTGGAAACTCCAACGAGGAAAAGCCCATTTTCACGGGGACTTCAGGGAGAAAAATCTTTAGCAGATGCTCATGACAAAACATTTTTTTTGGAGGGGGGGGGTGAGTAACTTCTCTGTAATGACACCATACAAAGGTAAAACAGATATTTCTTTTATAGGGACATTACCCATCATATTGAATTCCAAGTATGAAATATTTAGTATGCAAACAGTTGAAGCAGACATTAGATATGACTTGCTAGGCATGGGTAAGGACAGTTATACTACAGATGTTAGAAATAAATGAAATTTAGGTAAGGAGTATGAAACATTACTAGGTAGGTACACAACAGTTAAAGCCAGATGAGGGAGAAAAGCACTGTGTACTTGATGGGTCAATGAGCAGTACAATGGTACTTACTGACATAAGTCAAAAAGTATTATAACTTGAGAGGTGTAATGACATCCAAACCAGGATATGTAACAGGGCTATGCCAAGTATGTACAGTAATACGGTCACAGCTGAAGAGCTTTTCTGGACTAGTATACCTAAGTGGTTACCAAAAAGTGCATAAATATTACGTACAGTATATACTTGGAGTCAACAATGTGGTAGTGAAATATGAGTATGCCCACACAACACACAAAGTAAAATTTAAAAATATATATGCTAAGATGACATGGTTACGACAGACAGACGAGGTACATTTGTGAAGACCAAGATGAAAGAGAGAGCTTATGGAACCGGAGTGAAAAGTACGGTTAAATTCAGGACAGTAAAAGCCTTCTTAATGAGTTATGTGAATGAATGAAAGACATTTAAGAGCAGATCTGACTGCACAATTAAATCTTATTCTGCTTTTCAGAGTAGAGCCCATTGAAAGGTAGGACATTATGCCCACACTTTCATACTAAGCTTACTGATGGAAAGTCATCAAGAAATGTAGCCCGATGGGCCTTACACTGATAATGATACACTACCTTCCTCTGCACAGGAAATCATAATGCATGAATTTGCAAATACCGATCATTCAATAAGGATGGCTTCAAAGGCGGTCTCATAGGCTCTTTGATGGAGAGACTGAGTCCATTCCAGTGGTCGAGAATGCACTGGTTAAAAACTCTATTATGTTAGCAGGTGTTTTAATTTTATAGTGGAAGTTAAGGTGTTTGGACTGGGTGTTAAACTGTTTGTTCTTTGAAGTGGGAGAAGGTCAAAAAGTACAGGTCTTTTATTAAGCAAAACACTAAACATGCATTCACTTCAAGAGCCTGTATGAAACAGAGAAAGGCAAAGTAAAACGTAATCTGCCATGACATCTCACAATGAAAATTTTTAGTTAGGAATACTTCAGTCATTCAGTAGAGTAAATTATATTCTGGCTGCGATGTCCTTTGACTCGCTGATGAGAAAAGATCTTGGATTTGAATATTCCTAGATTTTGATTTGTTATGGACTTTAATTGAATTGTAACTCACAGAATAACAGCACCTAAGAATATGAATGTATCAACATTTTCAAAAAGGTAATTAACTTTTGGTAATTGCATAAAAGGCAGCGTTTATGACAGGATCCATAGCAAAGGGGGGAAATAAAGCAGCTTTGTCCTTACAAAGGGGGCAGATAATTTGACCAGTGTTTTTAAAATTATGCTGTCACTTAATATTAACTTTTAAAATATTTTTCTGTGCCTATCTTCAATCTGATCTATTCATAACTGATGAAAATGTTGCCTATTAATGTCACAAACAATAGTGGTCCCAGTACCACACACTGTGGAACTTCAAAAGAGATGCGTCTCGAGTCTGATGAGGCTTCATTTCCTCTTGGCACCTCTATGCACCCAAGGAGACAGCACCTGAGCCATCTACACAAGTTAAATTTGTTTGTCTTAAACTTAATGCTTAAACATAAGGACAACTCTGGCTTCAGCAAAATACTAAATTATGTCCTCTGGATCAGGCAAGTTTTCCAGAACTTCCTACAGCTAAAGCCTAAACCACAGATAAACACCAACAGAAGCTGGTGATTAACTCAAATCAACAAGATGGGATCCTGACTGAAAAAAAAGACACACCTGGCAAAAGTTTCAGCTGAGCAAAGTGGCAGAGAGAGCTAGCAGTGCAGCAATAGCTCTAACAACCAGAACGTGGATCGTGTTGGTCTTAATTGTCATTACCAGTGCAATGTAAATTTACCTTAAAGCCACCAGTGGCCAATGCACACATTACAGCACTTAAGTAACAGTCACTGTGACAAATCTGCCAAAAGCTTGGCTATAGAATTGCAAACACAATGAAACTAGTTGAGAAATGTGCCAAACAGCCCAATGCAGGAAAGACATACAGTAATAAACTCAAGAGACTATGGCACAAATGGCAATTACTCAGTTCCCTGTTGCTATAAGATGGTTGATGCAGCAAATGCTCAAGAGATAAGAGACTTTACGACAGTCATCACCTGATCCTTGATTGAGGGCACATCCTCCAGATACCGCATCCTTGACACAAACTCCAGTCTACCTAGTTCTGCAAAAAATAATTGAGAAAGACAGAGCCATGAGAGGTCTTTTGTCTGCATGGTCACAGCCCCACACCTTGACAGGACAGTCTCGCAAACGACAGTTTCATCTGATAAAGCAGGCAGATTCCAAAGTAGGGAGAGGTAAAACAAGAGTATCAGCAGTAATACTTCAGATCTTTCTTCCTGGTGATATCACCTTAAGGTTGCATACAAACCATGGACAGCAAAGAAAGAAATCTAGAGCCCCAGAGGACTACACATCACACAGGTTCACAAGCAAGTATCACGCTAGCTGCCCTTGTGGGCCATTTTAAGCCTTTCCAGCTTTCCTCAAAAGTGAGGGCCAAACCCTGTTACCTTGTGTCTGTGAGGTAAACACCTTAACCACCACACCAACCCACAACTAAAACATGCTAGTCTTAAGAAAAAAATAACAGGAGCAACCAAAAGGGCAGGGAAAACAAGAGAAGACTGTATCCAAAAGGCTACACTGGGAATCAAGGCATTCAGTCTCGATACCATGATCCAGGACATCAGAAACTCCAATACAGACTATATATACTAAAACACTTACAGTACAAGGTCAATCACAAACATTGCGTGGGCAGTCTTAGTAGTATACAAATCCAGAAAACTGACTGATAGGTGCAATTAGCTCTTATTAAAAAAAAAAAAAAAAAAGAAATGCAAGTGACAGGGTGATAATTTGTAAGATCAGGCAGTCTAAAGATGACTTCAAGAAATGGTCTAATAAAAGACCAAGTACAGGTGGAATGACACCTATTTTTAAAAATGCACACAACCTGGAAAATGACTGGACTGAGGCACACAAGCAAGATAAAACCAATCTAAGTGGTCCATGGTCCAGTCCACAACAGACAGGATAAATAGACAATATCACACACAAGCTGCTCATACTGAGTATTGAAAAATTATATCTAACCATAATTAAGAGACGCATGTTCACAATCACTGGTATAACAGACAAGTTGAAACATCTCACGTGTAATTTAGGCACCTTTATTACACCAGTGCAGACATAAGTCAGAAACAAGTTTTCTGCTTCGGTAGATATGCTGGACTGCATAGCACTTCTACAATCCAGAAAAAAGAGAGTAGCTCTTTGACTTAAGACTACAGAAACTTCAATGGACAGGAATGCTGCTGGCATCTTATAAGATGCTTCCAGGTGGAAGATTGTATATGATCATACAATCACAGTTCATCTTCAATGCAGACCTGATTCTGGCTCCATAACTCAAGTTCTGCTCAGTATTCCGATTCTATAGTTTTGTGTGTGTGTATATACATACATATATATATATATATATATATATATATATATATATATATATATATATATATATATACACATACATACATACATACATACACACACGCGCACACACACACACAGCATGCATATGTGGCCACAAATCTTGGGTTGTACTGCTATCCTTATAATGGCCCTAGTGGTTGTTAGACTAATATACACTCATGAACCTATACAGTAAGGTAGGTATGACCCATTTTGTCAGCAGCCACAACTAGGACAATGGATAAGAGGTGCTGGCCTGCACATTAGCAGCAGCAAAATGGTACATATGAAGTCAGATGCTGTTTTAAACCACAAATCAGTATCATGCTGCAATACGAACTGCACTTGGGTTGATGTGGAATTACTTCATGTGACCCCTGACAAAGCTACTTAAGCAGTTATGGTTTTAATGATGGATTCTGATGAAATCCTGTTTCAAGATGGAAGTGCTTACATTTTAAGTTTACACACTGAGTTTATATAATTTTTTTTTTATTAGTTGCATCGGTCTGAATGTAAACGATATGTGGCTGGGATTTCAGTTAAAACTGGAAACTTGTTTACAGGACATGAGCTTAGGTTACAGAGTAATTTTGTTTGTGTTTGTGTGTGTGTTATACATATTTATATGCATATATAGCTCTACTTTGACCCATCAAATTTACAGTTCAGCGAAATGCAATTTTGAGAGTTTGTTTTTGCGAATGTGCATTTATCTGAAAATGCACTTTTGTGAAAAACGAGTTCACCGAACAGCAAAAGAAAAAAAATACATGAAATAAATTTATACACGGGGGGGCTTGCCTGCATCCCTCATACCCCGCTACTTATATATTCTAACTTCGAGATCGCACTACAGTGTGGAAAAGGGATATTCCCTTATCCCCACTGTACCGAGATCTACAACAAGCAGCTCTCCTCCCATACACCAGTTAAGAAACACCATAGCTGCAAAGCCACAGGATCACAGACCCGGCAAACTCTTCAGTGAACTGTTTTTTGACGAAAGTGCATTTTCAAATAAATTCAATGGGTAAAGGTAGACATATATATATATATATATATATATATACACACACATACATATATATATATATATATATATATATATATATATATATATATATATATATATATATACAAAATCTGGATTATACATACATATTTGTGTAACCAACTTTTAAATGGCTTGTAGCCTGGTTATCCACTGTAAATACCTGGCACATGACTGTAGTGTAACAGTTTAGTTAATTATAGACTTTACTTACTGTAATCAAACAGACATTATGTATCCTACTTGTTATACGACCGTTTCTTAATTGTAAACTCTGGGCTAAGCCTAAAAGTGGGTCACTTGAATCAATGCTCTGCCCAACTTCAACACTTAAATATAGCTAAATAAAATATTTATGTAACAGCCCACGCTACACTAAGTATGTTCCTGTCATAGAATAGCCTTCAAATGAAAAAAAATAATGCTTTAAGTATGTGAAATCCTCCAAAATTCATAACAGAAGAAGAGAACATGGTCAGCAAAGTTCAGTTATGTAAGTAAATTTCCCATAACAGTAGATTTTCCAATGATCTCTGCTGCAGTACCCTAAGCTATATGGGTAGATTGCAATAGCTTATAGGGAAAAGGTGGAGGATGAAAGAGAAAGGTCCAGTAGTCTTTGCATTATGAACCTAGCAAAGCCTGCCCTAAACCTGTGGAAGGATTTTATTATAGTGCTTTGTAAAAGTATGCAAAGAAGACCAAGTTGCTTACTTCTAGAATCAAACCTTTTCCAAAAAGCCATAGATAAGGCCAAGTCATTGTGGAGTGAGCCTTGACCCTGTCTGGAATCGTTTTGCTGTGCAGGAATAAGAGCTAATAGCTTAAGAAAAACATTTAGAAATTGTCTATTTTGACACTAGTTTTCCATTCTTCTTACCTTCACAAGAAATGAACCGATCAGAAGTTCTGAAAGATTTTACTCTATCAGAGTTGTCTGTAGACATCCCAGGTATGAAATATCCTCTCTATCACTTTTAGGTTCTGGAAAGAAGGCAGGGTGATGGATAGATTTGCTTAACAAACTTGGATACCACTTTAGGCATAAAGAAAGGATTCATTTTCAAGCAAACCTTGAAACCATATCTTTGTGGAAAATGAGATAAAGCTAACCCACCATAATTGCAGAGGTTGGCACAATGAGTGAAACTGTTTTCCATGTTAAGAACCTCAAGTCAGCCTGATTAACCAGTTCAAATACAGCAAGTGTTTGTTTTTCTACTGGTTTTCTGGGAGACGTGTGTAGAATCCCTTTCAAAAACATTTTGACATAAGACTGTTTCGAAATAGGGGGATCTGTGGGCAGATATGCTGAAATGGCTGACAAATGAAGCTTGGTACAGGAGTAAGACAGGTCATAGGACAGTAACTTGCACAAATACCGTAAAACCAGACAAACAAGCCCTAAATGGGTACTGGCTCTTTTGTTGGCACCAACTAGAAAACCTTTTTCCCTTTGTTAGCTTATGATGTTCTAGTAGCAGCCTTTTTTGTTAATATCTGCTGCATGACCTGAGAAAACAGGTGCTTAAAAGGTATTAAAACTTTATCATCTAGGTAATCAAATGCAGTTGCTGGGGTCAAAATGCATCAAACACTCCTGATCTTGTGTGAGTAAATCAAGTCTGCGAGAAAGCATGCGGTAATTGCCCCTGGACATTTCCAAATAGAGGAGGAACCACTGTTGCATGGGCCAGAAGGGAGACATCACAATGATCCTTACAAGTACCCTTGAAATCAGTGGAAAGGATGGAAATGCATACAGGAACATCATTTCTAAGGAAATCATCTTTCAAGCCCTTTTGCATGGAGGCCTGGAACAGAATTTTGCCAGCTGAATGTTTAAATGAAAACTCCAGCCAAGCTAGAACTTTCAATGAGTGACCTCTCAAACCTCTTGAATCAGAGGCACATGGAAAATATGCAAATGACCCTTGTGAACACCAAGTGTTTCAGCTAATTGGCGATTCTGAATGTCCATGACTTGGGTTTTGTCGTTTTAATGGACATTTTCAGGCTAGGTTAGGTTAGGACTAAATTAAGGTCCCAAGGAGGAGGGAGATCTCTCACTGGAGGCCTAAGAAGAGATGTCCCTCTCAAAAAAGCTTTACAGAGCTTATGAGACAATGTCAGAATTTGACAAACCAACATGAAAGTTAGAAATGGCCGTTAATTGTACCCTGATCGTAGTGGAAGCGGACCCCAAGTGAAACAGTTGTGCTAGGAATTCCAGGATTTCGTGGACTGGGGCTGAAAAGAGATCCACATTCCTAGCCTCTGCCCAACAAGAAAAACATTTCCATTTGCTAGCATAAGTTTTTCTCGTTGTAGACTTGAGAGGAGACGATAATCTCATGTACTGCTGGGGAAATTCTGAGAAGCCTGGCTAAGGTTGGAAGTGGAGCAACCAAGCTGTGAGCTGGAGAGTTTGGAGGGAATGATGCAACCTGCCTGATTGATGAATCAGGAGATCTGGAATTGGGTCCAGAGTCCAGGGTTGATCGAGAAGGTAATGCTGCAGGAATGGGAACCATATCTGTCGAGGCCAGTAGGGGGCAATGAGGATAATTTTGCAACCCAACGATTTTGCTTTCTGTACGAGTTTCGGTATCAGGGGAAATGGAGGAAAAGCATAAAGAAGTCCCTGAGGCCAATCGTGGACTACAGCGTCTGTGGGTATGTGACCTGGAAGTGGAATAAGGGAGAAGTAGTTGCTGCATTTGCTGTTGAAGGGGGTGGCAAAAAGATCGCAGCAAGGCTGTCCCCATTTCGGAAAATAAGATCCGCAACTTCTTGATTCAGAGACCACTCGTGAGGCATGAGGATAGCCCTGCTGAGCCTGTCCGCTATGACGTTGGATCTCCCAAGGATGTACGTTGCAATCAGAAAACGTTGGGAGGAAATCGCCCGCTGCCGAAGTGCGAGCGCTTCTCAACACAGGGGGTAGGCTCTGGTTCCATCCCGCTTGTTGATGTACCACACCACTGACATGTTGTCTATTTGAATTGCAATGGTTCCGGAAGGAAGAGAGTTTTGAAGGGCTTGCAACGTCAGGAGCACTGCTCTCATTTCCAGGACATTTATGTGCAGATGGTACTCGTGAGGTTGCCAAGTGCCTTGGACTGTCCTGCCCAGATAATGCCCCCCTCACCCTATCAGGGAGGCGTCTGTCATCACTGTGGCTACCGGACGGGGTTGAATGAAAGGTCTGCCCTGAGTAATTAGTGGGGAGACCATCCACCAAGAAAGATGTCTTTTGCATGCATCTGTGATCAGGATCATGTGAGTCATGGGTAACTCTTGGAAAGGCCACTGAAGAATTCTCATATGAAAGCACGCTAATGGGATTAGAAGAATGGCTGCTGCCATGGAACCCAGAGTCTGAAGGACGCACCTGACTTGTTCCTTTTGCTCTGCATCAGAATCTGAACTTGCTGACATATTACGGACACCCTTTCTAGTGGTAGCCTTGCAAACATATCCCTTGTGTCTAAGTCTGCTCCTATGTAAGTGATAGATTGACAGGGCAACAAGGCAGATTTTTCAAAATTTATTGTAATGCCTAGCTGGGAGCAGATTGTGATTGTGTAGTCCCGTGTTTGCAGGAGTTGATGCCTGGTGGTAACAGTGAGGAGCCAGTCATCTAGATATGGAAACACCTGGAATCCTTGAAGTCTCAGGTGAGCCATGACCACTGCCATACATTTGAACACCCTGTGGGCTGTGGTGAGACCGAAGGGCAGAGCTCTGAACTGATGACTGGCCCCCAGCTGGAAGCGAAGATATCTCCTGGAGCCCCTGTCCATCTTGATATGGTAGTACGCATCCTGAAGATCTATCGAGCATATCCAATTGTCCTGACCCAGAAAGGATAGAATGGACTGTAGCGTGACCATCCAAAACTTTGTTCTTTGTACAGACCTGTTTAGTCTGCTGAGATCCAGAATCTGTCTCCAGTCCCCTGTCTTTTTTGGTACTAAAAAGAACCTTGAGTAAGTTCTGGATCCATGCTGGTCTGCCGGGACTTCCTGGATGGCTCTTTTTTCTAGCAGTTTTGAAACTTCTATTACTGCCTGCTCCTTCAGATTGGGTGGAACATCTGGAAGGGTCTTCCTTGACCGTACTGGGGGGGGGGGGGGGGGGTTGATGGAAGGGAATTTTGTAACCTCCGGATATAATGGACCGTACCCATTTGTCTTGTGTTAAACTTTGCCAGGCTTTTGGGTACAGTGAAAGTCTTCCCCTGACTGCCTCCAGAGGTGAGCAGCAGGGCAACCCCATGCTGGAAGGGCTTATCAGAGAAAGATTCTCTTTTGCCCTTGTTCTGCGGACCCCCTCTGCCACAAGGGCAGCGTCTATTATTGTTGTTTCCCCCTCTGCCTCTGGAGGAAAAATCACTACGTGTGTCAGGCAAGACTCCCTGAGAGTTATGGAACCACATCTTCCCACTCTTCTGACCCTTGGGGTAAGGTCTAGAGGGAGTGGTAAAATGGACCCCCATGGCAGAGAGAGTGTCTTGCCTTCTTGCTCACACCTAGTCAAAGTGTCTTTCACCTATGGTCCAAAAAGAAAGGAACCATCAAAGGGAGTGTTGGTGAAGGACGCTCGAAAGGTTTCTGCAAAGTTTAACACCCACATCCATGCATGCTTCCTAAGGGCCACACCCATACCTGCGGCTCTACTCGCCCCATCGGCTGCATAGGAAATGAGCCTCATGGAGGAGTTAACAGAATTAAGTCTCGCTAGCTGGGAAGCTACTTTGGCTTCTGCTCCCTCAGCTGTTGGATCTTGAAGGGGATCTCAGAGCTCTTTAAGGAGATCCCTTTGAAGTCGGGTAAAATGACAAAGGTAGTTCAGTGACCTCATAGAAAAGGTCACTGAAGCAAACATTCGCTTCCCGTATCTGTCCATCGTCGTAGACTACTTGTTAGGGGGAATGGACAGATGAAGAGGTCTCCTCTAACTTTTTTTTGGTGGCTGCTGCTACCACCTTGGCATCAACAGGAACACCTTTCGAAAGGAATTGCTTATCCTGGGGTGCTGTAATGAATTTATCAGGTCTCCTCGCAGTTGGTTCCACTGTATCCAGAGCTGACCAAGCCTTTCGTGCCACCACTGTCATAAGTGGATCGAAAGGCGGAGAAACCCAGGTGGTGGAAGGTCGGGAACCGAAAGCATCCAGAAATACAGACTCATCCTCGGTGGGGGCTACAGGATTCCAGTTTCCCCTCTGCTTAAGCATTTCTAGGATGTCCGAGAAGGAAACATCTTCAGAGGGGGATCTCGGGGACCCTTCCGAATCATCTAAGTCTGTATCAGAAGTGACTCGGGCGAGTCAATGTGCTTCCTCTTACAATTTTTCTTCCGAGGGGGCTCCTCTGAGTGATCAGGAGAGGCCTTGGAAGAGGAGGAAACACCCAATGGGGTGTCCTGGAGCATCGGTTCCCTACGCTTGGGGTCTGGAGGAGGAGCAGAGGTTGGCACAGGCACTACAGGAGATGGAGCCGGTGGGGCTGAAAGTGGAGCAGACTCAGAGGACAGCACACTCCGCATGACATCAAAGGCATCCCCCTGCGATGATGCAGAGAAAGCTCCGGTTCCAAAGAAATAGGAATCTTTCTCCGCACCAAGGGGTATGGCTCTGAGGCCGATGTTGGAGCCGAGCTCACCTGCACCATGAGAGGGAGAATGGGGTCAGACAAGGGTCCGATGCCACTCGTCCCCTCGGAGCCGACGAGGGAGCCACGGTGCCAAGATCCCTCGATGGAAGGTACCACCGAGGGAGTTGGAACCGTAGGCGAAAGAGTTATCGGAGCCGATGGTTCCACTACTCGAACCCCAACAAACTCCGGCTCCGAACTCATTGGAGTCGGAGGAGGAACATCAAGAGACGTGGATGGAGCCGATACCCGTCGAGGAAGGCTGGACAACAATTTAGCTAGTGCCTGCGACTTTAGCAACCTACTGACTACTCTCTCCATGATCTCAATGATCAGACAGCCTAGAGGATCGAAAGGAGTGAGAGGATCGGTGACTACGCTCACTCTGAAGTAAAGGAGACTGAGGAGCCGAATGCACTGACTCTAAGGAAGGGGACCTCAGCCTCTTGTGGCGCCGCGACAGCTCCGAAGCCTCTGATGGAGCCGACGGGGAGATTGTCTTGTCGGTGCCAGCCAGAACCGATGTAGAAGGTAAATCCTGTACTGAAGTCGGCTCCAAAATTGGTATTGATGGCTTACTGGATTTACAGGATTTCACTGGCTGTGAGCTCTTGGCCGGTGAATCCTGGGGTTTTAACAGACCCTTGAGAATCGACTTATTCTTACTCTTCTGCAGGACTCTTGGACTAAAGGCATGGCAAACAGAACAAGAGTCCTGCAGGTGCACAGCGCCTAAACAACAGACACAAGAAGTGTGCCCATCTGTCAGAGACATTTTCTGACAGCATGAGTCACACTTCTTAAACCCAGAAACCTTAGTTTCCTTGGACATACTGTAGAAATGAAACCAACAATAAAAGAACAATTTTCAGTTCTACAAGAACAAAAAACACACCCAAAAAGGCACACAAGTACTACCTAGAAAGGATATAGATAAAGTTTTTTTTTTTTTTTTTTTTAAGAAGGCAATAGGAAAGCCTATAAGGAAATCTAAGTTAAATGGCTAACCAGGGGAAGGGGGGAGAACTCTCTATGTTAAACGAGTTCTACAAAAGGATAGTATAGAAAAAACAATTACCTACCACAGTAAAAACACTATCACTAATAAAAAGATATTAGAAGAGTTAAATTCTAGTAAGAATTTACACAAACAAATTCTATACAAGCCTGAGCCAGAAAAACGACACCTCGCAGCTGAAGCGGCAAACAAGATCTGGGTAGCTATCGCTAGGCATCATGGGATAAGGGGTAGCCTCGAGCCAGTAAACAGCTCTCAAGCTATTGAAGATGGCCGAGTCGGAGCCAAGGATCGGCTCCAATCCCAACCAGCAAGAATGAAGGAGAGATAGACAACTTAACATCATATATTACAGCTTTGGTTACTGAAGCAGTGATCAAAATGATGAACATCTGAAATATGCATGCATACCAGATTCAGCACTTATCCAGTATACACCCTGATGCAACACCACACTGCCACTGCAAAAAGACTTTTATGCAATGATCTGCAGATAGTTTTTTTCAGACTGTTACCACTTCATAAAATGTATTCAAGTACACAGAGGATGAAGCACACACTGCCTTCACTAAAGATTTGTTCATAAGCGTCACTGATTAAAAAAGTTTAAGTTATTCACAACACTGAGCACAAACTGCAAAGACTGTCCACATTGCCATTGTTTAAAACTTTCACACATTCTTCATACAACACACAAGCAATGCATTCCAATATTCATTTGCTTGTGTGAAACAAAACATTATCAACAACTCAGGCATAAGTTGGGCTATGATGGAGTGGTTTATTGTTTTGGCTGTAATTTTGTGCATGTGTATGCATACTGCTGTTATTTGCATGTCTAACAAGAAAGTCCCAAGTACATGTACCCTACACACATGCCAGAAAAATTATGAGTTATGTGCTTTGTGAAAATACATTTTCATATATTTTTTTTCTAAGTTGAATTATTGACTAGTTGTGCTTGACGAGTTGGGTCCTCAGTGAATTGCAACTCTTGAGTTGCAGTCGAAGCCAACACAGCTTCAAAACTGTGGCAACACCCTAGACCGATGGCAATGGGGGATGAAACTCTCTCACTACCACAGATTACCAGTGTTTAGCTAACACAGGTGCTAGAGGAGCCATGCAGAGAAAGATAGGAGTGAGTAGATGACATCAGCTCACCCATTCTGAGGAATGGAGGTTGGGGTGCAGTTTGCTATAGTGGTGACACCTGCTAAAGTGCAAGTATACTGCCACCAGCAATGGGCCTCCTGTGCAGTGGTGCACTTCTTACAAGGTTGTTGGCACCTGTAATAGCATGCACTGCTCTCTGCAAGCTGCCACTGGGACAGGTTATGTAGTGCAGCACTTATCAATGACGTAAGGATGATGACGTCTGCTGCTGCCTCACATGGTGCTCATGCCAGAGAAACAGCTGAACCACATAGTCGCTGCTTCTGGGAAATGAACAGGTCATATTAGCTAGACAGAGGGCAGAGCTATATGGTCAAATCAAGGACTGGGAAAAATACAGTAAAAAATGTTATTGCCATACTTTATTCTAAGTGTTCCATACTGAGCAGCAGTGGCACATTCCCCCATTATGTATATTACCACTACGTATCCCAGGTAAAAAGTTATGATTACCTGTCCAAACATCCTAACTGGTTTTAATGGTTATCAGGGAAGTTACTCTGCCTGATATGCAAGAAGAAACTATTCAGAAATGGGAGATATGCTAAGTTAGGTACCTATTGCACCAGCTGGAATTTTTAATGTGGTCATATAGGTATAAACAACAAACCAGGTACTTGTTTTACTACTGGTTCTATTTAAGTGTAGTAGTTCAAAAGTTTGGGGTCATTCATAGCACTGAAGCCTAAACAGATATCACCCCTAAGGAACATAGTATGTGACTGTAAAAGGCTATGGCTTTTAATCTATTACAGTAGCTTAGGGTAGAAATACTGGACATCGTTTTAATAAGGAAACATAAGATATCTCAAGATGGTTTAGGTGCTTAGCGGGGTAAGCCTGATGGAAGTACTACATTTAATGCTGGGCTTAATAAGGAAAGGATAAAACAGACCTTAAAGAAATAAAACAAGTTATGCAAGGTAGAAAGATTTTCTAACCATAACAGAGGTGTGGTGGTCAAAGAGGAGTTGCCTTTCATTTGTTCACTAGGTAAGAAGACTGGCCCCAAGAACATTTTCAGCAATGACATGGGCTGAAAAGCAAGACAAACTATGAACAAACATGTACTAAAACTGTATATACAAACAAATTAGGAGTTCTTACATATTTGCAAGTTTTCCATTCTCACAAAAATACTGTACAAACCTATCATAACAGGTTATTCACAATTATCAATAAATAACATTTGCAGTTAGTGTTTTCATGAAAATGCATATTTCAGGGTAAAAGTGACTAAAGAGATGGGAGTACTGCTTTCAATGCATGCCATGGTATTCAGCAAAGATTGTGGTTATATTTACACATGCTCTCCTTAGGAAGATGCCTTTTAAGATATGATTTGAAGGATTTAAGACTGGAAACTAGACTGCTGTTGCCGCGGATTGAAATCCAGCAGGCAGGTACAATTCTGAAGAATGCTTTTTCACTGCTGGTTAGTTTGGAGGGAGGTCTTAATTGCAGGTTGTGTGCTGATCTAAATATTTGGGTAATCTACCAAAAAACACAGAGCACCAGCGGTTAACGCAAAAAGCTTTACTTTCACCAACAGACATCTAGTACCTTGTCTTTTCGCCTTCAAGGATAAAGAATTGTGCTCATGCTCACAATAATTACCAGGTGAACCCCACCAAAAATTAAATCTCATTACATTCTTAAAGTGCACAGTGCTCATTACAAATGGAACAATCCTTTGTAAACATTGCTTTCTTTACATTTTTATACCCATAAATAAATATATAAACTTTCATTTTATCAAAATTGTCCTAAAATTATCCTACAATTACTTATTTAAATAGCTGATTCATTAACACATTTATGTTAAATTTAAGTTGACCTCCAAATTGAGACCCTTTGGATAAAGTGCACCAAAATTCAGTATAATTTTACTCTCCAACACATTTAATTTCTGATTTATATGCCCCCCCCCCTCCCCAATATGAAGTAGTTTGGGCCAATATGCTAAAAAAGAATGAACTATCATTTCCACCATGCATATTAATAAAATCTCCCCCTATGGGGCTCCTAAAATTTCTGTTACAAATATCAACCGCTGGTGCTCTGTTTTTTTTTGTTATTTTAGCCTGTGTGGCTAGTTCATTGTTTTTCAATATGTGGGTAATCTCACAGATCTGAGGTAAATGCTTAAGTGGTGGACAGAAATCTTTTAATAGCAGTTTGTAGATGAGAGTTCCTAGCACAAAAAAAGATCTGGAGGCAAATGGCAACCATTCCCCTATTTGAAAGGTGATGCAGTAGTACTTATAAGGGCTGTTCTCGGTTGGCTTGATAAGTGAAATTTTGTGGGCCGAGTAAGCTGTTATAATAGGCGAATCCCGGTTCTAACTTAGGTAGTAGTAAATTAATGGCTGTGGCACATCTCAGCTCTGGGGTGAGTAATTTGGATAGTTTGTGTGATACTTTATAGACCAATAGCTTTTTTCTGCTTATTTTTGAGTGTGTCTAAAAGTTGAGGGTTTTGTCAGTCATACTTAGTTATTTCTACATAGTTGTAACTGGTGTGGTTGCCGAGGGGTCTGTGATGGTTATTTAACCATTTTGTCCAAATTTTTGAGTGGTTTCTAGTAACACAGTATTGGTTTTCTTAGTGCTGATGGACAGTATCTATGAAAAGCCTGACAGAAATCCACTGACCTTGTAAAAGAAAGTTGATGGTGGAAGAGTGGGTTCCAAGCTACAGTCTGTAATGAGGAAGCCCCAGGGCAGGTTGTTAATTTACATACTGAAATGGTCAAAGAACTGAACCTTGTGGTATGCCTTTGGCAATATTTCCAGATAGGGGAAGACCATCTGATTGCTAAAGGTTCTGTTAGCAAGAGAGAGTTGTGGAACCAGCTGGTCACATTCTGTGAAAACCCGCATAGGTCTAGAATTTATAGTAGCAAAGAGAGTGGTCCAATGTTCCAAAGGCTCTCTTAAGATCAAGGAATATGGCTCCTGTCCTACATCCACGTTATTAAAAATCTGATTGGTAAAGAGAGCAGATGACAGTGAGGGTACTGTACTTAGGACAAACTCCATGTTGTTTGCCACTTAAGATATTATACTTTGAAATTAATTCTAATATTTGGTCATAGATGAGTTTTTCAAGGGTTGCGGTGAGTGGACAGAGCATTTATATGCTGAAGTGGAGTTGGGTGTTATGGAAAGAGGTATAATATGGGGTCATATTTAAAACTGTAATGCAGGCTGTTGGTAGTGAGAGACAGGTTATAAATATGTGCTATTGGTTTGCAGTGGAGTTGCACATTGTGAAATAACAGGGCTGATGCAGTGAAATTCATGGCGGTAGGTTGCATTTAGCTTTTCTACTTTTTTTTTTTTTAAGACCTGCTTTGAGGAGATGGCTTTAAAACAGAATTTGGGGTATTTCAGTAATTTGTGAAGTGCGGTAGAGAGGTTACCAAGACACGTGCCATATTTTCTGATGACTGGGTCAAATTTAAGTGGATTATTAGTGATATGGTACACGGCAATGATCGTAGATTTAACAAAGGAAACTATGTTGTGTTTCTCCATACTGACAACAGGCCTGTAAGAAACCCAATAAGCATCTGTTCAGTACAACTCTTGCTGGAGAATTTTAGGAGAATGCGATTTGATAACTGCCCCCAGTTTGTAATCGGCAAACTTGGTGTTAGCTTTCATGTCAAAGAAGTATATGCCAAAGACATGATTGTCCCAGGATAGATCCTTGTGGGATACCATGGGTGACATCTTTCTGGCTTCTACTGCAAATGGGAGTTCTAACTCAATGAGGAACCAACTTACCAAGCACAACTGGTCAGTAATGCAACTTGGCAAAAAAAATTACACAATTTTTCACAGGAGGTAAGCCCACTTTACCTCCCATGTGGGGGAACGTCCCCACAGTCTAAATATTTATCAACTTCACGGTCACACACATACACAGACAAAAGGAGTCACCTCCCAGAAGAATAGAATAGTTACTGGTGCATACTTGGAAACCACACCGGCAGTGATTTCTTATGCAAAGAGCGATCTTCATTGAGCATAACTCAGACAGATGCAATCGCATTCACTTCAGACATGAACAGTAGGGAATCCTTTGTTCTCTCTAGAACAAAGGCCCTGAACCTTGGCAATATGGGTTCTGTAAGACAGCCAGTTAAACATCCAGCAAACTACATATGGATTAAGATTGAGTTGAGCGTGTCAGTGATTTCAGCAAGGATCATAGGAGATTACCAGGCTATCAATGTGGAGGTCATTTTAAGCCTAGCCATTTCATCCCAATACCATAGAAAGGGGTTATGTACCTACCATAACCTGGCATCTGTGTTATCCTGTCACTATTTATTACTCTTGGGTCTTGGATCAGACATCAGATCTGAGCCGGTGACTTTTTATACAGCTTCTAGGAGTAAGCGCCTCCCACTCCCATGATCCCTTGCTGCCCTCTAACCCCTCAGTTCAGGTTTGCCCTGAGCTAGGGAGCAGCTAAGGACTACCTAGGCCACCAGATAGGGCATTCCCACATCCTCTAGAACCAACAGGACGGGGGGTGGAGGTAGGGATAGTGATGAATAATGACATAGGATATCACAGATGCCAAGTTATGGTAAGCACATAACTCTTTATCTGATGTTGTCCATGTCATTATTCCTCACTCTTGGGTCAGAGTCCCCAGCTACCCTAAATCCTGAGCAGCCTCATGAAGGGCATGCCAAAGAACTGTGGAGCTGAAGGAAGCCCCGTTCCTGGAGACAATGTCAAGTTTAGGCTCAGTGATTTTCCCAAAGATTCATTGTCAGTCTGCAAAGGGGTAAGAAATGGGTGCCCCTTGCTTGTTTATGTACCACATCACAGTGGTGTTGTCTGTCCCAGATCAGTAGATGGCCTTGCCGCAGGTTGTCGAAGGCCTCGATGGCATGCATTACTGCCAAGCATTTCCTTTTGGTTTATATGCAGATGTGTTTCCTTTGGAGACCATTGTCCTTGTATACATCTGCCCTCCATGTGCTTCCCCCATCCAAGGTCTGAGGCGCCTGTGGTCATGGTCTGAGTTATCTGAGGTTTTGAATGACATACCTGTGTTTGCCTGACTTACCGAGGCCCACCATAGGAATTCCTTTTGTAGGCATGGAATGAGCGGTATGGTTGTCTCTAGGTTGTTGCTGTGCTGAGACCATAGGCTTTTAGGTACCATTGAAGCTTTCTCATGTGTAGTCTTGCTAATGGAACCAGGAGAATGCAGGATGCCATGTAACCCAGGGCCTGTAGGAATCTCCTTGCAGTCATCTGGGTGAGTTTTGCCAAACCTTTGAAATAATGAGTTAACTTCTCTTGCTTGTCTTCTGTCAGGTAAGCCATTTGAGAGGCTGTGTCTAGATTGGCTCCTAAGAAGGTTATTTGCTGGGATGGCTGAAGTCTTGACTTTTGGAAGTTGACTGTGTATCCCAGAGCCTGTAGCAATTGTATGACATAGTTCAAGATTTTTGTCAAAATCAATTTGTCGTCCGCTTGTATGAGGCAGTCGTCCAGGTACGGGTAAATTTGGATCCCCTGTAGCCTGCAATGAACAATTACTTCAGTCAATTGAGTCAAAAGTAGGGGCCAGGCATTTTGTGAATACTCTGGGCGCAGTAGATAAGACAAATGGCAATGCTGAGAATTGATAATGCTCTGGCCCTGCAAGAAATCTGAGGTATCTTCTGCAGCTGTGTCTGATAGGGACATGCAGGTATGCCTCCTTGAGGTCCAGAGTAATCAGCCAAGACCCCTTGCCCAGCATGGGAAGGAGTTGCTGTAGAGTCAGCATTTTGAACTTTGGTACTATGAGAAGAGTGTTTAATGCGGACAAATCCAGTATTGGTCTCCATTGAGTTTCTTTTCTTGGAACAAGGAACAGTCTTGAGTAAAACCCTGGCCTTGTTCTTGTTGTGAACTCTTTCTATTGCTTTGATCTGAGCAAGCAGAGAAATTTGCTTGATAGCCTCTGCCCTCTGGTTTTGTGGTAGGTTTGGCATGCCTTGCTTTCTTGGTAAGGTATGAAAGTGGAACCTGTACCCTTGGTCTATAATGTCCAAAATCCATTTGTTCTTTGTCAATCTGTGCCAATTGTCTGAAAACAGAGATAATTTTCCACCCAAGGGAGCTTCTATTTGCTCCTTGGTCAGCGGAAGTAGAGGAAAGTCATTGATATTGTCCCTGTGGGGCAGGGGAGACCCCTGTGTCACTTCTTTGGTTTGCTGGTTGCCATTGTCGTCCCCTGTAAGAACCTCTGTATTGTCCTCTTCCTCGCCAATGCCTGTTTTACCCCTTTGAAATCTTTCAGGATTAGGAAAGGACCAGTTTTAGAAGGCCAATTCCTGCTGAATCTGGGTGGCTGAACCTGAGGAAATCTTTGACCGTCTGAACTGATTTTGCTTTTTCCTCGATGGACTTTAACACATCTTTAGCATTAGCACCAAAAAGCTTGTTCGCTTGTTCTTTTCCAAGGGTGCATCAAGAAGTTTTGCCTTAACATGATCTGGTAGAGGTTGTTCTTTTAACCATGCATGTCTACGAATGACCGCCCCTGTCATAGCTGCCCTACATGAAGCTTCCAGTGCATCATATCCACACTGCAGAAAGTGATTGCTGACTTGCTGAGAATTATGTACAGCTTCCTGCAAAGACTTCCTGTCTAAAGGTTCAGGAGAGGCCAATGTTTTCTGTAAATCATCTAACAGGTAATCCTGATATTGAAACATATGAAAGAGGCAATTCAAAGCTCTCATAGATAAAGTAGTGGAGGTGTAGACCTTTTTCCCCCATCTCTAATGACCTAGCTTCCCTGTTGGAAGGCAAAGGATTTTTGGAGGTGGATGCTGAAACCCCTTTAGGTCCCTGAGAAATAGTTTCTAAATCAACAGCATGGGCCCTAAAGAAATGAGAATGTGTTTCTGGGACCCTATAATATCTGTCTGGCTTGGCTGGAGCAGGAGGAAGAGTATCCGGGGTAACACTGGAGTCAGAGTATAGGTCATCCAAAACATCAAGCACAGGAGGAATAGCCGGGGGCCTGTGTTGGGGCTTTTAAGGAAGGTTCAAGGCTTTCTGGAATCAGAATATTCCTGGCCTTGCCACTTAAAATGTTCCCTCATGGTATGCAGAACTTCCCCAAAAGAAATATCCTCAGGAGGGAGGCCGAGGGGATGGAATCCTCTGCATCCGAGTCCTCATAGGTCTGGAAGAGCTCTTCCTGGCCATCAGAGTGAATTGAGTCCTCAGAATCTTCATCTGAAGGGATAGGGTCAGAGGGTTCAACCCGGGGCCTCTTATCAGAAGGAGGCTGGGATCCTCTCTCAGGATGGGCCTGTGAACCTCTAATCATGGAAATTAAGTCTGTGGCCATAGTCATGATTTGTGTTTCAGGAGTAGGCTGAGGGAAGGCTTTAACAGTAAGGTGCGTGGTCTTGCTGGCTGCCTTAGCACGTGTGTAGGCCTTAATAGACATGGCCATAGGAGGCCTAGCAGCTCCACGTGCAGGAGTGACCTTATCTACAGCAATGGTCTCGGGCATTTCCTCGGTTACAGTATCCGGAGGAAAATCTATAACAGGCGTCGGTGTGGCCTCCGGTATCGGAGGTATCGGTAATGCGGTGTCTTCAGTTCGGAGTGGTGAAATAACCGCCTGAGGGGGAACCGGAGCACTCGCGGTAGGTTTTGGCGTGGAGTCAGTGGAAGACACGGGCCGAGGATGTCGGTCCCGGTCTTTTCGTTTCTTAGGAGTCTGCGATGTCGGAAGTTCCGACGGCATTGTATAAGCAAATTTATCGCCGAAAAAGTCTTCAGCGAACTCCGCCCGGCGCCTGAGAGTGCGCTTATTGAAGCGAGCACAGGCGACACAGGCCGAGACGTTGTGGTCTGGGCCAAGGCAAGGAAGACAGTAAGAGTGGAAATCCTTATGAGGTATTTGTTTACCACAAGACAGACAATTGTTAACTTTTTCAATAATTTCTGACATCGGCTGAGGCAAGAAAAGGTCCCCAACGGGGTACTTAGCTTTTTTGATGACTTCGGATTCGAAGAATACAGGAGCTGACTGACCGGCACTTGCAAACTGCTTCTGCTTCGGGCACCGCACGGCAAGAAAGACTGGAGAAAATGGCGTTGGCTGATGCTTATATACTCCAGCCGCTCTGACGTCAGAGAGAAATGCGACATCAGCCGACGTCGGACCCAGACTTTGGAATCCAGCCGACCGAGGGCTGCCTGAGGCAGGACAACCCATATGTTATGACTGCAGTTGCATTCTTGAAGGACATCTAGACTGCTGTTGCCGGGGAGTGAAATCCAGCAGGCAGGTGCAATTCTGAAGAATGCTTTTTCACTGCTGGTTAGTTTGGAGGGAGGTCTTAATTGCAGGTTGTGTGCTGATCTAAATATTTGGGTAATCTACCAAAAAACACAGAGCACCAGCGGTTAACGCAAAAAGCTTTACTTTCACCAACAGACATCTAGTACCTTGTCTTTTCGCCTTCAAGGATGAAGAATTGTGCTCATGCTCACAATAATTACCAGGTGAACCCCACCAAAAATTAAATCTCATTACATTCTTAAAGTGCACTGTGCCCATTACAAATGGAACAATCCTTTGTAAACATTGCTTTCTTTACATTTTTATATCCATAAATAAATATATAAACTTTCATTTTATCAAAATTATCCTACAATTACTTATTTAAATAGCTGATTCATTAACACATTTATGTTAAATTTAAGTTGACCTCCAAATTGAGACCCTTTGGATAAAGTGTACCAAAATTCAGTATAATTTTACTCTCCAACACATTTAATTTCTGATTTATATGCCCCCCCCCCCCAATATGAAGTAGTTTGGGCCAATATGCTAAAAACGAATGAACTATCATTTCCACTATGCATATTAATAAAATCTCCCCCTATGGGGTTCCTAAAATTTCTGTTACGAATATCAACCGCTGGTGCTCTGTGTTTTTTTGGTATTTTAGCCTGTGTGGCTGGTTCATTGTTTTTCAATATGTGGCTAATCTCACAGATCTGAGGTAAATGCTTAAGTGGTGGACAGAAATCTTTTAACAGCAGTTTGTAGATGAGAGTTCCTAGCACAAAAAAAGATCTGGAGGCAAATGGCAACCATTCCCCTATTTGAAAGGTGATGCAGTGGTACTTATAAGGGCTGTATAAACCTGAGTATTTTGTTCTTGGTTGGCTGGATAAGTGAAATTTTGTGGGCCGAGTAAGCTGTTATAATAGGCAAATCCCGGTTCTAACCTAGGTAGTAGTAAATTAATGGCTGTGGCACATCTCAGCTCTGGGGTGAGTAATTCGGATAGTTTGTGTGATACTTTATAGACCAATAGCTTTTTTCTGCTTATTTTTGAGTGTGTCTAAAAGTTGAGGATTTTGTCAGTCATCCTTAGTTATTTCTACATAGTTGTAACTGGTGTGGTCGCCGAGGGGGTCTGTGATGGTTATATTTAACCATTTAATCCAAATTTTTGAGTGGTTTCTAGTAACACAGTGTTGGTTTTCTTAGTGCTGATGGACAGTATCTATGAAAAGCCTGACACAGAAATCCACTAACCTTGTAAAAGAAAGTTGATGGTGGAAGAGTGGGTTCCAAGCTACAGTCTGTAATGAGGAAGCCCTAGGGCAGGTTGTTAATTTACAGACTGAAATGTTCAAAGAACTGAACCTTGTGGTATGCCTTTGGCAATATTTCCAGATAGGGGAAGACCATCTGATGATCTGATTGCTAAAGGTTCTGTTAGCAAGAGAGAGTTGTGGAACCAGCTGGTCACATTCTGTGAAAACCCGCATAGGTCTAGAATTTATAGTAGCAAAGAGAGTGGTCCAATGTTCCAAAGGCTCTCTTAAGATCAAGGAATATGGCTCCTGTCCTACATCCATGTTATTAAAAATCGGATTGGTAAAGAGAGCAGATGACAGTGAGGGTACTGTACTTAGGACAAACTCCATGTTGTTTGCCATTTAAGATATTATACTTTGAAATTAATTTTAATATTTGGTCATAGATAAGTTTTTCAAGGGTTGCGGTATGTGGACAGAGCATTTATATGCTGAAGTGGAGTTGGGTGTTATGGAAAGAGGTATAATATGGGGTCATATTTAAAACTGTAATGCAGGCTGTTGGTAGTGAGAGACAGGTTATAAATATGTGCTATTGGTTTGCAGTGGAGTTGCACATTGTGAAATAACAGGGCCAATGCAGTGAAATTCATGGCGGTAGGTTGCATTTAGCTTTTCTACTTTTTTTTTTTTTTTTTAAGACCTGCTTTGAGGAGATGGCTTTAAAACAGAATTTGGGGTATTTCAGTAATTTGTGAAGTGCGGTAGAGAGGTTACCAAGACACGTGCCATATTTTCTGATGACTGGGTCAAATTTAAGTGGATTATTAGTGATATGGTACATGGCAATGATCGTAGATTTAACAAAGGAAACTATGTTGTGTTTCTCCATACTGACAACAGGCCTGTAAGAAACCCAATAAGCATCTGTTCAGTACAACTCTTGCTGGAGAATTTTAGGAGAATGCGATTTGATAACTGCCCCCAGTTTGTAATCAGCAAACTTGGTGTTAGCTTTCATGTCAAAGAAGTATATGCCAAAGACATGATTGTCCCAGGATAGATCCTTGTGGGATACCATGGGTGACATCTTTCTGGCTTCTACTGCAAATGGGAGTTCTAACTCAATGAGGAACCAACTTACCAAGCACAACTGGTCAGTAATGCAACTTGGCAAAAAAAATTACACAATTTTTCACAGGAGGTAAGCCCACTTTCCCTCCCATGTGGGGGAACGTCCCCACAGTCAAAATATTTATCAACTTCACGGTCACACACATACACAGACAAAAGGAGTCACCTCCCAGAAGAATAGAATAGTTACTGGTGCATACTTGGAAACCACACCAGCAGTGATCTCTTATGCAAACAGCGATCTTCATTGAGCATAACTCAGACAGATGCAATCGCATTCACTTCACACACGAACAGTAGGGAATCCTTTGTTTTCTCTAGAACAAAGGCCCTGAACTTTGGCAATATGGGTTCTGTAAGACAGCCAGTTAAACATCCAACAAACTACATATGGATTAAGATCGAGTTGAGCGTTTGTCAGTGATTTCAGCAAGGATCATAGGAGATTACCAGGCTATCAATGTGGAGGTCATTTTAAGCCTAGCCATTTCATCCCAATACCATAGAAAAGGGGTTATGTACCTACCATAACCTGGCATCTGTGTTATCCTGTCACTATTTATTACTCTTGGGTCTTGGATCAGACATCAGATCTGAGCCGGTGACTTTTTATACAGCTTCTAGGAGTAAGCGCCTCCCACTCCCATGATCCCTTGCTGCCCTCTAACCCCTCAGTTTGGGTTTGCCCTGAGCTAGGGAGCAGCTAAGGACTACCTAGACCACCAGATAGGGTGTTTCCACATCCTCTAGAACCAACAGGACGGGGGGTGGAGGTAGGGATAGTGATGAATAATGGCATAAGATATCACAGATGCCAAGTTATGGTAAGCACATAACTCTTTATCTGATGTTGTCCATGTCATTATTCCTCACTCTTGGGTCAGAGTCCCCAGCTACCCTAAATCCTGAGCAGCCTTATGAAGGGCATGCCAAAGAACTGTGGAGCTGAAGGAAGCCCTGTTCCTGGAGACAATGTCAAGTTTGTAGTGACTAACAAAGGTGTGAGGAGAAGACCAAATGGGTGCCGCACAAAAGTCATCTATGGAATGATGGGCAAGATAGGCAGCTAACGTAGCCACTTACCTAGCAAAATGAGCTCTGATTGGCCCTGATAAAGATAAACCTTTGGATGAATAAACAAAGGAAATGCACATCGAAATCCAATGGGAGATAGTTACTTTGGACAACGCCTAACCCTTCCTGTCAAGAGAAAATGCCACAAACAGTTGGTCAGAAAGCCTTTGTCCTATCTAAACAGAAATGCAGTTGTCTGTGCACATCTAACATATGCAAGAGATATTCCCCTTTATTAGTGAAATTTGGAAAGATGACTGGCAATTGGATTGACTGGCTCAAATTTGCTTGTGGCCACATTAGGCATGAATGAAGGGTTGGTTCAAAGGTCCACTCTGTCTTTATGAAAACCATGAAAGGTGGTTTGATAAAAACAGCCTGCAACTCCGAAACTCTTAGCTGACATTATGGCTACAAGAAAATCCATCTTCCATGACAAGAATTTGATATTACATGAGGTACCAGGCTCAAGTGGGCTCTGTACGAAAGACTGCAACAAAAAGGAAAAGTCCCAAGGAGGGGAAGGATCCTTGACAGGGTTTGGAGCAGAAAAACCCCTTTCAGAAAGGTTTTACACAAGCCAGAAGAGAAGATGGGCTCCTTACAAACCTGGAAGTTGGAAATAGCTGCCAACTGCACTTTGATAGTCGAGAAGCTAGCTCCATCCTGAAATAGCAAGGACAAAAGCAGCAAGATATTTGAAAAGGAAGCCGAAGCAGGATCAAGATTGCATTACGTAGCCCAAGTATCGCACTGTTTCCATTTACTGGCATAAATCATCTTACTGGAAGCCTTCTGAGAGGCCAGAATAATGTTCTTCATAGGAGAAGGTAGCCTGGGCAAATTCAGAATTACTGGAAGTGGACAAACCATGCTGTCAGACAAAGCTTCTGTAGGTTGGGAATCGAAGCTGAGAGGGATAGGAAATTGGACCTGGAAAGGGATCTAGTACCCAAAGGGGGTACTTCAAATGAGACCAAAGAAGAGGAAACCATACCTGCCAAGGCCAAAAGGGGGCAATGAGTATCAAAGTGACCTTGAGTTGACTGGCTTTCTGAAGTACTCTGGGAATGAAAGGTAAGAGAGGATAAGCAAACGGAGACCTGAGGTGCCAATCGTGGACCAGAGCATCCCTGAGGGACTTCCTGTTTGGGGGAATCAGGGAGAAATACTGGTTGCATTTGTGGTTGAGCGAGGGAAGCAAACAGATAGCAGCTCAGTTGACCCCAGCGAAAGATCTCTTTTGCTACCAAAGGATTCAAGGACAACTCATGAGGACTCACCTGCCCTGCTGAGTCTGTCCACCAGCACAATGGACTCCCTGGGAATGTGGACTGCAGTGAGAAAGCGCCCCAAGGAGATCATCCATTCCTACACTCTTATGGCCTTGCAACAAAGCAAATATGAACATGCATGCCCCTGCTTGTTGATGTACCACACAACCGCCATGCTGTCCATGTGAACTGCAATGGTACCTGGAAGAAAGCAGTCCTGAAAAGCTTGCAACCTGAGGAGAACTGCCCTCATCTCCAGGACACTGATCTGCAGTTTGGTCTCTCTTCTGACCACGTGCCTTGGACCATATGTCCCTGAAAATGCCGCCCCCCCAACCCCACCCCAACAGGGAAGCATCCATGGTCACTTTGGAGCTGGAGGGAGGGAGACAGAATGATTTGCCTGCTAGGAGATCTGGAGACCAGATCCACCAAAGCAGATGACACCTGCAGACTGGTGTGAGGCGGATCAAAGTTGACAGTAGATGAACCTGGGAAGACCACAGAACTAGAGTCCCACTGCAGAAGCTTGTGTAGAACCTGGCTAATGGACTAAATAGATCACCGCCTCCATGAACTTTTAAATGAGCCTTGGGATGAGACAAGTCCATAAGACAATGAATATGAGATCTGATGAGGTGTGCCCAACTGAGCAGAAGCACTACAATCTCTGACACAGTTGTCCAACTGAATCCTGATGAACTCCATATTTTAGGGTGAAGTGAGGTTGGAATTTGGGGAGGTTCACCATAATGCCAAGCTGGTCAAAAAGTTGTAGTAGGTATTGAGAGGCAGTGGCCAGACGATGCTTCATGGGAGCTGTGAGGAGCGAATCGTTGAGATAGGGAAACACCTGGAATCCTTGCAGTCTCAGGTGAGCTGAAACCATTGCCATGCACTTGATAAACACCCGGGGGGGCTGTGTTGAGACCAAAGGGCGGGGTCCTGAACTGGTAGTCATTGCCCCCTACTCGAAAGCAGAGATGTCTCCTGGAGCACCTGTCCATTTTTATTTGACAATACGTACCCTGGAGATCTATGGAGCACATCCACAACAAAGGCACAATGGACAGGACAGTGACCATCTGGAACTTGGATTTCTTGAGAGAAGTTGAGTTTGCTGACTTCCAGGATTGGAAGCAGGTCCCCAGTCTTCTTTGGCACCAAAAAGAAGACTAAGTTCCAGATTCTTGCTGCCCTGGGGGGGGACCCTCTTTGATGGCTCTCTTTTGGAGAAGCTTGATCACTTCTTCTTGAGCTAGCTCCTTCTGATGGGGAGGTGTATGGGGAGGTATCACCTGCATGGGGGAGGCTGGAAAAAGGGAACAGAATAACCCCTGGAAATGCTTAGCACCGAACAATCTTTTGTAATACTTACCCAGGCCAAAGGGTGCAAACACAAACTACCCCCAACTGCCTCCAGGGCAGAACAGTTGGACAGCGCGTCAGCAGTGCTGTTGGGGCTTCTCAGAAAAGGGTTCCCTGGAGCCCTGATTTTGTGGAACCCTCAGCCCCTATGGCAGCATCTACCATTGAACCCTCTCCCCTGACATCTTGAGGAGGGCTCATATTGAGCACCCTGAAAGATAGACTGCGACTTGCATAACCACATCTTTCTAGCCCTTCCCTGCCTCTTGGAAAAGGAGTGTTGAGGGGTGGAAAACCCAATTCCCACAGCAAAGTCTTGCCCTCCTGCTCACTGTGGGTGAGAGTCTCTTTGACCAAAGGGTCAAACAGGGTAGAACAATCGAAGGGGGCAATGGTAAAATATGTCAAAGTACTCCGCAATTCCACAAAGGCAGAGCCACGTGTGACGCCAAATAACAATGCCTGTGATGGCTGCTCAACAGGCTCCTTCCGTCGCATTGGCAATCAGCCTCATTGATGAATTAGCCAGGGAAGAAAGTGTGGATAGTTTGAGGGACACCTTGCTTAGTTCCCCAGCAGGCAGTACCTCAGAAAGGGAAATTGTAAGCTCCTTGACCATGTCCCTTTGTAGCCGGGTGAAATGTGCCAGGTAGCCAAGCACCCACAGACTAAATGTAGCTGAGATGACCACCCGCTTTCCATGATTGTTGATCACCCAGAACTCATGGCTGGAGAGATGGAGAGACATGCTCTATTCCGCCAGTCTTTCTTGGTGGCAGCAGCTACAATTATTGCATTGACCGGCACACCTTTTGCCCAGAACTGCTTATCAGAAGGGAGGCTAAGAAACTTGTTAGCATGTTTGGGAACAGGCTCCACACTATCTGGTTTCTTCCATGCGTGCTGGCGATAAGGTCTACAAGTTCATCTGCAGAGGGGGAACTCAGGAGGTAGACAGTCCCATCCCGAATGCCTTCAGAAAGACTGATTCCTGGGGGTGGGGGGTGAGACCAACCGCCCTTAAGCTTAAGGATTTCCAAGATGTCCCCAAAGGAGGCATCCTTGGGTGGAGACCTACGGTACCTGTCACCTTCATTGAGGTCCATATCATTAGCGAGAGACTCAGCAAGAGAGTCCATGTATCTCCTCTTACACAATCTCTTCTGAGGAACCTCCTCCAGAACTGTCTTGGAGAGGATTTGGGAGAGAGGGGAATCCCGAGTGGGGCAGCTTCCACCTGAATGCTGGTTTGAGAGGGCTGACCTGGGACAGGATGAGTGTGGTCCAAAAGGTGGGGTTGGAAAGGTCCCTGAAAGGTCAGGGAGGAAGCTCTCTGGGAAGTAAAAGTCCTCTCTATGACCTGGAAAGCTGAAGGACTGCCCCGTCTGCACTCCCAGCAGGAAAGCATGCCTAGGGAGATGGACTGGAACAGGCCAGAACCTCTGGATAGTACCGTCCCTGACATGTCAAGGGCCAAAGCAGCAAGGAGAAAAGACCGGTCCAAAAAACAGGTCTGGAACCTCCACCCAAGGACACCGGGGCAACCGCTTGGGCCCAGGGCTCCGCCTGCCCAGTGGGAGGCTGAGCAGAAGCAGACAGATACTAAGGGTGGGGACAGAATGGTCCCCAGTAATGCCAGTCTCCCTCCCTCAATGAGCCAGAGCCAGAACATCCAAAACCAGCCTGGTCAGATGAGGATAAGCTAATGAGGGGGTGGGAGATGGCCCCCTAGCCAGATGGACAAGGGGCATGAGAAGCCCCAACTCATTCTGAGCCTTGAGAAAGGACCTCATCATCCTGTCCATATTGGAAGGGAGTAAACTCCTGGAGGATCTACAGGAGGTGGAGGAACTAAACTTGGGACAAGACCATGAGGACTGCCCCTCTAAAGAAGGACTCCTGTGCTTGGAGACAGAAGTGGAGCACCCCAAGCCAGAACGTGAGGGGGAATCCTCAATGGGTTCAGACACCGATCCCAAATCCGACCTCCTCAGACCAGAAGACACATCAGGATACATACACTTGGGTCCCATATGCCTCGGATCTGAGGAAGCTAGATCTGTGGCTAGTCTGGATCCGACTAGATCTGAAGGCCTTGAACCAGAGGCCCTGGATCTGGGAGTGGATTCCTGTGACCTCGGATTTGAAGGCTGTGGAGCGGATGTCCCGGATCTGTGAAAGCCGCTGATCTTAGGATCAGGGAGTATCAGATCCATCTGAGTCAAGGCTGGGGTCGGATCCGAGGCACTAGAATCTGACAACCTCCTCATTTTAATGGAGGACGACCCCAGAGGGAGAGGTGCCTTCCTTTTGGGCTCAGAGGATCCAGGCTTGGCAGGGGACTGAGCCAAGGGACCCCCATGAGCTAGACGTTTAAATAGGCTTGTTTCAGCACTCTACCAAAGCACTGGGGTTGAATGCAGCACAAGTGTTGCATTCAACCTCCAGATGCTCCTCGTGAATTGGAGACTGTCATTTTCCGAGCACATAGGCAGTACCTTTTAAAACCAGCTGGCTTGTCAGACATGACAACGTACCTACAGCCAAGGGGACATGCAAAAAACAGAACTGGTAAAGGAAAAGCACTAATTTGCACCGGGAATAAATGACCAATCCACACACACTGCTAGAAATTATCTATAACCACCAGTAAACACAACTACAACAAAATGAAATGGGAAATTAATGGCCACTGAAAAAGGGCGCCAAAAAAAACAGCAGAACTTCACTAAATGTGAACGGGAGGGGAGGTCTAAACTAAAATCTGACATTGCACTGTTCACTAACACTCAAAGAATACTATTAATAAAAAAAAGTTGAAATGCTGAAAAGAGCTACTTATCCCACTCAGGAACTCAAACCCAGAAATCTCCATCTGTAGCTAAACAAGATCTGAGGGGTTAGAGGGCAGCAAGGGACCATGCGAGTGGGAGGAGCTCAAGCCTAGAAGCTGTGTAAAAAGTTGCCGGCTTGGATCCGATGTCAGATCCAAGACCCAACAGTGATGAACAGTAACATGGATAACATCAGATATGCTAGTCAATACCCAAGATTGCATTTAGTGATAACTGCCCATGTCCAGGAGGGTTGTGGGCTCTTATCACTGGTAAGAATTTACAGTGCCCCATCCACTCGCCCTGGAAATGGCATAGAAGGCCTTGGCAAGATCCAGGTAGGCGGCATGGAATACATGCCATTTACCAATGGCCACGGCAACCCTTTCAAGCAACCCAACTAACATCAACAGCCCTAATCTGCCTTTCAAAAAGATTAACTGGTATGTCTGCATGGACAAGGTCATCTGTATTAGATCAGCTATAATATTTTCCAAGCCTTGTAAATAATTGTGCGACATACAGACCTGGAATTTAAGGGGTAAGTAGAGTGACCATGTACAACAGAAACAAGTATTCTCTACATCTCAGGGGTGTAATCAGCAGAGAAACTCAGCCTGAAGAGCTGAAGGGTTTTTGCTAGCTGGGACTTAGCCCTTCTCATCAGACAACCAAAGATAATGTCAGAATGCAAGGAACTGTTGTTTAATTTTTTAAAGTGTCTTGTCCTCAAGAATATATGTTGAGAGTCAGATAAGGAACTGCCAATAGAATCAAGTTCAGTACAGAACTGCTGGCTACCTCTACGCTTTCTAATGTTGCTGAAGGTGGTCTTTTTAATTGGTTGTAGCCCTAAGTATATATTTGGTCGTGCATTTCTTGATGGTATGTTCAAGGGAGTTGAAATGTTTAAATCCCTTTTGCAATGATGGAGGCAAGATCTCATAGAGATGGGCATGAGCTTGTTTGCCGATGTAGGAATTCCACCATATTTGGTTTAGTTTTAAACTTACTGTTGTACCTGCACTGAATAGGTATACATGCCTCAGCACATCTATTTGATAAGTAAAATTCAAAGGAACACAGTAGCCCCTGGTATAAGGTTTGCTAGGCAGATGTACCATTTATGATCTTCAATAAAATTTGTAAAAATGGTAAGTACTTTATGGAGTAGTCCCTGGAAATTGAGTACTTATTAGGATCTAGAAATCAGATTTTCAGCAGGGTGGTCTGTTTTAAGCAGGGAAGGGATAATGAGTGAGGTGTTGCAATTGGGGTGTACATTAGTGAGGGCAAACTTAGAAGACTGACCTCTAATTAGCAAAGGGAAAATCTGGTCAAAAGCATTGCATTTATGAAGTCCAGCAATCTTTAAGCATGTATTTTATTGGTAATACACATTAGTCCATTTCTGTGAGGACAGTTGAAGCCACACACAAAGATATATGGCTCAATGTTCAATTTAACTAGATAAGGTATTCAACATTTTATGAAAAGACCAAGGACTTCAACCAGTTCCAGATTTATATATTGTGGAATTTGATGAGAAATAGTAAGTTTACAAACAAATATGGACACTCCAATGGAGTTGCTGGCAGATCTGAATAAGTAGTAGACATTGTACCCTGGAAGAGAGGGAGTACTATCACTACACTAAAACCAGGGCTTATGTAATCACACAGACTCTGATGTTTGACAGTATGAAAGGCTTCACATTCATATTTTTTTTTAGTCATCTGGCATTCAGCAGTACTACCTTGATATTACCCAAACTGGAATTTGCTATATCAGAATGCCCATTAGGTGAATTTAAACTAGTAATGTGATAAGCAAGAGTTTTAGCTAGGATGTGAAAATGGAAGGCCACCACTAACGAAGATTGCGTGTAGTGGAGAGGGTCAGTTTACCATTTTACCCCACACAAACACTGGATCCATGTAGAATGACAAGTTAATCACAAATTACTGAAGCCAGTTATTTTACTTTTGAATTTAGGTATCACTCTTTGTAAAGGTAGAATGCTGCTCAATGCCACAACCTTGCCTTTGTCAAAGACATGAGCAGAAAATGCAAAAATCTCTCTCTACCAGTGAGGAGTACTTAAGATCACATCTCTAATCCAAGCATCATGAAAGAGCTTCTGCCCTGTCCTTTGCCATCTGGTGAGTGCTGTGCTTCTGTGTCATACAATGGAATCACCAACAACCAAAACACTTTTGGAATGTGCTGCAGGTTTATGGAACTTTAAATGCATAGGTCTGCAGTACAGGTGACACTTGGCAGCAGCAGGCACAGGTGTGGGGAAAGATGTGGTGTTAGTGTTTTAGCTGTTTGTCTGAAGCCAGTTAGGATGACTGCAAACCATACAAGACTTGGTCAAGGTTTTATTTGTGCTAATTCAGTGTAGGTAGGTAGGGCTGATGTTCTGGTGCAGTAGTAATGTAATGCTATAGTGGCACTGTTTACTGACTCACAGGTGAAATCAGTGTGTGTTACAAGCAGCAGCTTGTGAGAAAACATGAGCAAGTCGCTCATCACCACAAAATAAAACAAATGCTAATATACTGGACAAGGATGAGGCTAAAGCAGACTGGGACTCCTTGGTGAGAGGTAGTATGTTCTGAAGTGAGATACGCCAGATAAACAACTAATAAAATTTAAGCACAGTGTAGACTCAAAATCAGTCCAAACAGTGATGGTTGAGAAAACAATGCAAAACCAGCATAGTCACACAAGTAAAGGAAGACTACTTTTAGAGATTTTTGTCAGAGGATAGCTAGTAACACCTGTGGTCATCTGTGAGAAGTCAATTTATGAGGGTAAATTAATTTAATTTTAGGGAAGTACTTTCATAAAATTATACTTTTTTGTGTTAATGATGACAAGAGGAATGGGAGAGAATTTTATGGTAAAATTAACATAAGGGACAGACAAATCCAAAGCCAAGGGAGTTTAAGAACACAACAGGACTGGGGTGAGATGGTGGGGAAAAAAATCTCCCATTCAGCAGTCTAGTCTGTGACGGGGACAATTTTACTGAATTTTCCTAGGAAAATCTTGGAATATTTATATAAAAAAACTATAGTCCAGCTCCTTGCACAATTCACAGTAATTAACCTCTTCTAATTCACATGACTCAACAAGAAACTTAAGACACTGGAAGAACTCAGTAGTCTGTTCTACTTGGTATGCCACAAGTTATATTATTTGGTCATTAAGTAATCATTCCGATGTGGGAAGACAATTACATTTTATTTTCGAAGACATGCAAATTATTCTGTTAAACATCCAGTAAATACTATGAAAAGTGTGGTTAGCAGAGAATGGCAGCAATGGAAACTGAAAGTGATGCTGATCTACTTTTCTTGAGAGAGGGTCTAACTAGAAAGTGAAGGTAAGCAGCTATCATATCTGGGATTTCCACTCAATGCTCTTGGTCTATATGAAGGGGAAGAAAAGAATATGAAGTTACCATTGTGACAGATTTATTAAAACTTACAACTGGTCCTGAAGTCTAGTACTTGTAGGAACTAGAAATGGTCTGTTTTAAAAAAAGATGTTCTTTAGAAGAATTCTCTTACTCAAAATTGAGTCATTAGCTGTACATACTGCTCTATTTGATGTGGGAACATCTGAGAACAAGCTATATTCAAGATTTATAGAATTCTGTTCCATAACCGTTCTATATTATTTCTAAAACTCATTCATCTGTAGTGATCTGCATGCATAAATATCATAGAAAAGAAAATACAGTTAAGTAAACTTACCATAACAGATGCTCAAATGATCACCGCTGTAGTAGTCTAAACCCTTGGATGTAATAGCCAGCCAGCTTTCAATGCTTAAGGGTACCTTCCCATGCACCCAGACTGTTGGAAACTCAAGCAGAGCAAGGAGAAAACAATCCGTCTGATTGCCATGCTCTTCAGGGTGTTCATGCCAATTGAAAGAGGGATGCTAGAACCCTGAAGGATGTCAATGCTAGGAGAACAAACAAATATATAAATCTAATTGCTCACCCTGGCACATAGCCGTTAAAAAAAAAAGGGGGGGGGGGTTACTGAGCAGCTACTGCAGCAATGATCACTCAAGTATCTACTGTTAAGGTAAGTTGATCATTTGATCATGGCTGTAACAGCCTAATGTACACAAGTAGAATACCAAAGCATAGAAAGTGTGGGGAAGAATAAAGATCTAGGAACTCCTGGAGAATGGCCAGTTCAGTTTTAAAATTAAAGGCAGCACAGATTTGATTGCAATGATTCTTTAGAATAACTGAACATAAAAGATTCTTATTTAAATGCTGATTTCATGTTTCCATGTATTGCATTTTAAGTTATTAATGAGGAAAAACAGATGAGTTTCATGTTTTAAGTAGATATGAGTGCTTGTTATACAGTTATAACTTAGCATTAGATAGTATTTAAAGTGAGAGTTTTTTAACTTAGCAATTTTGAGAAAATTATAGTATTAAGGAATTAATTTATTTACTGTTATCATGTGACATTATTTCCTGGATTTAAAGAGGGTTCTATGGAAGTCACGTTACTCTGATGAAGCCCTGAGTGTGCAGTGTGAAAGCGCTTGGTGCTTTTTCAATAAAAGTTTCTCCAGTTTCATGTTTGTGGTCGCACTACTGTTGGTGGCGTTTTTTTATTTTGTTTTGTTTGTCTCCTATAATACCAGATGCAGAAAAAAGAGGTGCCTGAAAGTTAACATTCTATCATTCAGAAGGTCAGCTGAAATTGTTTGAAGGTGGGGAGCATCAAACAACCCCCATCTTTTGTGAGAAGGTCCAGTTTGTGAAGAAACTTGTGATGAGTGCCCTTGGTCATTTCCAAAAGAAGTGAGAAAGTACAGTTGTGTACACTTACCATAAATGTAGATGTTCGAGTGTCTTCACTGTTGCAGTCATGACTGTAGGGTTCTCCCCTGCCGGCAGGCAGTCCTCGGTCGGCCAGAATCCCAAAGTCTGGGTCCGGCGTCGGCTGCTCAGCCATGCTCCCTGACGTCAGAGCGCCAGGAGTACAAAGCTGACATCCGACGTCATGTTCTCCAGTTTTTCTTGCCCCAGATGTCAGGAGTTCCAAAATGAGTAAGATCCCATACCCTTTGCAAATACACTCAGAAGAAGGGTGAAGAAGGGAACCACACAAAGGAAAAAATAAGAGGGGACAGGATGGAGGGTAACCCAGACTGCAACAGTGAAGACACTCGAACATCTACATTTATGGTAAGTGTACACAACTGTACTATGTTCATGTTTCACTGATTCAGTCATGACTGTAGGGTTGAATCCCAAAGCAGAATAAAAGGGAGGTGGTCATAAAGTAGAGGGGGTGGCTAAAAGGCCCTGCAAGACTGCAGAAGCAAAGCCTGCCCTAGACTTAGAGTAGAGAGGTAGATTGTAGTGCTTGGAAAAGGTATGCACTGAACTCCAAGTTGCAGCTTCCAAAATGTCTTTGGTAGGAACTCCCCTGAGGAAGGCAGCTGAAGTGGCAGCAGCTCTGGTAGAGTGAGTCTTTATACTCCCTGGGATTTGCTTTCCACGGTGTGAATAGCAAAATCTGATTCCATGAGCAATCCATTTAGAAATGGTCTGTTTTGAAATGGCTTTACCTTGGGAACTTGAAGCATAAGAAACAAACAATTGCTCTGATTTCCTGATGTCCTTGGTTCTGTCCAGGTAAAAACGTAGTTGTCTGTGTACATCCAAGGAATGCAAGATCCTTTCCCCTTTATTTTGAGGAGTGGGGAAAAAAGTTGGCAAGTGAACAGTTTGATTTAAAGCCACTTTGGACACCACCTTAGGCA
The DNA here is from genome assembly GCF_019279795.1 of Protopterus annectens. NCBI lineage: Eukaryota > Metazoa > Chordata > Ceratodontiformes > Protopteridae > Protopterus > Protopterus annectens. The sequence continues at coordinate 679,616,087 of NC_056729.1, forward strand.
TGAAAGTAGGATTAGTGCTTAAAGACACCCTGTCTTGATGAAAAATAATATAAGGTTCCACAGCCATAAGAGCTTGCAACTCTGAGACTCTCCTGGCAGAGGTCAGAGCTAACAGGATGGCTGTCTTCCAAGATAAAAACTTGATGTCAGATGTGGCAGCAGGCTCAAAATGAGGTAAGGTGAGCTTTTCCAAAACATAGTTGAGATCCCAAGCAGGAATGGGTGGAGATCTAGGGGGCCTTAAATTCTTAGCTCCTCTGAGAAACTGTCTCATGAGCTGGTGGGAAACGATTGGAGGGTCTGTATTATAATGAGCAGAAATAGCAGAGGCATGTATTTTTATGGAAGAGAAAGGGAGACCCTTATGTAAGAGGTCTGTTAGGTAAAGTAAAATCAGAGGAATGTTAGGAATAAGAGGATCTGAATCCCGAGCCTGCATCCAGGAGCAAAATCTTTTCCATTTTCCTGCATAAGATTTTCTAGTGCTAGGACGTCTGGCTTCTAAAATGACATCCATAACCTGCTTGGGTAGGAGAGAATGAATCATAGACCCTGGATTAACCATGCCGCCAGGCTGAGAGTTTTGACATGGGAGTGCAGAACCTGACCCTGGTGTTGGGACAGAAGGTTCGGAGTCTGTGGTAAAACCCAAGGGGGCTCCAGACAAAGGTTTTTCAGTGTTGGGTACCATAACTGTCGAGGCCAATTTGGGGCCAGCAAGATTATCATCTTGGGTTTGTCCTGTTTGATCTTTAATAACACCCGTGGAAGAAGAGGTAGAGGCGGGAAGGCATACTCCGAGAGGTTTCTCCAACTGAATGATAGTGTATCCACTTTCCAAGCTAGTTCGTGGAATGTCCTGGTGCAAAAAATCTGTAGTTGATGATTGAGGTGGGATGCAAAGAGGTCTATGTGAGGACATCCCCAGACTGCTGTAATCATCTTGAATATTTCGGTGTCCAGCATCCATTCATGTGGGTCCGACAAGGTTTCTGCTCAGACTGTCTGCCAGGAAGTTTTGCTTCCCTGGTAGAAACTGAGCTTGAAGGTCCAGTTTGCAAGCTAGAGCTGTGTTCCATAGATTCATGGCTAGTCTGCAAAGGGGATAGGAATGAGATCCCCCTTGCTTGTTTATGTACCACATAACTGTGGTGTTGTCTGTTTGTATCAGTAGTTGTCCTGGATGTAGAAGATTCCTGAAGGCCAATACAGCCTTCTGAATGGCTAACATTTCCTTTAAATTGATATGCAGGAGCTTCTGATCCTTTGTCCAAAGGCCCTGCAAACAGTTGACCTGAAAATGGGCTCCCCATGCATAATCTGAGGCGTCCGTGGTTAGTATCTGAGTGGCTGGAGGCAGACTGAAGGGTTTTCCTTTGTTTAGAGTACATGCCTTGGACCACCAAAGGAATTCCTTTTGAAGACAAGGCAGGACGGTAATCTGTATGTCTAAACTGCGGCAATGCTGAGACCATACACTTTTTAGGTACCACTGTATTTTCCTCATATGTAGTCTTGCATATGGTATGAGAAGGATGCAGGAGGCCATGTAACCCAAAGCCTGCAGGAATTTCCTTGCAGATAGCTGAGTTAGTGTTGCCAAGGTTTTGAAAGCTGAAGCCAGCTGTAATTGTTTTTCGTATGTCAGAAATGCCATCTGGGTTGTTGTGTCGAGAAAAGCACCCAGAAAAGTTATCTGTTGTGAGGGTGTCAAATTTTATTATGTTTACCGTGAATCCCAAGAACTTGAGAAGATTCTGAACAAATTCTAGATGCTGGAGTAAGACATCCTTGCTGTCTGCCTGAATAAGACAGTCGTCCAGATAAGGGTAAATTTGAATTCCCTTGAGTCTGCAATAAGCTACTACTGGAGCCAGGCATTTGGTGAAGGCCCTGGGTGCAGTAGACAATCCAAAGGGCAGTGCAGAGAATTGATAGTGCCTCGATCCGGCCTTGAACCTGAGGTATTTTATGCATTCCTGCCTGATGGGAATGTGTAAATATGCCTCCTTTAAATCCAAAGTTACCATCCATGCATTTTTGGTCAGCATTGGAAGTAGCTGCTGTAGAGTAAGCATCTTGAATTTTGGTATCTCGAGAAAAGTGTTCAGGACTGACAGATCCAGAATGGGTCTCCATGAATTTTGCTTTCTGGGGACTAGAAAGAGCCTTGATTAAAACCTTGTCCCATCTCTGAAAGTGGAACTAGTTCTATGGCTTTCATAGCCAAGAGAGCTTCCACCTGGTTTAAGGCCTCTAACCATTGATGTTTTGGAAGATCCGGCCATCCGCTTGGTCTTGGTAGGGTATGAAAATGGAATTTGTAACATCTTGAAACCACATCCAGAACCCACTTGTCTTGGGTTATATGAGTCCAATTTAGGTGAAAAAGAGAAAGTTTTCCTCTGAGAGGGGCTTCCAGGCAAGAAGTTCCTGCAGCCCAACAGAGGGAGTCATTAAGTCTGTTTTCTATGAGCTTGCGACCTGTCCTCTCCTCCCCTAGGGGTGGAAGCAGTCCACTATCTTGTTCTATAAGAGGCTAGCGTTTGAGGCCTTCCTCGGAAGCGTCTGTACCTACCCCTCTGAGGCCTGTCAGAATTGGGAAATGACCAATTTTTAGTAGGCCAATTCCTACTAAATCTGGGTGGCTGTACTTGTAAGAAATCTTTAACCGTTTGCATGGATTTTGCCTTGCCCTCCATCTTCTTTATCACCTCTTCAGCTTTAGATCCAAACAAAACATTATGCTGAACAGGAGCATCCAATAATTTAGCTTTTACTTGATCAACCACGCATGCCTTTTAATGACTGTGCCAGAGGCAGCAGCCCTACAAGAAGCCTCCAAGGCATCAAATCCACAGTGTAAACCATGCTTCCCAACTTGTTCAGTGGCATGCATTAAGTCATGTAATTCCTTATCATCTGCACAGGCGGAAATGGAAGTTAACTTTTGTTTTAAAACAGACAGAAGAAATTGCTGGTATTTCAGCATATGAAACTGACAGTTTAAAGCCCTAATAGATAAAGTAGCAGAAGTGTACACTTTTTTGCCCCATCTTTCTAAAGATCTGGAATCCTTCTCAGTGGGAATAAGGTTTTTAGCAGAAGCGGCTTTAACCCCCTTAGGACCCTGAGAAATGGTTTCAGGATCAGCAGTAGGATTCTTGTATAAAAACTGGTGGGAATCAGGAACCCTATAATATCTGTCTGGCTTAACAGGAGCTGGAGGCTATGTTGGGGAAGAAGAAGAAAATCCCCAAGTCTTTTCTTAGATTCAGAGTACTCCTGTCCTTCCCAGTGAAAATGTTCCCTCATTTCATGCAAAGTTTCCCCAAAAGAGAAATCCTCAGGGGGGAGAAGCTGAAGGAATGGATTCCTCAGCATCGGAATCTTCATAAGGAGGGAAAGAATATTCCTGGTCAGAAGAAGAAACTGAAGAAACAGAAGCCTGATCAGAGGAGTCATAATACACTCCCTGCCTTGGCCTTTTATCTGGAGGGGGATGTGAACCCCTAATCATAGCAAGTAAGTCTTCAGCCATCTTGAGTAACTGTTTCTGAGACTTTGGTGGCGGATCAGAAGAGGCCTGGGCTGCAGTCTTTGATTTGGAAGGAGTCTTTGCCTTTGTCTTTGCCTTTATTAGAAGCTGAGTAGGCCTGAAAACCCCTTCGGAAGCCGGTACCTGCACAGCGGCTCCGGACCCATCCGAAGGAGCATTGTCCGAAGGTCCTGCAACAGAAATATTCAAAGGCCTAGTTGGCTTCTCGTGGGAGTACGTTTCGGCCATCTGTTCCGAAATGGCCAACAGCAGGGGCTGCAAAAGCGCCTCACTGACGACGGCCGAACCTGAAGCTGGTTCTGCTTGTACGATATCGTCTGATTGGGACCTTGGAGGCCTGTCTTTATCCTTGCGTCGTTTGTGAACTCCGGTAGCCGGAACCGTATCCGACGACATTTTGTAATTAAAACGCCTACCGAAGTAATGAAATGCAAAATTGTACCTTCGTTTAATTGTACGTTGATTGAATCTAGCACAAAACCAACAACTAGCTACGTCATGGTCAGGGCCTAAGCAAGGAATACAGTAAGAATGAAAATCCTTAGGAGGTATTTGCTTCCCACATGAAATACAATTAACTTTTTCTGACATCAGACTGGAGCAAGAAAAAAGTTTCCCCAACGGGGTACTTAGCTTTGAGTAGGAGAAGAAAGTCTTCGGACTGAAGTACGTTTAGAAAAAATTGTTAGGAGTCAGCCGACCGGCACTTGCGAACTGCTATCACCGCACGGCAAGAAAGACTGGAGAACATGGCATCGGCTGTTAGCTTTGCACTCCTGGCACTCTGACGTCAGGGAGCATGGCTGAGCAGCCGACGCCGGACCCAGACTTTGGGATTCTGGCCGACCGAGGACTGCCTGCCGGCAGGGGAGAACCCTACAGTCATGACTGCAACAGTGAAACACGATGAACATCTGTTAACCCTAGCCAGAAGGGAATCACCACACATCTCAGACAGTCTTTCTGAAACTTTAAAATGACCCTAGACATCAGTGGAAGAGGTGGAAAGCAAAAAGGGACATTCCAGTCCAAGAAAAAAAAAAAGAATGCATATGTTACCCAGTCTGATCACAAGGAATCCTAGAGAAAAGTTTTGCCAATTGTTTCTTGTGAATGGAGGGGAACAAGTCTACATTGTGCGTTCCCCACAGCTGGATCAAATCCTGGATGACACCCACATTGAATTTCCATTCATGAGGGTTTGTACTGGTTCTGCTCAGCTTGTTTTGTTCCGAGGAATAAGTAAAAACCTGTATAGTGACATTATGCAGAACTGCTACTCCCAGGCTACCATGGCTAATTTGCACAGTCGACAAGCTATGGAAACCAGTTGTATGTTTTTTTTTTTTGGAGACCTGTTTATGTAACATCAATGTGAATTAGCTTGTGCTCACTTGTGCTCCAAGAGGCACACAACTGAGTTAAGCACATTCCTGCCAACACTACTTTGGTCTTTAAATACTTTGGTCTGTTTTTTTTTTTGTTTTGTTTCAAAGACCCTGAATGTTTACTCACCAACAAAAGTCTTGGGCATCTGCTGTTGCACATTACAGAGGAAATGGACTGTAGAACGGGAGTCCTAGAGTGGATAAAAGTGGTCTCCCCAAAACTGGAATTTGAAAGATCAATAGTGTTGATGTTGGAACCACACAGATTTTAGGTAACATTTATTTTTTTTAATATATTATGAGTTTATTTACAGGAATAGAGAGAATCATAGATGCCATTAATTCTAACAGCTTGAGAAATTCCTTTACAGAAGTACCAGACTGAGTTGAAAGAGTCAGGAGTACATCTAGAAATAGATCTAGTTTACCCTGTGGGGAGAAAAATTCTTTATACAGAAGTTTCCAGGAGATACTCTAGGAATACCATTCTATAGGATGAAATAAGACAAGATTTTTGAATGTTCCCATGGAAATCCAGGTTGAGTTTTTACTCCTTCAGGTGCATTTAGACAGTATAACTCTGTAAATGCTGTCATAATTGACCCAGTAGGTTGTTTTGCTTTGGAAGAAACATCAGTTGAGTTATATGCATTTAGAGAAGACTTGCCCTCAGGAACAGGAAGAGAGGCAGCAAGTTTCCTCTTATTTTTAAAAGAAGCAATTAAAAACTAATATGCAAGCAGTAGAAGAAAATGCTCTCAAATCTTAACAAAAGCATTCCCATCCTTGTCGAAGGGAGAGGGATTAGCACTTACTAGACGTTTATCTACACAATGATTTGACAAGGAAAATCACTGCAAGATCAGATATAGGATAGACAGTAGCATAGCTAAGGTGGGTGACAGGGGCAACTACCCCGGATGCAAAGTGTTGGGGGAGGGATGATAATGCAAAACCTGCTTTTAAAAGCCCGTATTGCATATTGCTGTTAACCCTGAGCACTATAGCAACTGGTATATGGTCTAAACTGTAGCAAGCATTTTACTACTGTTTAAAAGTATGTTTTTTTTTTTAAACTAAAATCTGAGTGCTGTAGTGCTCTGTGCGGGCAGGTAAAAAACTGTAGCAACTGTTTGCTACTATTGTAGTAAGCAGTTTGCTACAGTTTAAAAATTTTTGTTTTTCAATCAAAACATGAGTATCACAGTATTCTATGCAGACAGGGTATAAACGGAAGCAACTGCTTGGTATATTTGTAGTATGCAGTTTGCTAGAGTTTAAAAAGAAATACTAAAACAGGAGTACCACAGCAGAATATGCAGGCAGCCTATAAATCGTAGCAACTGTTTGTTACATCTGTATCAAATAGTTTGCTACAGTTCATAGGAAGAATTTTTTTTTTTTAATAATATACACTGAAGGAGGGTTGGGGGTAGGGCACAGAAATTGGACCTGAATAGCTGGGGCAGGAAGACGGGGTGTCCAGCATCTGGCCACCTGGTTGATGTGCCAGTAGAAGGAACACACACACAAACACACACGCGCACACACACACACACACACACACACACACATATATATATATATATATATATATATATATATATATATATATATTTTTTTTTTTTAACTCTTCATGGAAGGGTGGAAGGAAGATGATCTAAGTCTAATAAACCAACTGCTTATAATGTAGCAATCAGCTTATTACAGTGAAGGTTTTTTTGTTTGTTTTTGTTTTGCTTTTCATTTGAAGAGCTGAGGGGGTGAGGTGCTAGTTCATAGTATGGGCCCATGGTGTTGTCTGAACCAGCTACACTTCTGGAGATAAAAAAGTAAGTATTTGTAATAATACTGAGGAATCCCATACAGTAAACCTGCCTTTTATGTGCTTCAAGTAGGCTGTCAGTCATTCTGCAGGCTGGATCATCATCCTTCTCCACAGCCAGAAGTACAGAAAAAACTACCGTAGGCAGAGGAAATTCCAGCTGTAATGCATCATTTCTTTTAACTTAACTGGATTATTATTTTGCTCCCACTGAAAAATATTACGTCATTCTAGTTAATGGTTTTAGAAAAGAAACATTCTTACTAGGGAAAAACAGAATTCATTGCCTCACAAGCAGAATCGGGTGCCGGATGGAAATAACTGAAAATGCCTGAAATTCTAGTTCTCTTTTCCTCCATCCACAAGCTCTTTTCCCATTTTTACACAAGGTTGGGGTGTTATTTAAACATTAACAATCATCTAGAGCCAAGTAGTCTTGCTGCAGTTACTCTTCCATTACCACAAACATGAATGTCCACTCCACCTACAGCCCCTTTAGTGTCCCCAACCCACCTACTGCATGTCTTTGGAGTGTGGAAGGAAACTTGCACCTACATAAAACCCATGTGAACACAGAGAGGACATGCAGACTCCATACAAAAGGTATCCTACCCAAGACTCGAACTGGAAAATCTTTTGCTGAGAGGCAACAAACTCTATCCGCTGTCCTATGATGGGAATGATCAGACTGAAGAATTTATTTTAACAGTAAAATCAGAATGTGAAGGGTTAACACCTAAAAAAAGCCTTGAGTTAAGCCTAATAAATCTAGAAAAACAAAAAAGGGGGAAGATAAATGTTTAACTATTTCTACTTTTATACAGGATACTCCATAGAAGCAAACAGACTCATGATATGATCACCACCCTGGGAAAGAGGAATTATAATTGGCCAGGCAGAGAAGCATTCAGTCCTCCTTCCTCCAAGGCCAACAAGACTGGCTCTCCCATGTTCACAGATGACACCAACAGCCATACAGAACATGTCTTACAACCAAGTTGATGTTGGCTGAAAATACTACACCAGAAGAACCCAAAGAAAAAGATGAGTGGTCTGAGGAACCTGAAATGGCCACTGCAGAGTCACATCTACAGCTGAGTCAAGAAAGCAGCCTACTGAAATGGGAAAGGCTGTCTACAAATTTTCTTTTCCTTGTGTCTGAAGGAAAGAACTACTGATGAATAGGTAAGTCATTGCATGGTTAAGCAGATAAAGAAGCCTAAAAACCATGGCTAGTGGTGTCAGCAGTAGTCAGTAAATATTTAAGTATCACAAATGTAGTGTTTTCTCAAATATAAACAGTGACAAACATAAAACACATTTGGCTCCACTCCTGAAAATAATTTATAAAATTATCAATAAAAAGCAAGAAGAATTTCAAAAACAAACACTTACACAAAGACCACCACTAGTTTGACAGAAATCTCAGTCCTGAAAACAGCAAAACCTAGCTAAAAAAACAGTTTTAGTCATAAAGATTCAGTGGGAAGATTTCTCCCCGAAGGGGACTTATCTGGTCAGCAATGAAGAAATGCTAGCTGACCTTTAATCCTCAAAAGCCGACAAGACCTCTCTTCAGTGGCAGGAAAGATCTGAAGGGCTTGATGCCCAGACCACTGATTTTCTAACTGTTCTGCTTGAGCTTCCAAACATCTGGGCAAGTGAAAGGCTAGCTTTGACTGCTGCAGCAGTGATCAAATTATGAACACTTACAAGGCAAGTAAGTTGTGAAACCCATTTATACCTTGCTGATATCCACCCCATGATGCACTTCCAACTTCTGGAAGAGTAAAGCAAGTGAGGCCAGGAATGAATCTGTAGATGCCTATCCAATCATCAAGGTTCGTCTTGGAGGATACAAGGAGTTACTCTAACATGTAAGAGCAATTTATTCCAGAGATGGTATTAATGCTGGGTAATAAATTTGTCCCTCCAGGCAGTTTTATTTATATATTGGTGGAGATCAAATTAAACCCGCGGTGGTGGTGCTGCGGTAGTGCTGTTGCCTCACAATAAGATGCTGTCCGATTCGATTCTCAACTAGAGCGTCTTCTGCGTGGAGACATGCGTGAATGGGCGTACCTTCGCTGAAGGTTGTGCGTCAGGGCTGGTAACTCGGCACGTAAAAATCAACTACCAATCATTAGCGGACCGGAGTTCCGCTGTGGCGACCTCTAACCGGGAAAGGCCGAAAGACAGAACATTGGTGGAGATCAAATTCTCAGTTCTTATGTTTGTAGTGTTTCTTATAAAGGTGACTTGAAATTTGAACTTCAAAGAGACAATAAAGAGGAAGTGAGAGTATAAAGGAGGTAGCAGTCATTTTGAAGGTCTAGGGATGAAGTTTACATTTTTGAGTCTCAAAAAATTCCAATTGTAACTTGCTTGCTTTACCTTAGATTTTTCTTGACAGCACATTTGGTAGTCATCTCTTTTCTATCCAATTATTTCTTTTTTTGCAGTGCAAATCTTTTCATGCTGACTAGGAAGTACAAATGTTTCTTTAAAGATTTTTTTTTCTAAACCAACAATACCGTCCACAAGGCGAGCAAACAAAAGAAAGTTGCTTAATTGCAGCACTAAGCAATAAAAGTGATCACACTACAAAAGTCCTCATTATAAGATTATTTACATGCCTCTTCTAAATGACCCTTGACACTTTAGCCCTTATTGAAACATGTATGCTATTCACTAGCAAAGTTCAATGTCTGAACTCCTATTCTGTCTGCTGCAGGCAACCATTTTTTCCTACTCTGAACATTTTTGCTAAGAAAATGTATAAATATTTCCAGGATTAGGATGAAAAACAGAACTTTGATATACAGCCATGTGAGATAAATAATTAAGTACCTTTCATAAGTATATTCCCCTCCCCCCAAGATGAGCACACCCATTATCTCGGTCAGCTCCTTCAAGTGGTTGCACTGTTGATCAACCCATGGGTCACCTGAGCTATAGTCAGCACTTTGTCATTCTATGCCACTACAGCTGGATCACAGTCTTTTTTTTTTTTTGCACTGACGTATGAATGAGCATATCACAGCATACACTTGTCATGCCAGTCAATATTATGCCCAGATTCTTACTGCCACACTGCAGTGACAGTATGTGACATCCCATTTTAGATATTTCCTCCTTGGCACTCAACACATTTTAAAAACAGGAAATTGCATTTTACAGCTTGATGGAAACTGTTACAATATAAATTCATGCCATTTAAATGTATTAATTTTAGCAGTCTAATAAATTAGTCTCCAAGCCTTTTCCCCCAAGAGAGCTGTAAACAGTGTCCTTGTTGCTCACACCCATGTACGTTTAGCTTCATTGTTCTTAACACACCCCAAAAAAGCAGAAAAAGCCAAGCTCAAATTTTCTGGAATAAACAGATTCTGTGAACTACTCTGCACTCTGGCTGTGTGACCAAGTAACACTGTAATGGAAGGAAAGATTTTTTAGAATGTTCTGAGATAATCAGCAACTTGTCTGCCTGTAAAGGTCATTCTGGAGACGTAAAGAGACATGATCTGAGCAGCTATAACACTGAAGGAGATGCTGTAAACACTGAAAGCAAAATAAGTAAAGCAGGAGGAAAGTTATTCAGAAAACATTTAAGTGCCACTTCACCCAAGAGTCGTGAGCATGATGAATATATTGCTGTAAAGGATATATGTATTGTGCTAGTCAGCATTCAAATAGCACCCCAGGACAGACTGAGAAAATAAATTACGTGGGAAAGGATATGAGATGAAAATGAGGTGTAAGATGGTTAGATAGTGGTCTGTGTTAGTAACTCTATACTGAAATGGATTCACATTTTTCCACTGAATAACTGCATGTCTAATACAAGCATACATAGGTCGCAGGGAGCTCCACAATGCAGCATGTTACTGCATTTCTTAGGTTTAACTGTTTGCTTCCAGGAATGGCCTTAGAGTGCTACAGTAAGTAGCTTGCTCATATTTGCAAAGGAGATGTCTGGCTGTGACAAAAACAGTGATGGGAGTAATATATTACAAAATGTAATATATTACAATTTCTAGTAACTAGTAACATAACTAGCTACTTTTTCAAAATAGTAACTAGTAATAGTAATATATTACTTTTTTTAGTAACTAGTAACTTAAATGTGAGCTACTTTTGAGATACATTTGCTTAAACCAGTGGTTCTCAATGTGGGTGATATAGCCTCCTAAAGAGTGATGTAACTTCCGGGGTCTCTATATAGTATGGATAGTAATCAGATGTTAGCAGGTAATAGACACTTTGAAGTGGCAATTTGGACAAATTATAACAATGTTGGCACAACTCATAGCATATAGCATTCATAATAGATCATATTACATACTGCAAACACTGCCAACACTTTGCACACTTTAGATACCTTTAGTTAATGTGAAAAAGTAGTATATTGTGAAAAAATGCAGTTTTCTCTTTTTTGAACATTTTATATGATTTGGATATTGTTTCAAATGTTTTCGTAATTATTTCAGCTACTTTTATCAATACGTCACAATTTTGAACATTTTATTTTATTCAGTAATTGGTTTGGAATGCTTTGCTTTATATTAAGCGAGGGAAAAATCATTTAAATGAGTTTGAGAACCTGGAAATATTTTCTGACCTGTTTAAGTCATTTGCACCACTCTTGTATATTCCTCCATTTCTGACTGTGCACCTCATGGTTTTAAGAAGTTTTGACTTCAAATCCCATTCTCTCATGTCACTCTTCTTGTGTATTCAGATCAGATTAGGCTTGGAAGTTCATTTAAGATATTTATTACACACAAACACATCAGGATGGATGACTGGAACATAAAACTTAAATGAGCTAGCTAACTTGACTGCTACATACACACACACACACACACACGTGCGCGCTTTCACTCCAACTGCTACACACACATGCTTTCACTCCAGCTGCTTACACAAAATGGCACTCTGCTTGCACATGCTCAGTACTTTTTATGCATGTGCACATTAACTGCAGTGGCTTTAAACGTATAACACACACACTATAATCTACACTCCCTGTGTTTGAGTGGGTTTCCTCAGGCTGTTCTGGTTTCCTCCCACATTCCCAAGACATGTTGTGCAGGTGGATTAGACATTCTAAATTGGCTTTAGGTGTGTGTGCATGTGTGTGCCTTCTGAAGAAGGTTGAGTGCTGGGCTGGCAACTCAACAATGTAAAATTCCACTGCCACTTTTTCTGCAGACTGATGATCCACCGTGGTGATCCCTAACAGGCACAGCTGAAAGGAGAAGACAACGACTAGTCTTTATAGCTAAGAGAGTCACAGATAATTAAACCAAACCACCCAGCAGCACAAGACCTATAAAATCCCATCACATATTGTCTATTTTCAGCAACTAAAAATCGCAACCCAAAAAGAATTTTAAATAGAACATAAAATATTGTTAAGGCAAAAGAAGAGCCCTGCTTGGTGCAGTGGGTTAGGTCATCGGGTGCTCAGCTGATGAGTTTGATTCTGACTGATGATGGTATGAAGAATCAATGCCATTTATTATACTGCAAGATAAGGATATGATCTCTAGCAGGCTAGAATTGTCGTATTGTTAGGGAGGTGTTTTAGTGGGTGACAGGGTTGGAGTCTGGTCCTCATTAGCTTTCACCTCTTTGCAGTGCTAAAACAATGAAGTCAATTTTGCTGCAGACTAATTCTAATGATCTATTATGGGAGACGTCTTGCTTTGAGAAAAGGAACTGAGGATGTGGACCCATTTAGCACTGGATATTTATCAGCATGGAGCTTTATAATCCATCTTTGTTCGCAACTCTCAGTAAAATTTTCTATGTCCCCTCCTCTCATATTTCTATAGATACATTGTAAAACAAAAAACTTGAAAGAGTGTGAGGAGTCTGTTCATAACATGTTGAGCGAGTGCACTCCCACACAAATAACATTTTCAACCTTTATACATTTATATTCCCTTTACATCAATATCTATACATTTCACATTTTATACATTTGTATTTTTTAGACATACACATATATACACATCTTTTATATTATACATTACTATTATATTTTATTTATAGATACACCACCTATTTATAGATACACCACCTATTTATACACGATATACACACACAGTTATATCATATAAATTATACTTTTTATCATGTTTATACGTTTATATGTTTTTATGTGGTCATTTTATAGCAGCTTTGACAATGTATCTTGGTTGAATACAACTTTAAATTTCCTTAAATGGATGACATCATTAATTGAGAGTTAACTGAGTGTACAAGTATATAAGCAACAGAGTGTTTTATATCTATGTCAGATGAAGCAACTAGGGTTGCGAAAGCGCTCACCTCTCTTTTATACATTTTGTTTGTTTGTTTAAATAAAGACGTTATTGTGTGGTACCCGGTATAAAGTACACGAATATGCTTACAAATGATAAGAACATGCTTGTAGCTTTTTCTACTATGAATGTTGATAGTATGGAGCACACTATGGCTGAGATTTTTTACCCATCAGAATGGCAGTTTCTTTGGTGTCACCGCCCACTGGATTAACTGTGACACACTTCAAAGAAAAGTCAGCTGCTTTGTCATGCTACAGATTACATGGTGAGACATACATGTGATCTCATAGCATCAACTCTTGAGAGCATTCCCTTCAAGTACAAGATAAATCAAAAGGTGTGTGCAACAATTACTGACAGTGGCAGCAATTTTGTAAAGGCTTTCACTGTCTTCTTGGAATATGAGAGCTCTGAGACTACAAGCATTCTGTCCCAAGATGAGAATGATGATGGTGAAGGTGAATTGATTTACAACAGCATGACAGCCATGCTGAGTCAGTCAGGGCAAAGTGAGAACACCTATTCACTGCCTCCCCCATCTGAGATGTGCAGCATACACACCAAATCTAGTTGCAGTGCAAGATGCTGAATCTGCTTGTAATGATGGACAGTATAAAAAGATCATGCGAAGCACCATTGCCAAATGCTATGCTGCTTGGAACAAGGCTAGTTATAGCACCCAAGCTGCTGAGGTAGCTTGAAATAAGTGTGATCTGGCATGGATTATTCTCAATTCGACACAATGGAATCACACTTTCTAAGCAATGGAGAGAGAAGTCACCTCATTGCAACTCAGGGTAAAGCAATGCAGCCCCTGGTAATGTCTCCGGACATCCAGCAGTCAGAGCTGAAAAGCTTCATGGAAATCCTGATCCCCACCATTACCGTGCCTGAAAAACAACTTGTTCGAAGTCGGGCAGTCTGTGAAGCTTGTTGTGATGCTAACTGATGCGCTTCTAAAAGGCAATGAGGCTCACTTTAATCACCTTCTGTAGTGTGAAGAGCTCACTCTGGCTAGCATAGTGCATCTACAGTTCTGTTTGCGATGGATGGACAGTGGAGAGCAGAAACTCAGAGGCAAAGCTCTGCTCCTTGATGTCATGCAGAAACTGGATGAACCTGCATGTGGGTCATCTGAAGCTTCTCCATTAACTGCCGAAGACCGCTTTTTCATCTTTAGAGTGTTGACGCCAGCCAACATCAGCATATCTTCTCATATGGATATATATATGGCTGACCCTTCCAGGCAAATACCGTCTTTCAACAGTTACCCTATAGTCAAGAAGATATTTCTGAACACTAATACGGCTCTACCAGCTAGTGCACCCATTGAATGCCTGTTCAGTCTTGGTGGATAAGTCCTGACAGCAAGAAGAAACAGACTCACTGACAAACACTTTGAAATGTTGCTCCTTCTTCAAGCCAAGAGAAATGTGCAGTCATTGTGAATAGTCATATAAAGTGATATTTTGGTGGATTTTGTTGTGTTAACAGTCTTGTTAGACCTATATGACAATTTCTGTAAGTAACCTTTCCTCCTCAGCATTTGTTTTAGCAGATTAGCCTAATGTACATTGTTGAAAAATTGACAGGTTTTAACTTATGGGTCTTGTGTTGCTGGCTATGCGTACTTTGGTTTAAGTATTAAATTATGACTCTGACCATAAAGACTAGTCTGTGGGACTTTGTAAACTGTAAAATGCTATTCATCATTATTGTAACACTGTGTATACAACTTTAATACATGCATATTCATGTGCAGTAAAGCATGTATTCCTCACACACAAGTACCGTTTGAGTACATCTGAATACGAGGATTAATAAACTATACTTATGTAAAAGTAGCTAAACAGTAACTTTAGTTAGTAACTAATAATATATTACTTTTTTAGAAAAGTAATAAGCAATAGTAACATTACTTTCACTTAAAAGTAACTAGTAATATTAACATTACTTTTATAAGTAACTAGCACAACACTGGACAAAAATAACAGCTTGCTCTTCTGAAATCAAACTGATTATACTGTACTGTCTTAAGTCACTTAACTACAAGTTAACAAATATGCTAGGAATCTGACTCAGTACATAAATGTGGCCGTTACTCAGATACCCCCAGAAGAATCCGGCTGATTTTACCATAATTCCAGAACAATTTAGTGAGGTTATGTTACAAATACCAATGCTCATCATCGAATAAGAACAGGTTGTTTATATTTTTTTCACTAACAAACAGTTTTATAGACATGCAGTCTGATAGGAAAATGATAATTTGCCCAACAAAATACAGTGTTGAAAATTTTCGCACCAACTCTTCTAATGTTAGTTTTGCTTTACATCAGTTCCTGGCTATGCTGTCTTCTGAAGACAGCCTGCATGTCATCTCCTGGAGACCATCTAAGTTTTTCTGGGTGCTCCTTTTTTATCAACATCCTGAAAACATACAATAGGTGAAATGAAGAACCCTCAAACCACTACACGTGTGCATGTAGTATGCTTGTGTGTACATTCTACAACAGACTGGCATCCTGTTCTGAATCTTATTCTTCTCCTTGTGTCTGCTGAATGCTGAGATAAGGCTATAGCACCTCATGAAAATTATAGGGATAAAGTGGATAGAACAGAAATACATCAATAAATTAAACATACCTAACTTACTGTCAAGCACAGCCTCAGATCTCAACACAACCACATACTACCCTGAGGACTACTAGTCATAAAGGGTCTACCTTCCTAATAACAGCAACAACATACTACAGCTCCCCTTAGTGTCTCATGGCGATACTCACCCCCTAATTGGACCCAAACTGGCACAAGATTATACCAGCTTGGAATAAGTTACAAGATGCAAAGAAATGAACCGAAAATGAGCAGAGACTGATACACCCTCTCATAGATGGGGAAGAGACACGTCAAGTTTGAATATTGGTAATGAGTAGCCCATCCATAATATCACAGGTTACCCTACACCCCTCTACTGCATTCTTAAACACTGCTGTTTTTGAGCCCAGTGCTTCTTCAGACATCTACATGTGAAAAAGTGATTCTCTTATACGGACTTTGAAACATTCTGTGCATCTTCAGATTGTGCCGTACCAAGTAATACACCTGTTCTGAAGCTTGCTCCTTTATTTCAAGCAGTAATTCTGTCACGCTTCACGTAGCATTTACAGGCATTAGCTTGCACATACAGATGTACAGCTTCAGGTTGCAAGTACAAAAGCACAACTTTCTATACAGTGCACGCAGCAGCATACAGCACAAAACACATCACTAATCCAGCATGTCTTTAGCCAGTAGTACTCTGTGCATATTTGGCCCAGGTTGGGTACAATGTACCAGCTGTATTTCGGCAATCCCATAAAAAATGTCAAAAGGAAATAAAAATACAATACAGATGGCAAATCAGGGAAAAAAGTCCTCAATGACCAACATAAAGTCACTAGTGTGAGTTTTATATAAAATAATGACAAATAATGGAAATAGTGCTCAGATTTAACAAATAGTTTAGTAACTTTATTGTGATAAACGATTTACTGCATTAACAACTTCTGAGATAGTACAACTAGTTCAAAGAAGGTGGGGATTATGGATGAATGGTACAGAGGTGATGGAGCATGTAATGTGCTTGTGTGGGCAAAGAAATTATAAGTGAAGCAGCTCATGTGTTACAAACTATATTATGAAAGGCAGTGAGGTTGTAGCCAGTGTCAGATAAACCCCTAACTACAACACAGAAGACTGGAGTACCATAAGCAGCTCATCTGTTACAGACTACATTATGAAAGATAGTGAGGTGCAGCCAGCGTCAGATAAAACCTTAACTAAAACATAGAAGACTGGAGTACCACAAGCAGCTCCGGCACTTAATGGAGTCAGAAAGGGGGATGGTCATGCACATTATGGTGGGTGTGAGCAGACCTGGCACTTTTTCCCCTTACTGTTTATGTAAACGTTTAAGTGCCTGCAGCTTTGAAACTGTCAGAAAATGCATGATGCAGTTCTGGGGTGTCTGTTATCTTCCATGACATTGTAAGACTCGCTAATAACTTGTATAGCAGAGTGCTGAGATTATGCTATGAGTCGGTGAAAAATAGCTGTTAACCATGTTTCAGGGCTTTTAAACTTTAGTCTCATGTTAAACGATAACAGGAACCAGCACAGAACAGCTTTCTAAAAGATTTTGCAAGTTTAAAATCTGTTGTGCACTTCTGTTACTCAAAAAACAAATGTGTCAGAATGAAATCCTGTAACAGCTTTTAAAGTTTTTCGTTCAACAGATTTGCATAGCCTCACACAGAGTGGGCAGAACTGAAGTATTTTATGGATTTCCAGGTTGTAAAACCCTGTATGCTCCAACATGTTTTCCCATAACTGGTAGTACATGAAGCAGATTAAGCTCCACACACTACAAAGAATTATGAACAGATCTCTCCAGTTATAGCTAGTTGTGTTTTCTCCACATGAATGTCAAGCTTCACTTAACTCCTCTCTCTCTCAAGGTGGATTTCTTGTTATCCATATCTTAGACGCACACGGTTATGACCAGAGACCTGATCAATATCCTATATGTTATACCTAGGGTCTTATGTATGAACCAAGCTATAACTTTTTTATTAAATTTGGAGTATTACCTGCATATTCCATGTACTGCTAATATTGCTACAATACCATTGGTGCAAAACAAGTTTTAAAACTTTATCTAATGTTGCTTAGAGAGGATAACAGTTTCAGCCATTTCTTAAATGAAAATATGAAACCAAGATATGTGTGCACTTATACTGTCAAGTACACTTAACTGGTAGAAAATGGATTTGGAAGCTGAAGCAAGCTTGGGCTTTACTTGGACTTATCAGTGGACTTCTGCACAAGAAGGCCACTGAAACAGTTCCACAAAAACAGACATGGTTACCACAAAGTATGCATTACTGCTACTTGTCAAAGCCAAAAAAGGACAAAGATCAAGCTAATGCAAATTAAGACGGTCACAAATTAGAAAACTGATCCGTATCAATGGAGTAAGCAGCCATGTACCCAAAATGGAAATGAGGAAATATCCAGCCTAGAGAAGTCCACAATGACGTATACACTTGTGGCTGGAGCAATAGCTACGAAGTTTTAACATATCTTTCTACCGTTAAGCAACAGGAGTGCACATGAGCTGAAAGACTGCAAATAAGCCTTTGTGATGTCTGGATCTCAAGAAAGGCCAAAAAATGCACAGTTTATTGTAGGCATGTCCAACTATCATACAAAATAATATTGTTTCAAGAGCTCAAAAGAGAACTGTAAACCCAGTTAGAAAATCTATGCTGACAATTAGAGAATTAAGTAAACTTAAAAATCTCCTCCTCGCAGAATCTTTCATTTTTTTTTTTTCAGAAATGCATGACAGAATATTTCAGATGCCAGTGCAGGTACAGCAAACCTGCATCATAAAAAGAAAATGGAAAATCAGTCTACCTAAAACAAAACTAGCTATGCAAAGTAATACTCATGTTTACAAATGGGAGCCTGCATAAACACTCTAGCAAAAATGACAAAATGAACATTCCACCCAACATGACAAAATTCCTACACAGACAGACATGGCCAGATGACTGATGGCAGTTCTCACAGCCGGATGACTATACAGACCTTAGTAGAAGGATAATGACAATTGGGAAAGCTGCAGTAGCAGCTCCAGATGTGATAAATCAGAAGAGTCTTCCATTGCCAAATACTGCTCATGTCTGTGCACCAAGAGATGGCTATTAAAACAAGCACTACTTTTCTCTTGGGAAAGTCATCATTGCAAATGATGAATAAATTTGCCAGATATCAAGCCAAAGCCATATAGCCAAAATCATATACACCATCCAAGGTGCCAAATGCTAAAGGAAACTCAGACAGTTTCATTATTTGTTGTGGTGAGCAACATGACAAACTCTTAGATATGCTTCAGACAGGAGAAAATAGTACAATGGATTATAAGCAATTATAATGTTATGGTGATGGAAGTGAACAATGGCTTACTTATTTTAGAGTGTGGGTGTGAGCGAGTGTGAGCATGTACATTTTATATATTTATATATATATATATATATATATATATATATATATATTTATATATATATATATATATATATATATACATACACACATATATATATATATATATATATATATATATATACATCCTTCTGCAAATAAGCCTTAAACACACCAAATGGTGTGGAAACAAGTAGTAGTGCACAGAAAAATAATTATGCATTCCCAAACATAAATATCCACCACAGCTATTGTTAGAAATAGCATGTAGAACAGCGTAGAAAACACAACGGCTCAGTATAATGACACAGTTCCATTTTAATTCCATTTCACTTGCAAATAAAGACAATCAAGGCAAAATCACAGCAGTCATCCAATATAACAACCAGCCTCCATAACTTGCAAACTGTTTCACCATATAGGCATTGGTGCTCAATACTCAACAGGAAGTAATGTCATCTCATTTAAATTAGCACCACTTAAAGTGACAACATACAAGAAACAGTACATCAACAATGTGCAGCATAATAATTTTTCATTCAGTAAAAAAGTTTATTTATATATATTAATATACAAGCCTCTTACTTACCTTAACTCTCATACAACCCTGGCTTATATAATGCCCCCAAATTAATTATCCACATTCTCTTTCTGATTCAAAATGCTGTGTTTTTTAAGCTGAGACAGTCCCTCACCCTTAATTTTATCTGTACCGACAAAAATAAAATGTGCCCCAACATTTAATAACTGATGTTTACATAATGCACTTCTATGTCTTTTACAATTAATATCACTAATATGTAATGATACTCTTGTTTAAAATGTCTAGAAGTTTGACCTAGATAAAACAAACCACAACTACATACAGCCATATAAATAATACAGTCAGTAATACATGTAATCAATGCTCTGTCAAAGACTTTCATAGTATTAACTGACTTGAAAGATTTTGTACTAGATATCACTTTACAGCAAATACAATTTCCACAAAATGTACTACCCAAGTGATTCAATCACATTTTTATTCATAAAGGAACTTTTCTTATATTTATTAAAATATTCGCCAATATTCTTCCCCTCTTATTACCAAAATTACAACAGTCATCCAACATCTGTTCAAAATAGGGATCAGACTTTAATATTAGCCAATATTTAACACACCCTTTATTTTAAACATAGTAGTTCCATAAGTAGTAATGAAACTAAATGGAGTAGTTTTGATGCCCTTATCCTCTCCATTATGAAATGTTAACAAAACGTTCCTATCTTGTCTAGAACTAAAACTATGAGCTGTAAAAATTAGACTTGCATCATAACCCGTCTTCAAAAATCTGGATTCCATTTTATGTGCTTCCTCTTCAAAATCATCAGTGGTGCTAGATATCTGTCAGTCTCAAAAATTGCACCTTGGGTATATTTTTCTTAACATGAGCAGTATATCAACTGCTGGCTTCTAACAGAGTTCTTCGAAAAAGGTTTCTGAAATAGGCTCGTAGCCATAGTATCATCCATCAATTTAGTAATATGCACATCCAAGAAATCAGTGTCAAATGGCTGCATCTTTCCAGTAAATTTAATACCAAATCAATTCGCATTTAAATAATCGACAAATTCTTTCCAGGTTTCAAAAGAACCTTCCTATATACACCAGCAGTCATCCAAATATCTCCGCCATATGTTAATAAACTTTTTAAAATTATTAGCATCATCATAAATCAAACCAATCTCCAAAAATCCCATACATAGATCAGCATACATAGGCACAATATTTGTGCCCATACCTGTCCCCTTTTATCTGAAAGTACCAATCATTTTTATAATAAAAGGAATTATGTTCCAATATCAGTCCCAAAGATTGAATTAAAAATTCAACTTAAAAGGAAAAAACTCGTGGTAGTGGAGTAAACTCTCCTCCAAATGTATCCCAATAAGATAAATTAAACAATAATGAATGTCAGATACGAAGGAGAGAACACAGCATGTGGATAATTCAATCACCTCGAGGCATTCAATAAATAAAATACAACGTTTATTGAGTAAGCGCTTTCACCCACTTGGCTTCTTCAGACTCATGGATAAAAAACAAGGAATTACAACAGTGCTTAAATATCCATACTGGGCGGGAAATATAACTCCACCCACAGGTATTAAACAATTAAAAATTATTAAAACATATCATATCACTGCAACTCTGCAAACAATTCCAATAAGGAAAATCACTACTCAGCTATGAGATTTCAAAACAAATGTCCACAAAGCATATCACGAGTGATACATTAATCTGCAGAATTTAAACAGTAAAAGTTCACATAGTGTCAATAATACATAGCAAATTAACAAACTTTGAAATGGGTAAAACAGCATACTATAAAAAACAGCATACTATTAAAATAATAATAAAAGAAAATCATCTTTCATTAAAAACTGAACAAACAATTAAACATATCAGACTTAAAACTGTTTTAGTAAAAGTTTTTATCTTCTTAAGAAAGGTTTTAACACGGTTTGGTTTTTAAACCCCGGGGGCTCTGATCTTTACTTGTTCACCCTCTCAAAACCTTTGTTGATTCAAAATCCCCCCTTTTATTTTTCGTTAAAATCCTAAAAATTTAAAATAATGTTACATTTTGAAAAGCAAAGTGAAAATTTTTTTTCATCCTTAAAACCCTAAATTTCTCTGTTTCTATCCTCAAATCTTTTTTCTTTCCCAATTTTTGGCTTTAAAAAGAAGAAATTTCAACCCATTCCCTTTCAATTCAGGGGCTTCAAATTTTTATTTTGGTAAAAATAACAAGGGACTTAAAATCAAGAAATGAAAATGTTTCATGACAATTTGAACCCCTAAATTTTCCCTTGGGCTTTCTTAAAAATCTTCTTTAAAAAAAGTATTCCCTTTACTTTTTAAAATTTTCCCCAAAAAACCCTCCTTTTCCAAAAAGGGTTTAAAATTTAAAATTCCAAAATTTTTTTTTTCTTCCCTAAATTCAACCATTTTTTAAAAATTTTAAAAATTTTTCCCCAACAAGGGGAGGGGAGGACTGTGGGCATTATTTTATTTTCCCCGTCTTAAAAAATAAAAAAAATTGGTTTAAAATCCTTAAAACCCTTTACCTTCAAAAACCCTTGAAAATTTTCCAAGGGTTTCAAAAGCAAAAAAAAATTTTAAAATACAAATCAAGGTTCCGGAAAATCCTTAGGTAAAGGGTTTATACCGGGGTTTTCCCTTGGTTTTTTTGAAATGTTTATTTGAATTTTTGTTTTAAGGGTGTTTTTAAAGTTTAGTACACCTCCAATCCCTTTTTTCCCTCCCTTGGGTAATTTTTTATGAGAAAAGTAACAGTTTCAAGAAAATGTAAACAAAAAAATAAAAAGGTGCATATTCAATTTTAAACAAAGGATTTCCCATTCCCTTTTGGGACCCTTTTTCCAAAAAAAGAAAAAGGGATCTCAAAGCAAGAAAAATGTTTTCCAAAAAACCGGCTTTAACAGAAAAAATTTTTTCCCCTTTTTGATAAAAAGGGGGTTATATTTCAGGGTCCCATATACCCCCCTGAGGGGAAAAAGAAAACTTTTTTTAGAAACCTTTTAAAACAAAAACAAATTTTAAATTCTTTTAAGCTAGCCCCCTTATTTTTGTTTTTTTACCAAAATTTTTGGAAAAATTTTTTAAAAATTTCCGTCCTAGAAAAATAAATTTTAAGGTCTTTAAAATTTTCAAACAAAATTTTAACAAAAGGGGGGGGTTTATTTTCCAGAAGGGTTTTTCCATGTACAATTGGCTTAAATTGTGCCCCATAAAAGGGGTTTCAGGTAAAAAATTTTCCCTTTGGGTTTAAAAAGTTTTCAAACTTTTTATTTTGGGAGTCCCCTGACCCGCAATGGGCTTTCCAAAAATAAAAAGGTTTGAAACGGGTAAAGAGGGAAATAATCCCTTTAAATGGAAAAAAAACTTTAAAAAACAATTTTGGGTTAAACTTTCTAGATTGTAGCTTCTGAAGGTTTTCAGGGCCATAAAAACAAATTTTTTCAGGCCGGTCCAAATACATATTTGAAAGGGGAATTTAAAAAACTTTCAAAGTCTATTTTTTAAGATTTTAATTTTTCGTTTTGATGTACCAAATTTTTCTTTTTAACCCCTGTTTTGGAAAAGGGATCGGGAAAAAGAAAAACCCCGGGCGATGAAAATTTAAAAATTTTACATTTTGGTTTTTAAAACATTTTTCAAAGGGTTTTTAATTACCTCCTTTTTTTTAAAGCCCATGTTTTTCAAAAACACACATTAAAAAATTTTTTAAAAAAATAATATTTAAAAAATACCCAAGGATTAAAAATTAAAAATTTTAAAACAAATCATATCATGCAATAAAAATTTCAAGGAAAAATTTTAAAGGAAAGAAAAATTTTTAAAAAATACCCCCCAAAGCAACCTTAATTTTTAATGGGACTAAACTTTTCAACAATTAGTTGGTTTAAGTGTGTTTTTTTAAAAATGAAACCCCTAAATAGGGGGTTTTAATATGAATTTTAAAACATCCTTTGGGAACTTTTTTGTTTAAAAACTGGGAATTAATTTAAAAACCAAAAGTTGAACCCAAAATGATTTTCCCAAAAAAAAATTGAGGAAGTAAAGAAAATTTTTAAAAATTTAAATTTTTGGAATTTAAAGGGGAATTCCTTTTTTTCTTTTCCCTAGGTGTTCCCATTTATTTTTTTGAAACCCTTTTTAAAACAGGTGTTCCCAAGGGGGGGGAAACATTTTTAAAAAAAACAATGTCAACAAAAAAAGGATACAAAAAATTTAACAAAGAAAAACCCCTTTAAATTTTAACTCTCCAAAGGGGTTTTAAAAAAAAAGGAGCAATTTTCATCCCTTTAAAAACTTAGTTTTTTGAAAAAGGAAAAAGGGTTTTTAATATTTAAAAAAATTTTTGTTGTTTTAAGAAAATGGTTTTCCCAAATTAAATTTTTGTGTTTTTCTGATTTGTTTTCCCTTCAAATTGTTAAATGTTTATAATGCAGTGAACACACCCCCCCCCCCCCCCCCCCCCCCCCCCCCCCCCCCCCCCCCCCCCCCCCCCCACCCCCCCCCCCCAAAAAAAAAAAAAAAAAAAAAAAAAGTATAAAAGCAAAAAAAAAAACAAAAAAAAAAAAAATCAAAAAAAAAAAAAAGAAAAAAAAAAAAAGAAAAAAAAAAAAAAAAAATAAAAAATATAAAAAAAAAAAAAAAACCCAAAAAAATTTGGTTCCCCGGGTTTTAAACTTTTTTTTTTAAAAAAGGGCCCCCTTGGGAAATTGGGGGGGAAAAAAAAAAAAAAAATTTTTAAAAAATGGGTTTTTTTTAACCCAAAAAAATTTTTATTTTTTAAAAAAAAAAATTTTTCCAAAAAAAACAAATTTTTTTTTTTTTTTTTTTGTTTTTTTTTTCTTTTTTGTTTTTTTTTTTTTTTTTTTTTTTTTTTTTTTTTTTTTTTTTTTTTTTTTTTTTTTTTTTTTTTTTTTTTTTGTTTTTTTTTTTTTTTTTTTTTTTTTTTTTTTTTTTTTTTTTTTTTTTTTTTTTTTTTTTTTTTTTTTTTTTTTAAAAATTGGGTTTTTTCTCAAAAAAAAAAAAAAAAACGTTTTTCATCCATCATAGAAAAAGTGGATACACCAGTGTCTTCTAAACTGTCTTAAATTTCTGAGGATGAGGAGACTAAAAGCATTTTAGCAGGTACACAGTTTTTAAGTCTGATATGTTTAATTGTTTGTTCAGTTTTTAATGAAAGATGATTTTCTTTTATTATTATTTTAATAGTATGCTGTTTTCATAGTATGCTGTTTTACCCATTTCAAAGTTTGTTAATTTGCTATGTATTACTGACACTAAGTGAACTTTTACTGTTTAAATTCTGCAGATTAATGTATCACTCGTGATATGCTTTGTGGATATTTGTTTTGAAATCTCATAGCTGAGTAGTGATTTTCCTTATTGGAATTGTTCGCAGAGTTGCAGTGATATGATATGTTTTAATAATTTTTAATTGTTTAATAGCTGTGGGTGGAGTTATATTTCCCGCCCAGTATGGATATTTAAGCACTGTTGTAATTCCTTGTTTTTTATCCATGAGTCTGAAGAAGCCAAGTGGGTGAAAGCGCTTACTCAATAAACGTTGTATTTTATTTATTGAATGCCTCGAGGTGATTGAATTATCCACATGCTGTGTTCTCTCCTTCGTATCTGACATTCATTATTGTTTAAAAATTCAACTTGTACATTACTATACAATCCAGATACATCCAACCAATATTTCACAGCCATAAGACACCCTTCATGTGGTATACTAATATATAATGACTGAACATCTAAAGTACTCATAAAAAAAACAAAGGTAGTTCAATATCATCCATCAATTTCAAAAATTCATTAGTGTCCTTGATTCTAGCTCAAACCAAGGACAACAATGGTTTTAACTTCATTTCCAAATAAACAGGCAATGGTTCAGTCAAGGACCCTCTGTTAGAAACTGGTCTCCCCGGGGAATTAATTATGGTTTTGTGTATTTTAGGCAAGATGTAAAATGTAGATGGTTCAGGATTGCAACCTTCAGTTGTTGACATATCTCATCAATGATTATACATTCCAGAACAGCATCATCCAAAAATTTGTCGATTACTATTTTAAAGCCTGAAATTGGATTAAATGGTAACATATGAGATACCATCATTTAGTTGTCGCAAAACGTCATCATCATAATTAATAAAATCCCATAACACAATACTACCTCCCTTATCTGCTTTATCACCAAATCATCAGTATTACGCAAATTAGAGTTTGCCTCTGCTTGTTTTAAATTATCGCCAAAAATTTTAAAAATATTATTTTGAGTTGTGTGTAATTCATGTAAAACGCAATCTTCAAACATTCGTACTGCAGGATGGTATGGTGAGTGAAATGTTGATTTTCTAAATTTGAAAACTGGGTTAGTGACAGCTTCAGGTTTCAACTTTCGACAAATATTTATTATTTTTTTTTTTTCATCAGACACCACTGAGGCATGAGATACAAAGAAAGAAGGTATATAATTCAGCCCTTTAACACTTCCAATTTCCTCCTTAGAAAAAACAACAGACGTGACATTCACTGCCAGATTATCTTCATCACACAAATTATTTACTACATTCAAATCATTCAAGTTTCATAAACTGTCTGAATGTTCCTTCCACATTGACTTGGCTTATGCTTCCTCCCTCCTCATCTCAAGGGCCTGTAGAAGGCTTCTATAATGGTGAAAAACGGTTGCAGCCTTTCAAAGCTTCTACATCAGTGTTTGTTATATTGGATAAAAACTTGCACGTGCTTGATCCTCCATCAGTAACATTTCCACTAGGTCTCTTCAGGATAGAGCAAACCCTTTTTCTTTTCATATTTACCCCTCTATTCTTGTTATCAGAAAAACAAACTGAGCGCTTCTTGCATTTCCAAGTACACATCAAATCATTACAATAATCATTCATGTCCCTGTTATATTTCTTTAACTTACGCACACATAAATCATTCTCAAATTCACCCATCTCCTTTAAAAAAATTACCATTTCTGTCTGAAAAATCATCCAGAGTTGAAAATTGTTGGATATCATCATAGCCTTTTTGTCAGGCTGCTTTGTTAGCATTTCTAAATTCTTTTCATAATACTAAATAAGCAGCTCTAGGAACATCCTAAAAGCTATTTTTTGCACATCAAACCTTTTTTTGATAAAAACGGCATAACCTACACCAACACCCGGCTCCACATACACATTTAAAGCCATCAGTCAGAACACGTTGTGGTACATTTTATTTTTGTTGGTATAGATAAAAATTAAGGGCGAGACTGTCTCAGCTTAAAAATAATAAGATTTTGAATCAGCAAGACAGAATGTGGATAATTAATTTGGGGGCATTATATAAGCCAAGGTTGAATGAGAGTTGTTAAGGTTAGTAAGAGGGGTCTATATTATATATGCGAACGCTTAGGTTGTCTAATACAACATGATCGACATCTATTCAGCGAACACACAAGTCAGCGAAAGCTCACAATGCAGAAAACATCACCGAATACTTTTACTTGGCCAACACCTTTCCACCCACTAACGAAAACAAAACAATTCCCACTACACTGCTCACTACATACTACACAACCCAAACAAAATAAATAAACCACATACATACACAAACCTAAACCCTACTTTTAAAACTAAACTAACCCTTACATACATTACTTCCTATGCACTTACCTTAACTTGCACCCTTAACCCTAAGGGCCGTAACTATTGCACTTACCTTAAAAAGCTATACTCAAACAACACAAATAATACACACACACACACACACTTAACCAAACCCTACTTCTAACCCTTACATACAACATTACTATCGATGCACTTGCCTTAACCTGCACCCTAACCCTAAAGTCCATAACTATCTCACACTTACCTTACGGAGCTACACTGCAGAAGGTCCGACTATGCCAAATCGTGATTTCGCAGTTTCCAGCGTTCAATGTACTCGTGGGGTCGCTCATTAAGTGTCGATCATGCCGTATTAGACAACCTAAGCGTTCACGAATATAATATAGACCCAATAAGAGTTAGGCATATATATTAATATACATAAAAAAATATTTTAATGAATGAAAAATTAATGTTACATTTATGTTTACTATTGTTAATTTACTGTTTACTGCATGTTGACACTTTAAGTGGTGCTTATTTAAATGAGATGACATTACTTCTTGTTGAATATTGAGCACTTATGATGCCTATATGGTGAAACTGGTTTGCAAGTTATGGAGGCTGGTTGTTATATTGGATGACTGCTATGATTTTGCCTTGATTGTTTATTTTCAAGTGAAATGGAATTAAATGGAACTGTGTGGTTATACTGAGCTGCTGTGTTTTCTATGCTGTTCTACATTCTACTTTTAACACCAGCTGTGCTGGATGCTTATGTCCCTGGCCCAGCAATCAAGGAGCCTCAATCCTCACCACTAACACCAGGGACGGGGTCTCATATAAGAGGAAAGGATAACAAATACACACAGTAAAGTACAATTTCCCTTGAGTGCACACAGAGATCATGGTCAATCTGGGGCTGGTTGCTACCTTGCTCTCCAGGTCCCCAATAAGACTCCCCACTTGCACAGCTATAAGGTCCAGATCTCAGCTTAGCTGGCAAGCTAACCTCCAGTACCCTCTCTGTCCCACCAGTGCTTCGTGTCCCTGCTCAGGCAGCTGACACACGACACACACTATGACATAAGTATTTATACAAATTCACAGAAAGTTGTGGGAAAGGCTGACGCAGATTCTCCAGCTGTGCCCCTTTATCCAGACTATACGGTAGTAATTTCTGCCACCACCAGCTAATACTTCTCAGCTATCCAAAGGCCTTTCAAAGAGTGTCCAATTATTTCTGTGCAATATTATCCAATTGGTAATGTGACTATTCAGTCTAAGGCTTATTAGAGTGGCTTATTACAATACTCTACAAATATTCAATGTACTCTAGAGCATACTTACCTCTACACACACCAGCCACAGGTAAAGCTTTTAAAATATTTAATAATAAATAATTAAAATCACAAGACAATACTACTACACCACAGAGATATCTAAGAGTTCAGGGATAACACAGAAACTTAAAACAATACAGTAGGAAAGTTCAGATATAACAGAAAAACACTTGACTAACTTTCTAAGTTCCTAGCTATTACTACAAGAAAACATATTTCTAAGACACTACTTACATAAGACAACAGGCAGAGTGCGGATAAGTTTGATATCAAGATCAAAATGCTCCCAGTCTCTCTCTGAACAATAGTTTTTAAACTCACTAACAAACATTTTTGCTAGGCCCTCCCACATTACATTCTTTTGACACTTGGGTTTTCCCAGTATACAGATTACATCATTTTGACACTTAGTTTGGAGTACCCAGGCAAAAAGGGCTACATTATTTAGCAATCTAACACCTGCTCCGGAAACAACAATAAAAGAAATGTCACATGTACACTCTAGCAATTATTCATTAAGTTAAGAAAATAGAAAGAATATGTTTAGCCACCCGCTTCGGCACCACTATTTAGATAATTTTACTTCAAAGAACATTTGAAATGCTTGGCTTAGTTTTCCTTACAACAGACGGCAAAGTTGCTAAAATCTTGAAGTTCACATTTTGCAGTGTTTTCTTTCATTTAAGAACACAAGCCTGTATTTTACATTTATATATACAAATGACAGAATTATGTATCAAATTCTATTTGACTAGGCTGGCAGCCTTCACCCATCTTCCTCCAATCTTCACAGTATAAACACATACATATATATATATATATATATATATATATATATATATATATATATATACACGTACACACAAATATATATATATACGTGTGTGTGTGTGTGTGTGTGTGTGTGTGTATATATATATATATATATATATATATATATATATATATATATATATGTGTGTGTATAAACCACACACACACACACATATATATATATATATATATATATATATATATATATATGTATATATAATACACAAAACTATACATACACATACTATATAAATTCCCAATTATATTCAGTTTGCTGGACACCAAGTGTTTAGAACAGTGGGAGGGCATGTTTTGTTGGGTACAGCAGTTGTGGAAGTATGATTAAATCTCTGGGTAAGATAAATATAGGGCTTGGTTTTAATGCCAAAACGTTTGGCATTATGGGTGGGAGTTTGTGCATGTAACTTAGGGTTAGATTAAGGGGACAGAGTGCCCGAGTACATTGTGTAGCATACGCATTATAGAAAAGGTTTTTTCTATGGTAAGTAGTAGAGTGGAGGTCAGGGACAGGTGCAGCCATAGCACATAGAACACCACGTAACAAAAGAAAAAAACAAAAACTCTTAATGATAAACAATGGTAAGCACTTTCGCAATTTACAACTGCATCACCAGACCATAAGGAATAAAAAGCATGGCATCACTTAAACCCCCCACCCAATCAAAACTTTAAAATCAACCAGTGGGTACAACTGCATTCAATGTAACCTAGATACCAACAACCACATGATCCCCCCTTACTACCCCATTCATAAGACTACATGATTACCATTCAGCTTAAAACATAGGACATGATGTCAAAACTGCTACAATTCTTAATCGCAAACATAAAAATACATACAAATTCATCACTTAAGTTTCTTGGCTTCAAGTACTAGCTTCATGGATATAAAATCATTCAATCTTGAACCACTGCTAGATCTTAACTTCAAAATCCAATGCAATTCAATGTGTTCAGTTTTGTTAGATAAACTACCCAGTCTTAATCCTTCTTGCACTATCTCTAAAGCCAAAGACAACAATATGCCCACCTCCCTTCTCATTTGTGTGTTTAGCAAATGCACCATGACTAAACCTGACAATAATGATGATCACAGATACATTCACATAGGCACTTATTAGTTTTGCCCACATAAAATGATCCACACAACCTACAGTGAGCCAAGCAAATAATATAGCCATCCATCATCTGGATGTACAAAACTTATCGATTCATCTATAAGCTGACAAAAGGAGAATCCCTAACATCTTTGTGCCAAGCATGTTATCAGCACCTTCTAACATGACCTGTTTGGGGCAACATGATTTATAAAATGTAACAAACTCTATGTTGCAGCACATATCTACTATTTCTAACAAGAAAGGCTTTCACCATTTCCACTCTTTCCATATCAGGAATGACCGTGAAAAGGGAAGTAACATCTAATGTTACCAATAAATTAATGCTTGATCTGTCTGACTCACTTAAAAATAAATGCAGATCACTCAAAAATTGCACACCATCACATAAAACATAAAAGTGATGCTGCAGAACAGGTCTTAATTGCTTTTCTATATAGATAGAAATTGGCTCGGTGAACCATCCAGTGCCTGCTACTATTGGTCTAAAAGGGGGGAGGTGTGATTGAATTCTTGTGAATCCTGGGCATCCCATATAAATTTGGTATAAGGGGATTCGCCACCAAATAATACTGAAATAAATCTTTAGACATAATGTTACTCTGTATACAGTTATTGATCTAATCATTTCATCAATCAAACCATAAACAAACTTCTTGTTGACAACTCAGTCATTGCAACCTCTCATTAACAGTGTCAAAATAATATGCTCTGTCTATCGGGCTTGTGAATTAGCTAGATATACTAGGAATATGGCTGGTAAGACGTATTTTTCTTCTCCTCCACCTGCTCAGGATGAGGAGAGTACACACGATGGTGAGTTAATTTTTTCCCTCACTTATAGTAGTGATAAGAGTTGTGGGAGATTATTAATAGGAACAGGCCAACACAGGAGGACTGTGGCTGACCAAGTTCACAGATGACTGCAAACGGGGCGCCATAATCGACTCTCCAGCCGACACAAGTATCCTCCAAAAGGGCCTCCTAGAAAGAGACAACTGGTGCCAGAGCCATGGCCTCAAGCTAAATGCCAAAAAGTGTATAGTCATCCCCTTTGGCAAAAACAAAGTGCCCACAAATTACCACATAGGTGGTAATCCATTAAGTACAGAAGAAA
This sequence comes from Protopterus annectens, assembly GCF_019279795.1. Lineage (NCBI taxonomy): Eukaryota > Metazoa > Chordata > Ceratodontiformes > Protopteridae > Protopterus > Protopterus annectens. The sequence goes on from NC_056729.1 coordinate 679,647,817, forward strand.
TAATTAGGGACCTGGGGACCCAAGTTGATAGCAATCTCTCATTTGACAAACACGTGGCCAAAGTGGTTAGAAAAAAATTTTATATAGCCCACCAAATCATGAAGGGATTCACATCTAGATCAGGGGAGGTCATCGTGCCTCTCTACTCATCCCTCATCAGGCCCATAATTGAGTACAATGCCCCTTTTGGGATGTACCTTAGCAGACACCTGCAGCAACTGGAAAGACCCCAAAAGTACCTCACCAAGAGGATCAAAGGGCTCAAACAGATGCCATATGCTGCCCGGTTAAAGAAACTCCAGCTCTACTCAGTGGCATACCGCCTGTTCAGAGGCGATCTGTGCCTGACGTATAAAGACATGTCCAACCCGGAATTAAATGGACATGCTGCACCTCAGAAAATCCAAATCCCATCGAGCTACGCGCTAGAGAGACTTGAACCTCAGCACTGAAATAAATAGGACATGCTGGAGGGACAGATTCATAACCCAGAGGCTCCCTTCACTCTGGAATAAAATCCCAGTCCAGGTTAGGCAGAGTCCCTCATTGACTCGCTTCAAGAGGAATCTTGATGAGTGGATGGGAGATCGTAGGTTTACCCCGGGTATCACTTCTGTGTCACTGTTAGACAGAGGCACAGTATACTAACCTCGAAAAAGGGCATAGCAAAATAAATTTAAAATGGGTGGCGAAAGCCAAACACATTCTGGCTAGGCTTATAAATGCCCTAAGGTAGATAGCCTAGTATGAACCTATGAACACAGATGACGTGATCACCAGATTGGTAGGAACCAAACCTAGATTTGGCTATAAAAATAAAAAAAAAAGTTGAAGAGGAGATCGTGTTACCCCAAACAGGTCATGTTAGAAGGTGCTGATAAACACGCTTGGCACAAAAATGTCAGAGATGTACCTTTTGTCAGTTTATAGATGAATTGACAAGTTTTATACATCCAGATGATGGACGGCCTTAATATTTGAAGTTTAGATCTAATTGTAATACTCACCATCTTGTTTACTTGGCTCATTGTAAGTCGTGCAGATCGTTCTACGTGAACATATCCGCAATAATTATTGTGCGTGCAGAGAGTTTAGTCAGAGTACAGTTGCTAAACACATAAATGAGAAGGGAGATGGACATATGTTTATGTTTTTGGGTTTAGAGACAGTGCAACAAAGCTTAAAACTGGGTGATTTCGTTAAAACTGAACGCACTGAATTACGCTGAATTTTGAAATCAAAATCTAACAACACAGGTTCAGGGTTGAATGACTTTATATTCTTGAAACCAAGTACTTAAAGCAAAGAAGCTTAAGAGATGAATTTTTATGCATTTTTTTATGCTTGTGATCAAGAACTGTAACAGTTTTGACATCATGTCCTACGTTTTAGGCTGAATGGTAATCATGTAGTCTTATGAATGGAGTAGTAAGGGGGAATCATGTGGTTATTATTTAAGTTACGTTGAATGCAACTGTACCCACTGATTGATTTTAAAGTTTTGATTGGGTGGGGTAGTATTTAAGTGACGCCATGCTTTTTATTTAATTTATTTATTTTTATTTCTTATGGTCTGATGAAGCAATTCTAAATTGTGGAAGTGCTTACCATTGTTTATCATTAAAGAGCTATTATTTTTTTTACTTGTTCTATGCGCTATTTTTTATATTTTACTGCAGAGTTAACTGAGGCCATGTAGAAATGTGGTTCTATCTTTTTTTTTTCATTTTGGAGATACATTAATATATCAAACATAAATATAAAAGGCCAATAAAGCACATCATGTAGTTACAAAGCAGCTTTACACAGTATGTCTGTTGTGTGAAAATATTACACTTTATATCAAAGAAATTTTCTGTGCATATACACACATACAGGTACATTTATATACTTTGTGTGAGTTAAGGAACTATTGTAACATTACACAAGTAAGCTGTTGCCTAGCAATTAATCCTTACTAATCTTACCCCCTCCTCTGTGCTGAGGACTTGCACAAGGGAGGAGGTGCTGCAGTGTATATAGGTGCTAGTGTATATATGTACATCTGCATGTATGCACAGGTGTTGGATGAAGCCTACATTTCTACATAGTTTACACAGCAGTAGCCAGCATGCAATCTAACTTCTCACTTGTGCACACCGATTCACTGATGCAGTCTGCATTTTCAGTCTAACACATCTCTTCTATAGGATGTCTATTTTGTACCAGATGTCTCTTATCATGGCTTGTACTGCACACCTGGCACCATTTAGATCCACTCTTCTTGAATACCTTGATTATCTACTTTATGAAGGTGAAAAATCCAGAGTTGTACATAAATTCTGCAGTGGTTACTCACCAGGCAGCTAAGCAGATTAAACATTACACTTGCTCTAAAACTGAATAGTGCTCTCCCTGTGGAACCCATGATGCCAGCCACTTACTGCACTGCCTTCCCAAGTTGCTTGTTTGCTTTATTTCAGGTAATTCTAAATTACCATTAGGTTCTCTCCTACATGTTACAATTCCACTTCATGTACCATTTTACACTCTTTCCATGAGTTTGTGTTTTAGGTCCATTACCTTTTAACAAACTGCATCACATTTACAATGTCCCACTACTAGGTTCCTTCTTATCCTTCTGACTCGGTTCTGAGTGCCATCTTAAATACTTGTTTAAACTATAATGTGGCATATGTGGCAATTTCCAGAAACTTACAGCATCATCTCTCCCACAGTGGCAGGCAAGGCAATGCCTTTAACTCAAGTAAACAGAATTTAAGACAAAGATCAGCATACAAGTGTGTGTGTAGGGGCATTAGGGTACTTGTAGGTTACCACTTGATAGAACCACTTCCTTGTAATAGCAGTACACCAGGCAGCATGTGTGCTGGGTGAGTTGGTCAAGCACAGTGCAGGGGCTGATGGAGTACACACAAAAAAAAAAAACTTCAGTATTTCCTCAAAGCTGCAGATTTACAAAGATCAGTGTCTAATCAAGGATATGGATAAATTAAAAAAATAAAAACTTAAGACAAGACTATTCATGTCATGTCATCCTTCAGTAAGGCAAGAAAGAAAAGTGAGAAAGACTGCTAACACTGGTGGTGCTCATGAATACTCTGAATCACCCATAAAACCCTGACAGTAATACCCTCATCTGCTATCCACAATCTTCATATTGCAATTTACTTGCGACTCAAATCTAAGTTTTGGACAACGATAATTCTTAAGTTATATCTGTAGCAACAAAATGCACTGCTAAACTATATAAACCATCATGCCTACTGCACAGCATTCACGAAGGACAACATAAGATTTTTTTATCTTCAGTGTACTTACTTTTTTTTTGTAAAGGCAAGCCACTTCCAGTACTACTAATCTAAACTTTTAACAGCTCTCTTACAGCCTATTTGATATTAGCCATTTCCTCTGCTCTAAGCTGAAAATTCTTCACATATGTTTTCCCAATCATAAAATATTTTGTTTGGAGAAATTGAAGTTTTATCATACACAAGATTCTTACTTCCAATATTTCTCAGTGTAGTGATATCTACCTGAATCTGGGTACAGTTCAACCCTAATCTGCTTGATCCCTGCCCCCCCCCCCCTCAATCTCTCTAATCCTTGTAACAATCAACTTTTGTAGCATATATAATAAACAGATCTCCACACTTGGATTTCCCACTACTCTTCACATTTATTTATCACTGAAACTTTGCTCAAACTCAGAATAAAAGGGCACTTAGCACACCCCCCACACAATATAGCACTTTCAGAGCAGACTAGACTAGACTACAAAAGAAATATGGTGGTATAGGCTGTACTCTACCCACCCTCCTATATTACCCATACTCTAAAATCCAACCTAAATTTGCCAATGCAGAAATTATTAACTTCCTAAACATAAAACCAAAAATCTATGCATTGCTTTAATCTGCATCCTCCCAGGTAACTACATTCCTATACCTGAAGGCAAAGTATCTTGGCTACCTAATACAATTACTAATGAATATAATACTAGGCGACAAATATAAACTGGCAGATTATGGGTAGGGAAGTCTAATGTTATTTGGTATCAGTCAACTCATCTCAACTATTACACGATACAATAAATCTAAAAACCAAGGAACCATCCTGGATTGAATTCCGGTGTCTGACTCAAACAAGTTCACAGAAGCCGGCACACACTCTCAGATACCCTGAATGAGCAACTGACAGCCTGTGTTTACAGAACTACATCCCACATAACCATAGAACATATCTACAGAACAGTCCATAATCTCTTATCACTTTGACCAACAGGACTTCTAATGGCACAACAAAGGTCAGCTGGTCTTTACTAAAAATCCTTCCCTTAGATGATGCAGAAGCCTACTTAGGGTCATAGGAGATTACTAGGCTAACAGCCCTAAAGGCTTTTTAAGCCTATCCACTCATGCCCTCAATTTTCCCAATTATCAATGCCCATGGGCTAGAATGGCTTTGCTAGATACATGTGCCTTGGGGCATCTACAAACTGCTAGTGTCCATAAGGACCACAGGCAACAAGCAGAGGTGATTTTGTGATTAACCACCCATTTGTCCAAACTGAATTGGAACAGGCTTTGGAAAGAGCTCTGCTTCACATGAATGGGGAGCCTGTTCTAGAGAACGTGTAATACCTCTGAGAGAGACACCTTTCCCTCCAATCTAGGTCACAGATAAGGTTCTGATCCTTAGACTGGGAAAATTCTAGTGCTGTCGGTATTGTGAATGTGTAGCAAATCCATAATGGCTGCTGCAGAAAACACCTTGTAGGTTAAGCATAGATCACCCCTCAGCAGTCTGTAGGAGACCAAGAACAGGGGACAGTGCTTTGAGGCAGTCCCAACAGAACATATTTACACGCTGTATTTTTAGTGAGGAACCTCTTTGGCCATTTCAGCTGTTGCAAATGCCTGGTCAAATACATGCAGAAGAGTGCAGTGTGCTCGATTATCAGTCTAATGTGGGAAAAGTATAGTGGGACTATAATGTCCTTTGATCTGGATGTCATGCACTTATAAAGCTGTTCCACATAGAAGGATTTCTTACTACCATAGACACATTATTATCAAAATTCAGGTTACTATCAACCCGATTTCCCATGTCCCCCAACACTCTCCTAACAGTAAACCCAGTGGCATCACTGTTGTAATTTGCAGGGCAGGTTGTCTTCCCAAAGGGTTTAATTAAGCAATTTTTTTTGCACAGAGCTTTATGCCATGGTTCTGGCACCACTTATTTGTATCAGACCCTCTTTGGGAGATTCAGTGATTGCTCCCAGCTTGCAGCTGTAAGCAAATTTGGTCAACCGAAGGCCCTCTATGTTTGCATTGACTTCAGTGTTATATTTCAAACAGGAGAAGTGCCAGTACCAAGTCCTGTGGGACACCACTAACAGGTCTCTTGATTTAGGTGGATTCCACAACACTAACTTCAGGTGTCCTATCTGCAATACATCTGGCTTATCCCATGGGTGAAACAGGGATGTGTAACTAAATTTTTGAGTTTGTCTAAGTTTGTCTATAAAACCTAAGTAAGGTACTGCATCAAATGCCTTTGCCAGGTCAAGGTAGGCAGTATGTACTGATTTGCCTTCATCCATGACTTTAGTATCCTTCACAAAGTCATCCACCATGTTTAGTAGATTTGACTTGCCCCCCCTCCCCTTAAACACCTTTATTGAATCATCACTTAACATGGGCAAATTTACACTTACACAAAAGTAATCAAATTGTATTAAATTAACATTAACAAATATTATACTTCACACACACACATATATATATATATATATATATATATATATATATATTTACATACACACACATATGTAACCTAAGCAACATTACATAAATTATTCAATTCCTGCCCCTTTTTTTAAACAAGAAACACCTTTATTGTTTATTTATTTATTTAAATTTGTTGACCGGGAGTGTCCGACTGGACGTGGGTCCATTTTCAGCGGAGGCCCGGGGAGAAAAGCTCCACAGTAAAATAAACAGACAGTAGTTACATTGGATTACATAGCGATTAACAATTTAACATAGAAATTACTTACAACATGTTTACAGATGAAGAACATAGTACATCAGTAGACAACTAGAATCTTTATCTGTGAAGTACATAACAGGCATTAACAAATGTAACAATGAGAAGTTCCTGCTGTATAATAAGTACTAGGCTTATGAGCATCTGAGCTTGCTATCATCAAGGTAGTTAGTGGAGGTGAAAGAAAGGTAGTAGTTGGATGGGGTGGATGATATTAGAGTGGGAGTTGCAAGGGCATAGCCAGCATGTTTTTAGGTGCGCTTTTAATAAAGTTTTAAAGTTGGTGCATGATGGTACAGAGGTGATTGTGGGTGGGAGTGAGTTCCATAATTTGGCTATGGCGCAAGAGAATAGTGCTTCACCAGCAGAGTTATTGGCTTTGGTGATCTGCAAGTGATTTTTGTTGCTGGATCTTAGTGGTCTGGTGGTGTGATAGGGTTGGAGTAGATTCTGGAGGGATGGGACATTTAGTGGATGGTTTACTAGTTTGTGGGTGAGTGAGAGTTGATACCACTGAAGGAGGTGAGGGAGTTCAAGCCAGCCCAGTTCAGCAAGTGAGAGACAGTGGTGACTACGGTAGGATGCCCCTGTGGTGAATTTGGCGATTTTGTTGTAGCAGGTCTCTAGCTTGTTTAGATCACATTGCCTTGGGTTGGTATATACTGGAGAGGCATAAAGTAGGGTGGAGATAAGGTGGGGATTTGCTATTGAAATCTTTACTGCTTTGGTGAGAAATTGTTTATTTCTGTATAATGCTCCTAGTTTTTTGTGGACTTTTTTATGGTCATGGATATGTGAATGTCAAATTTTAGTTGTCTATTTCCACTCCTAGCAATCTGGTGTGTTCAGTTGGGTATATAGTGGTGTTGTCTTTTGCTGTGATGTTAAATTGAGAGTTGTTTTGAGTAGGTTTGGTGGGTTGGAAGATGAGTAGTTTAGTTTTGTTTGGGTTGAGTATTAAATGGGCATCGGATAACCATGTTTCAACAGAGGAAAAGGCTTCCTGTGTGACTTTTTGCAGTTTGGGTAGGGACTGGGCTAAGCAGATGATGGTTGAGTCATCTGCGTATTGGATGAGTGTGCCATGTTTGGTGGCAGAGGCTAGATTATTGGTGTAAACAGAGAAAAGATGGGGAACCCCTATGGAGACAGGTAGTTGGGGAAATATGTCATTGTGCCATACAATGGATTGTTGGCGGTCAGACAGGTAACTCTGAAACCAGTTGGTGACCGATTGTGAGAAGGATAGGTTATTGAGGACAGAGATAAGTTGTTTGTGTGGGACCATGTCAAATGCTTTAGATAGGTCTAGGAAAGTAGCAGGGGAGAGATAGCCATTGTTTTTATGCTGAAGGATAGTGTTAGTAAAGGAGAGTAAGGCAGTGGTGGTGCTATGGTTTGGTCGGAAACCATGCTGAGTACTGGAAAGGAGGTTGTTAGTAAGGAGGTAGTGTGAGACCTGAGAGTGTATGCATCTCTCTAGTATTTTGGAGAGTGGAGAGAGAATAGCTATGGGGCGGTAATTGGTTAGTTCTGCAGAGGGTCCGCCTTTGTGGAGGGCAATTATATGTGAGACTTTCCACAATGTGGGAATGTAACTTTCTGACAGAGATTGGTTAATCAAGATGGATACTGGGTAGGCCAGAGCATCAGCTGCGATTTGTAGGTATTCACTTGGGAGGTTGTCTGCTGCTAATTTGGTGGGTTTAAGTTTAGTTAAGAGCTTTTTTTATGTTGGAGGTAGGTACAGGAGAAAAAGAGAAGGCAGTGGGGAGATTACTAGTTGAAGGTGTAGGTTGGTGGGGAGGGGGGGTTGTGTTGTTTAGCTAGTGATAGTATGGTTTGGGTGAAGTGTGTGCTGAATGAGGTAGCAATATTTTCTGAGGAGTGAGGGATGTTAGGAGGAGGGGTACTGACTTTACCTAGGTAGAGGATGGAGTTTATGGAGGACCAAAATTGTTTGGGGCTGTGTTGTGAGGAGTCTAGGGCAGACTGGTAGTATTGGAATTTGTCCCGTTTTATTAGCTTTTTGACTCTATTGCGTAGTTCTAGGAATGTTTGTCTAGCTGCGGGGGTTTTGGTTTTGCGCCAGTGCTCCCAGGCTTTATCCCTGTTTTTCATTTCTGACTTAGTGGTTTTCTGTAGCCATGGGGAGGGTTGTGCTTTGGTTCTGGAAAATCTTATGGGGGCATGGTAATTAAGGATGTTCAGGAAGGTAGTATTAAAAAATTAAACTGTGTCATCTAGATTGAGGTACTTTAGAGCATGCCAGTTACATTCTTTGAGGGATGAGATGAATGTGAGTGGGTTAAAGTTTATTTTTTTATGTATTTGACGATAGATGACAGGTTTAGCTTGGTACAGGTATTTTTTGAGTAGGAATGTTGGGGAGTGATCACTGAGGCTATCTGATAAGCAGCCTGTTATATATGACTGGGGGTTCTTACTGACTAGTATCCAATCCAGGGTAGTGTGCTTGCTGGAGTTTTTATTTATCCTTGTTGGTGACTGGACTAGCTGGGTGAAGCCATGAAGGTGTATATGATGGGTTGGATTGTTGCCAGAACAGGATTGCCAGTCAATATTGAAATCACCTAAGATGATAGTTTCTTGGGGGAGATGGTGGGTATACCAGCTGAGGAGGTTTTCTAATGGAGGGATGTTTTGGCCAGGTGGGAAGTAGCATCCAATTATGTTGATGGTTTATTTTGGTTAATTTTGAAGTTGGTATATATTATTTCTTCACTGCCTATTTGAGGAGCTGATGATTTTAAGATCTGGATGTTTAGATGCTGTTTAAATATTATAGCTACATCACCTCCTTTTTTGTTTAGCCGGTCTACTCTTAGTATGCCGTAACCTGTAGGGAGTATTTGCTCACTGGTAATGTGAGGTTTTAGCCAGGTTTCTGTCAGGATGACAATATCTGGGGAGTATAAGTCAATGATGGCATGGAGTTCATGGACTTTGTTGGATATACTTCTAATATTTAGGCTTAGTAGAAGAAAGTCACTTGGCTTCCTATTGGCTGTAATACGGGAGAAGTTATGGTTTCTAGTCTGATTATGAGGATTGGGGTTGGAGATGGTAGGGCCAGGGTTGGGGTGGATGTCTCCGCTTAGGGCTAGTTTTGATATGCATGAGATTATTAGTTTTCTCAGTTTCTGAATGTGTTTGTTTATAATGGAAACTTTCTGATTGTGCTCTGTGGGTAATAGGTATGGTGGGAGGGTTACTATGTTAAGTTGTAGGAATGCTTTACGTTTGAGTAATATAGTTGGTAGAATATGTGGGGGGTGCATAGGGATGGTTCTTGAGCTGGTGAGAGGGGAGCTGAGTATGGGTGAGACATGGGTGGTGGTGTGAGTAGTAGTACAGTAGTAGTGGTTAAGTGGGGGAATGATGGAGCTTTGGTAGGATGTAAAATATGCAAGGAGAGTGCATGCAGTGAGCAAAGGAAAGGTATGCTTGTACATGTCAGTTGAGGAGGTGTGAAAGTAGAGGGAATACGGAGGAGGTAGTGTTGGGTTAGCACTGTGGTTGGCTATTGGAAAGATGGGAGGGGTTTGAGTGCAATAAAGGTGGGACCACTGGGGGTGGGAGGGAATAGGGGCAGGGTGGGGAGAAGCGGTAGAGACCCTGTTAGGGTCTTGTATGAGGGGCTGGAAACAATCACAAAGCGAGACAAGTATGTGTTAAGAAACAATCACAACTGACCGAGGACTGCTCTGAAACTAAGTCGTTTCTTAATTTCTCAGGTGGAAAAACAGGATAACCTTGTATCAGTAGGCTACTGTGGTCATAGTTTAAATTAACAAACACACAGTATTGATCAGTTATGGATACTATTTGCTAACAGAAGGGAATAAGAGAAAGTGGAAGATGTGTGTGGTGGTGGTGGTGGTGGTGGTGGTGGGGGCTGCTTACAGCCAAAGCACAGTGCTCTCCAGGGAAAATGAAGATTGGCTCAAACAGGTAGACACATACTCAAAGTTAACTGTAGCTGTTTGCAGACAGTTCAGACCTGGACTGCGCTTCTCTTATAAGAATGTTAAAGGTGGTACCGCAGTTGAATACTTAAGAGTGGTGTTAGGTCTAGAAAAGAAGAGTACAGAGAGGAGTAAGCACTTTTGAGATGGTAAATATATATTATAAAGATTATAAAAAACACACTGAGCAAATAGCTACCACATGCAGGACAATGTCCTGAACCACTACTTAGTATATGCAGATACTGAGCCAACTGGAATAACATTAGAAAACAAAAACCCAGACAGTTATGCAGCCACAGATAAAAATATAGCGAGCAGCAATCTGTCGTGGTTCTCTAATGTGATTCTATCCACCAGTAACAGCACAAACTTATAGAAATAATTTAGACACTAGTATGAGCTGTCTCACACAACACAATTACATGAATAACAGTAGTGAACAAGGTGCAGCTATGCAAATAGACCATACAAACTATTATACTAGAAACAACTTGGTGCATACAAAATTGCTAGCATGCCATAGTAACATCAATAATAAAGCATAAAACATATTAGATGTCTAACACAATTCAACATAAACATATACAGTTGTAAAATGTCTAATACAATTCAACATAAATAGGCATTTACAGTTGTAAAACACTTACTGGAGAGACACTGAGCCTTCATGGGGCCTGTAGCAGAGTGGATTGTAGTTTTACAAATGGTGCCTGCCACATGTAATATTTATTAACTCTGGGTTTGTCTTAAGGTAATAAACAGGGAAGGGGAGGGGAGAACAAGGGTGTGAGCAGGCAGTTCTTTGTACTGCTGCTAATGAGCCAAAGCAAGACAAGTATGTGTTAAGAAACAATCACAATTGACCAAGGACTGCTCTGAAACTAAGTCTTTTCTTAATTTCTCAGGTGGAAAAACAGGATAACCTTTTATCAGTAGGCTACTGTGGTCATAGTTTAAATTAACAAACACACAGTACTGATCAGTTATGGATACTATTTGCTAACAGAAGGGAATAAGAGAAAGTGGAAGATGTGTGTGGTTGTGGTGGTGTGTGGGGGGGGGGTGCTTACAGCCAAAGCACAGTGCTCTCCAGGGGAAAATGAAGATTGGCTAAAACAGGTAGACAAATACTCAAAGTTAACTGTAGCTGTTTGCAGACAGTTCAGACCCGGACTGCGCTTCTCTTATAAGAATGTTAAAGGTGGTACCGCAGCTGAATACTTAAGAGTGGTGTTAGGTTCAAAGTTAACTGTAGCTGTTTGCAGACAGTTCAGACCCGGACTGCGCGTCTCTTATAAGAATGTTAAAGGTGGTGCCGCAGTTGAATACTTACGAGTGGTGTTAGGTATTAAACCATCACTTATGACATAAGCAATCATACATTTATTTAAATGAAAACAAACCAGACCAACACACTCCCAGTTGCAAACATTATACAGTACTTATCTACCAAGTTGTTTTCAGTCAAACATTGCACAGCTCATTTAAGTCCTGCCTTCTTTTAAACCTCATTCCTCCATTTATATATTAACACAATCCCCATTTTTCCTATGTACTTTGCTCCTACCCTTTTCTAAATATCTTGGTTCTAGTTTTATCCATGTTACTATATTCATTACTTCTAATATAGTTGGTTTAGATTTTGATTTCCATTTTCTAGTAATTGCTTTTTTTGGCAGCCACCATAATTAGACACAGCAAGACTTTACCATGTCGAGACAATTCTGATTCTGTATCAGTTCAGAAAAATCATTTCCCATGTTATAGCAATCCACCCAACCAGCATCTGACAGTGCATCCTGCAGGGAATCCTTAAAGGCCACCAACCCACTGCACTCCCAGAAAATATGTAAATAAGTACCTCTCTTTCTTCCCCATCACACCTCCATTTACTGTCTACCCAAGGAAAAATTGTCTGGAGTCTACCTGGGGTATAAAAATATCTATGCAAACATTTCCAAGCAAAAATTCTAAATAATCTAGATTTGTTGCATATTTGAGAGACATACATATATCCTCCCATTGTTTCTTTGTATATTGTGTATCCAGTCTCTCTTCCCAATCCTTTCTAACCACCTCCGATTAATTTGATTCTTATAGTTGTCATGCAATATTTTATCTGTTCTACTAATTATTCCTTTTTTAATGGCAGCTTCTGTTCTAGATTCTACTAAAAACTCTACCAGGGCTGGTCTTTAGAACCCCCCCCCCAAATTATTTCTCTACCTATACTCTATCAATCCTTGATAGGGAAGGTAATCTCTAACCTGCAGTCCAAATAAATTCTTGTCCTCTTCCCATTCCATCATCTTTCCCCCTCTAGTTATTTCCTCCCAATAACTTGGTTCCATTGCCAGCTTTCGCCAATAAATTCCAGCCCTCTCTTGCCTATTGTCTATATCCCTAATTGCAGTCATCCCTATTGGCAAAATCTCTTTTCTCCATTCCAAGTGCTAGCTTAGTTCTTAGAATACTTAGTTACTTTATGGACATAATATTCTGTATGATTATAGTTATTCTCCTTAAATGCCTGCATCCAAATTCCCAGTCTCTCCTCCTTTCTTGATATTTTGCCCTGATTCATCATCATCCCTTTCCACTCTGAATTATAGTTTTCTGTTTGTGCTATGGACAGGACCTTAACTGCGTAGCTCTGAAATACCCCTTCAAATTGTGTAATCTCAATCTGCCCTGTTCTACTGGAAGAATCAGCTCAACCCACTTGACTCTTGCCACCTTCCTTCCCCTACCAAATAAAGTCCTTCAGCTCTTTATTAATTGCTATCCACAACTTCTCCTCTGGTTGATATACACAGGTCAGGCATATTTCTAAGACTAAAAGGACTAAAAACATTTTGAGTGCTTGTATCTTACTATTCATATCCATATAACAAAGTCTCCAGTTTCTCTTTTTTTGTTTAGTCTCTTCCCACATATCCTTGGCTGCTACACCAGAAACACTTTTAATTCACACTCAAATGCTTCATTTGTCATGTCCCCATAAATATGGATATTGCTGAACCAATTCCCGTGAGGGTACATAATTTACCGCTAATTACCTTTGTTTTAGCTTTATTAATTTTGCATCCCAAAAAAAAAAAATCTGAAGCCGTCTCAAAATGTTCCACAACACTAATGTCACTTTCTGGTTTTGTCAAGTATAAAATATCTGCAAATACAGCCAGCTTTTCTTGACTACCATACCAATTATATCCTTGAATTTCTGAGTCCTTTATTTTCTTTGCCTGCAGTTTTAAATATAAATCAAATACCAAAATGGAACAAGAACACCCTTCCTGGTTCCTCTGCTCAAGCAGAAATTATCAGGAAGGACCGCACCCACTTTAATTTTCACCTCCAATCCTTCATATATCCTCCTAATAAACCTTATACATTTTTTCAGGAAATGCAAATGCTTCCATTGCCCTGCTCAAAGTCGTAGCTTACTATGTCAAATGTTTTCTCTGCATCAAGAACCAACAACAATGGCATTTTCTTAAATTCTGCTTCCTTCTGGATGGTCAATGTTCTGTTAATGTTGTCAAATGTTTTCCTCCACAAAACCACAATGATCCACATATATCAATTTTGGCATTACTTTTGTCATTCATTTACCCATTATAGACTTGAATACTTTATAATCATGGTTTAGTATTAAAATGGGCCATATGAAGCTGGATCTGATGCATCTTTACCCTCTTAAATATTAGAGCTACCGCTCTTTCTTCCAGGATGCTGGCATTTCTCCTCCTCTTAAAATACCGTTAAACAAACCCTTCCAGATCTTTATCAGTGTTTTCCCTCCTAGCATTTAAACTTCCACAGGAATACCATCTATTCATGGGGGCTTTTGTTTAGACTGGTTTAACATCACAATTTTATCTCATCTCCTCCTATCCAAATAATTAGTAATTGAGCCTCATCTACCTCTAACCTTGGCATATTTAATTCTTCCATAAACATTTCCATTTGTATTTTTTCTTGATTTCCATATTTCTCTGCTTTATACAGACTTTCATAGAATTTCCTAAATATTTCTAATACCTCTACAGGATCTTGTTATTTTCCTCGTTATAGGCTCCCTAAGCTTGGCAACAAGCCCTTTCTATATTCTGTTGCCCAAGTCACTGTGCTAAACGTTTTTGTGCTCTACTCTTATTAAAAAAAGTTGCTTAACAGCAATTTTTCTAAACGTGTACATATCCATCAAGGTAATTCCTTATTTTCTGTTTGGCATTCTGCAGTTGATCCTCTTGCTCTGTGAAATTCCCCCTATTCTAAAATACTTCAACATTTGTCAGTCCCTCTAAATAATTCTTACTTCTTAACCATAGCTCCTATTTTATTTCTACCTTAATTTTATCCCACTCCCTAGCTATATTTTCAGAAGAAATTTCTAACCTCTCGAATAAATTCCTCTTTTCAGCAGATAGGTGGGAAAGAGCCAGTCTCATTTTTATTTCATTACTCTGTGTTTTTATTTTAATTATTGGCGCATTATCTGAAATAGTTATTGGTGCGTATCAAGACCTTCAATTAAATGGACATGTTCCTGTGAAATCTAAATTCTGTCTAGCCTAACCCAGTTTTTGTATCTTGGGGAATATTATGTAAATTCACTCTGAACTCCTATTACTGAATTTACATCTTCCATCCAAATATTTTCATAAATTTCTTCAAAAATCTACCCTCCTTTGTTATACTTTCCCTTCTGGGCCCTCCAGACACATCTTCACTGTTGCAAATCATATTACAGTCCCCAACTATAAGTAAAATTTTTTGCTGAAAACCGATTTCTCCCAGAATTTTCTTAAGCCAGTATAATCCTCCTCCCTTACCAGTAGCCCTTCAGCACTATAAATCTGAGGTTATATTTTTATCCTCTTCTACCACTATTGGAGCTCTTCTTGCAAATAATAGTAGTATTCTTTTCCTTTGTCCCAGGTATTCCACTGAATAATTTTCCTTTGTCCCAGGTATTCCATTGAATAACCAACCTGAAAACCTTTCATTATCAAATTCACATGTTCAGTTCTATCCACGTGAGTCTCCTGTAACATAGCTATTTGCGCTCTACATTTTTTAATATAATTCCCTACTCTTTCTTTTTTGAATTTATCTGTGAGACCATTGACATTTAAAGATATTACAGAAAGCATCATTGCATTAAAAAGTTTACTCCTACCTTACACGTACAGCACCTTTTTTGTAAAAACTAGTTCCAGCTTCTGTGTTACATGCATACACTGTTTGACAGACTGAACTTTTATACAGTTGTTTCTTGTCATATCCACTTGGGTCTATGTCACATCTTACAAAACATTTTCATTTTATTGAAAGTACTCAAACAAAAAACAAACTTCCCCCAATACCCCCCTAAAACCTCAACTTAATACTAACACACAAAACTAAGTGCATCTTCAAATACTGAAGTGTTACCCTCCTAGTAGGAACAAAAGTGCCAAGTTGACAGCCACACACGGACTTGAGTTAACTTAACATGCGGAGACACATGGTGCAACCTGTGCTTCTACTAAGTGCCAATTGCTTTTGTGATTTCTTTACAGTTCTCCCAGCTGGGAAAACTCCTGACTGCTTTCAAAAAACATCATGTCTTAGCCAATTTTTCTGTTTTTTTCCCCATCAGCCAAATCACTTTCCACCAGCCTGTAAGCTAGTTTATCTATCAGATTGTTTCCATGGAAACATGAACACCACCTGCAGAACTGCTACTGAGCATACATGTTTTTGCTAGAAAAGAACACGTATTCAATATTCTTTTTCATTTACTTGCTTACTCTTAAAACTTGTTACTACATCAATCTAAGGTCCTTAATCCAGTCATTTCCCCATGCAAGAATGAAAAAAAGCACATTAATTGTTCTTTTGTCATGCTCTTTTAACCAGGCTTTTATTTCCATTGCACTGCATACATTTCTAACACTGAACAAGAAGACAGAAAAAAACAGAAGCACGTTTACAATCCCATTAGACTTGAAAATAACTGAGAAAACTATTTTACAGCATGCAAAGAAAACCACACTACAAAAATAGTGCTAGCAACAAAATAAATAAAGTTAACCTCCTCCCTTCTCAAAGCATTTTTGAACATTAATGACATGAAGTATGGTAGATGCTTTAGTCCCCCACAAGTCGAACAAATTCTGAAAAAGTCCAATATATCAGGATTTTCTTCTCCTGTCATATTCCACACATACAATTACATTGTAATCCCAAATTAAATTACTGGTTTTATTATTGTTCATCTCTTTCTCCCAAATCCTGTCACCGCTTCATTTTCAACATACTCTAATTCTTTTAGTCATTTCTTGTGCTCCCTTCCTTCAATCCAACATCTTCCACTGAAACAGTGGAAAAAGTTTCACAGGTACAGTCTCTGTGTGATTTTTATTACTAGAAAAACATGAAGCATAATCTGTTTTACATCTCACTTTTTGTTGGATGATCTTTTCTATTTCCTCCTTAGCATGTACTTCATCAAAAATGATTTTGTCACTCCGGAGAAGAATACTTTGAACAGATATGGGTACAGCAGTTTGAATCTCACACCTGCATCTCAATATTCCCTGAATAGTGAAATAAACTTGCTTTTCTTCTGCCTGGTGTACGAGTAATCATTCTCCAGAAATACTCTGCTGTCTCTCACTTTTAGTACTTTGTCCTTCTGCCACAATTTTGTTAAAATCAACTCCTTCTGCTGGTATGATTCTTTACTATTAAAGGTCAGGATGCTTTCTCATAGCCAGGTTTGAAACACACAATGTGGCTTTTCAACTAACAACTCCTACAGTGGAATACCAGGCCAGTTGCTTATTTGTGCTTTCATAAAATTAATGCAGTCTGTTCCTTTCAGCTTTTCTGGTATAATTGAAAATCTCAGGTTTTCCCTACGTACTCTGTCCTCTCTTTTTGAAACATCTGTTCCTGAGCAGTCCCATTCAACCATCCTTTTCTTCATTTCAACCTCTGATTTTCTGCAGCTTTGTCACCTCATCTGAATATCTGCTTAAAAGCTTCTCCATTTTTTCCAACCTTTAGTTTATGTTGATATATTCCATCAGCGTTTCATTTATTTTAACAAGGTCTGTGCACAGTTGTCTTATCTTCCTGTAGGTTACTGGAATTCATGGCTGGAGGTTGCATTGTTTTTTGCTGAACAGCTGCAGAACTTTCCCCAGTCAGTGTTTCTTCCTTAATTTTTGTAGCAGGTTTTTTCCAGGTCCTCTATTTCTTTTTTCCTGGCATCCAGGCAGTACACTTACTAGCCAGTTACTGAAACTTACCCATAAATCTACTAGCCTTCTCTGCAGAGTTTCTGTTTTCACACTGGGAGAGCTACAATTAATCTGTTACTCGATTTGCAGCCATCTTGGAAGTCAATAGAGATTTTGTTTCGATTTGACCTGCCCTTGATGAAACTGAACTGGGATGGGTCCACTATTTGAAGATTTCCTGTATCTTTGTTCCAGTTCCACTATACCTTTTTCCATGACCTTGCAATTAAAAGACTAGTCTGTTGATGGTTCAACCTTTGTGTATCCATTTCCTAGGGAGGAAGCCTGTCTGGAGACTGTAGTTAAACAGAAATTCTAGTGGGCCTGGCAAGTCTTGTTTCGAGCCATTTAGGAGGCATCCTAAGATTTTATTACCCACTGATGCAGTATTTTATTTCCTCGAGTGCAGTGAGCACCAGTTTTTAGTGATAGTTGTGGGAGAATTGGTACAGGGTATTTCCTGGGGGGGGGGGGTTGCTATATCCCCTGAATTGGTATAGGGAGTTCCATTTACTATTACTTCAGCACACTGCTAGGAGTTTCCTTTAAGCTGCATAAATAACTTGAAAAATGCCTTATGGTTATCCTTAGGGAGGCTATTTTTGCCTTGAAGCTGGCCTTGGTGGATTTGATTAGTTTCCTTAGTTGCTTGATGAAACTTGTGAGGGAGTTTTTGTCTTTTGGGCATAGCTCTTCCTATAGTTGGCTCCTTGCTCAGCCTATTTACACTGGGAGTCCACCAAGAAGGCTTGTTTTTGGTGTTTGTCCTATGTTTATTTCAGTCTGGCACTTCTGTGTCTATGCAGTTATTTACACTGTAGTACAAGGTTTCCATAAATGCTTCAACAGAAGGATACCATGTTCTCTGTGTGCCTAATAATTTAGCTATGCCATTGCCACACAGCAGGTAGTTGGGCCTTGGACAAGTTCTTAAAGATTCTGGGGTTTGCTGGGAGTTCAGCCTTTATATTTATTTCAAGCGTTACCATGTTGTGATCTGATCAGTGAGGACATTACACAAGGTGGGGGAGATGCAACATTCCCACATATTTGAGAGTACCAGGATCCAGGATATTTGCACCCCTAAGGAGGTATTGCAGGTTGTTCCAGGGTGTTTGCACTGATAAAATCCAGGAATCTTTGAACCTGATTTTAGTGGTTGTGTATGTAACCAGTTTATGGTGTGATAGTTGAAATCATCCAGAATGATGGCGATTGGCTGAGTTTTGAGAGACTCCAGTACATTCAAGTATGTGGCACGGTTATCCTGGGTCATAAATGGGGATCTGTAACTAGCATGGATATGGTATTGGCCTTCAAGTAATGTTAGCTGAACATGGATTAGCTCAAGCATGTTATATTGTTTGATCAATCTTGAGGTGAGCATACTTTTTATGTAGATTGATACATCTCCACCTCTTGTCCCTTCTTGTGTGGTAGCTGGTCTAAATGTGTGGAAGACATTATAGCCTCACACCATCAGGGTGCCCTCTGTGACTTCAAATCATGCATCAGTAACTGCACAGATGTCAATACTCTAAGGGGAGGAGAGCTTCCGGAGAGTGAGCTTCTTGTTAAGACTCCTAGCATTGAACAGTAACACCTTTAGTTTTTCTTGCATAGAATATATTATGTTTGAAGTTTTATCAGACTGGCATTACCTATAAAAGGCACTATAGGGAGTGGATAATGTTTTGGCCAGTATCAAAAAGCCTAGTGTGGTCAGGTGCAGGCCATTCCTGGAAAAGCAGTATGGCCTGTCAATCATGTCCTCCTGAGTGAAGAAATATTGGACCCCTTAGAATGACACCAGTAACTAAGACAATTGTTAAAATCAATTATTTTCTGTTTATATTGTGGTATCATCCTTTGAGAAGGTAGACTGCTGGCTGCTCAATGCTAGGCTCATATCTGCCTGGGACACAATTTGAAGGCTCTATCATATCTCTCTTCATACAGTCCAGAAAGGAACATCTCAGATCTATTAACACTCACATGGATTATGACAGTCATACTGGTACTTGTGGTTCAATGTGTTGAAAGCATGTGTGATCTGCCGGATCCCTGCCCCTAATAGGCAACTGACCGTCTCTGCTCAGCATGACAAGGGGGCATCAGTGTCACTCACAAGAGAGTTTCCAGTGACCAATTTATTGGGTTGTGTGGCAATTTACCTTGAGGGTCTAGAGGTTCAGACATTGTGAGATCATTGTGTGTTCCTGGGGAGTGCTATCTTTGTAGAGTGTTTGACAGGTTGCCAATGGCACTGTAAGGGAGACCTTTGAAATTTGGGTAGACTGCATTTAAGAGTGTCAGCATATGAGAGTTGTGTGTCTGATCCACAGTAGGTGTAATGTGTGTGTTACTAGCAAACTGTTTGAAGATATCAATCTCTGTATGTGACAGCTTTGCCTACAAAGACAGTGTAATTATATTCCCGCATACTGTGCATCTGCTTAAGAACAATGTGGTTGTCAATAAACATAAGACTATTGCTACATTGTCTCAAAATGCCCATGTCCACCAGACTGGCTATAGACACAAAAGGAAATGGCACATCCATGGCTGTTGATCCTCGTTTTTATTTACAAAGGATGCTGTAATCGGGGTTTGGAGTTGTTGGGCTGGAAGGAGAGGTCAAGGATTGATCTAAAACACTCTTGGGTTAATGCTTTCCAGCATGCAAACAAGATAATGCAGTGTTTTAGGTTCTGTAGAGTACAGTGAGACTTGTTCAATTAAAGATTCTTAAATACCCTTAATAACCTAAGTTCCAGTCCACACTAAAATAAAATCTAATCATTCCCCATAGCTATCAAAACTAAGTAGACAACTGATGGCGGACAGAGATAAAGCATGGAGAAATGCCAAATGTATTAAACCAACAATAATTTACAACTATATAGACAACTTACCAATCAGATTGAAAAAAACAAATGAAAAAAATTCTGTACACTCCTCCAAACCAATCACGAACAATACTCCAATAAATGCTTGTTATACATTAACTTGCTTAAGTCTGTATCCCAAATCCCCCCCACCAAACAGCTAGCATGTTGAATACCTACTTTAATATTGCCAACTAACTATAAACTATGCAAAGACACCTTAAAATTCCCTTGATCATTCCTCTGTCCTCTCTCCTAACATACCCTCTTACTACACAAACTCGCATCCTTCCTCTACCCCATCATTTCCTCCCCATTTCCCATCAAATAATTTCTTAAAGCTGCCACACTAAGACATTTTTACAGGTTAAGGTAAGTTTTAGACAGGATTGTTTTGTACTTCTGTTAAGTGAATTTTGCTAGGACTGTTTAGTATTTCTGTTTTTTTAGTTTGCATGTTACTTATTCGATGTCTTCATACAGGTATAATGATGCATTTCTCTTTAAGACAGTTCCTTAGATCTTAAAGGGAATGTATTTAAATTTTTCCTACCTTTGATTAGTTGATCTGATTTTTGAATCTCCTGGCTATCCCTCATTCTTCCTAGCATCCTGTACTCAAAATTGCTGGCCTAATTTCAGCATGGTTTATTAGTTTCATCTTCTGATTTATCCATAGATCAAAAATGCCAGTCCCATAACGTCCTTATGCTTTGCTGCTAAAACAAACATGATAGAGGGCTGATTCTACCAACCAGTACCCCACCACCAGCAATTATCTTGCCATCTCCACAATGAAAACCATTTATCACTATGGTAATAGGCTGTTTAATTGTTTCGACTTTTTTAAATGAGAAGTTATGTACCTACCATAACGTTCCATGTTAGTTGTCTTCTTCTCGCCTTCTTTCTTGCTGGATGGGTTCAGAGCCGATCCTCTGCTCCGACTCGGCCTATACTAAAGCTCGAGAGCTAATTTTACCGGCTCAAGGCAACACTATATCCCATGATGCTAGGTGCCAACTACCCAGATCTCGTTTGGTAGCTGAGAACATAGCAATTTTAGCCTCCCAACCCAAGGGAGAGAAGGAGAAGGGGAAACATTCACCATGTGCCACTACCTGAAGCTATAGCTGCACAAGGATAACCAGTTTAGGCTTCAAATTGTGTAAGGTGAAGACCCCGATAAGAAAAGAGGAATCCTTTTGGTCTATCCAGGCTAGGGGGATGGCATGTGGGACGTAAGAAAGAAGGCGAGAAGACGACAACTAACATGGAACGTTATGGTAGGTACATAACTTCTCAATGTTAAGTTGTCAATCTCGCCTTCATTCTTGCTGGATGGGACCGCGTCCCTAGCATCTTCGTCCCGGGTGGCTCATCGGAACAGGCTCTTGAGAACGGTGGAACCAAAATTTGCCCTATTTCTGGAGGCCATCTCTAATTTGTAGTGTGTAATAAAGGTATGAGGAGAGGCCCATGTGGCTGCTGCACAAATCATATATATTGGCAATCTAGCTTGAAAGGCTGTTGATGTAGCTAAAGCTCTGGATGGCCTCTTGGCATAGAAGGTAATTCTTTACCTCTGAGTTGATAGATACAGGTAATCACAGAGGACAGCCATCTAGACAAGGTTACTTTGGAGGCCCTATTTACTTTCCGCATAGGACAGAAAAAGCTGATCAGATTTCCTAGTTTGTTTAGTTCTGTCCAGATAGTAACGGAGCTGACTATGAACGTCCATATAATGCAGTTTTTGCTCCGCCCTGTTAGAATAATTACGGAAGAAAACTGGAAGATCGATAAATTGATTTAAATTTGCCTGAGAAGCCACCTTGGGCAAAAAAGATGGGTTAGTTCTGAGAGAAACTCTGTCTTTGTGGAAAACTAGATAAGGAGGACGAATGCAAAGGGCATGGAGTTCTGATACTCTCCTAGAAGACGTTATGGCAACTAGGAAGAGAGTTTTCCAAGAGAGCAACAGGAAGCCGCAGGTTCAAAGGGAGGAAGAATCAAGGATGTTAAAATCAAATTTAAATCCCACTGTGGTGGGGGGGTCTTTGATTGGGGGCTTGAGTAAAAAGATACCCTTAAGGAAGGCTTTACAAAGCTTGTGGGACATGATGCTGGAGTCTGATAGGCCTATGTGAAAATTTGAAATGGCCGCTAAATGAACCTTTACTGTGGAGGATGAAGAGCCTGAATGAAAAATTTCAGCTAGGAAATCTAGAACTGATTGTATAGGTGCAGTGAAGGGATCTATATTCCTAGCCCTTGCCCAGAAGGAAAAACGCTTCCATTTACTAGTATAAATCCTTCTGGTAGAGGACTTAAAAGCTACAATAATATCATGGACAGAATTGGAAATCAGGGGAAGCCTGGCTAGGGATGGAAGTGGAGCAACCAAGCTTGTGAGGTTGATTGATTGGAGGGATTGGTGAAGCTGCCCTGACTGGTGGGCCAAACGATCTGGCACTGGGTCCAGATGCCAAGGCTGTTCCAAAAGGTAACGATGCAGGAACGGGAACTATATCTGTCAAGGCCAATAAGGGGCAATGAGGATCATCCTGGCTCTCAAGGCGGTAGCTTTCTGAATCAACTGAGTGATTAATGGAAAGGGGGAAAAAGGGTATAGAAGTCCCAGAGGCCAATCGTGGACTAGAGCGTGTCTGGGGGGATGGCCTGGAAGGGGAAAGAGAGTGAAAAAGTTGAGGCACTTGCTGTTCTGAGGTGTTGCAAAAAGATCGCAACAAGGAAGACCACACTTCTCAAAAATCTCCTCCGTTACTGATAGCTTGAGAGACCACTCGTGTGGCATGAGAATAGTTCTGCTCAACCTGTCCGCTATGATGTTGGACTTCCCGGGGATATGCGTTGCTATCAGAAACCGCTGAGAAGAGATCGCCCATTGCCAAAGTCTGAGTGCCTCTCGACACAGGGGATAGGACTTGGTTCCACCCTGCTTGTTGATATAGCACACTACGGACATATTGTCCATCTGAACTGCAATAGTCCCTAAGGGAAGAGAGTCTTGGAGGGCTTGCAACGCCAAAAGCACTGCTCTCATCTCCAGGACATTTATGTGCAGGTGGCATTCGAAAGGTTGCCATGTGCCCTGGACTGTCCTGCCCTGAAAATGCCCCCCCACCTGATCAGGGAGGCGTCCGATGTGACCGTGGCGACCGGAGGGGAAGGAACGAATGGTCTGCCCTGAAGGACTTGAGGAGACCATCCACCAAGACAGATGTTTCTTGCAAGATAGAGTTAAGATGTTGTGTGTCAAAGGAAGCTGTTGGAAGGACCACTGGGAGAAGAGCATCCACTGAAGGAGCCGCATGTGAAAGCGAGCAAGGGGAAGTAGTGTGATGGCTGCCGCCATGAGACCTAACACTTTTAGAACAAACCTAGCCTGGATTCTTTTGCTCTGAAGGAGGATGTGAACGTGATTTCAAATATCTAAAACTCTTTGCTCGGTTAATTTTGCTGAGAGCTGTACGGTGTTCCAAGGTGGCACCTATGAAGGTAATAGACTGACAAGGTGACAAGGCAGACTTTTCGAAATTTATGGAGATACCTAAGCCCTTTGCAAGTTTGAATGGTGTAATCTCTGGCAAGAAGAAGCTGATACCTGGTGGTGGCAGTAAGGAGCCAGTCGTCTAGATATGGAAACACCTGGAATCCTTGACGTCTCAGATGAGCCGTAACCACTGCCATGCATTTGGTGAACACTTGGGGGGCTGTAGTGAGACCAAAGGGCTGGGCCCTGAACTGGTAGTGACTGGCCCCCAGCCGGAAGTGGAGAAACCTCCTGGAGCGCCAGTGCATCTTGATGTGATAGTACGCATCCTGAAGGTCCACTAAGCACACCCAATTGTCCTGCCCAGAAAGGGTAGAATGGACTGTAGCATGACCATCCGGAACTTCGTTCTTTTTACAGACTTGTTTAGTCTGATGAGATCCAATATTGGCCTCCAGTCCCCTGTCTTTTTTGGTACCAAAAAGAACTTGGAGTAGATTCCGGATCCTAGTTGGTCTGCTGGGACTGGCTGGTTGGCTCTTTTTGTTAGCAGTTTTGATATTTCTAGTACTGCTTATTCCCTTAGACTGGGTGGAACGTCTAGGAGGGGCCCCTTTGGCTGAGTTGGGGTGTGGATAAAGGAAATTTTGTAACCCTCAGATATAATCGACTGTACCCATTTGTCTTGTGTGAGAGAAAGCCAGGCTTCTGGGTACAGCGATAACCTTCCCCCCAGACTGCCTCCGAAGGTGGACAGTCAGGCAGCTTCTCAGGGATGCTGGAAAGGTTTGTCAGAGAGAGACTCCCTGTTACCCTGATTCTGCGGACCTCCTCTGCCTCTAGGGCGGCGTCTGTTGTTGTCCCCACCTCCCCTGCCTCTCGGGAGGAACTGACCTCTTGCGTCAGGCGTGACTCCCTGTGATTTGGGGAACCACATTTTCCACCCTTTTGACCCTTAGGATATGGTCTAGATGGGGTTGAAAAATGGACTCCCACGGCAGAGAGAGTCTTGCCATCTTGTTCGCATCTGGTCAAAGTATCCTTCACTTGAGGTCCAAACAACGCTGAACCATCAAAGGGGGAGTTAGTGAAGGACGCCTTGTAGGGGTCTGCGAAGTTGCAAAGCCGCATCCAGGCATGACGCCTTAAATCCACACCTGTGCCTGCGGCTCTACTTGCTCCATTGGCTGCATAGGAAAAAAGAAATAGAGGAGTTGACAATGGAATTTAGGGTTCCTAGCTGGGAGTTGATTTTGTCCTGAGACCCCGCAGCTGTTGGATCCTGTAGGGCATCACCCATTTCTTTGAGAATGTCTCTTTGAAGGTGGGTGGAATGGCACAAGTAATTCAGCGACCGCATGGCGAAGATCGCTGAAGAGAACATCCGCTTACCGTACCTATCCATAGTCCTAGATTCCTTATTAGGAGGATGGATAGGCACTGAAGGATCGGCCAGTTCATTCTTAGTGGCTGCAGCCACCACCATGGCATCAACTGGGACACCCTTAGTTAAAAATTGTTTATCTGACGGGGCTGTGATAAATTTGGAAGGCCTCCGTGGGGTGGGTTCCATCGTATCAGGGGCTGTCCACGCCTTCCGCTCCACCACTTCCATGAGGGGGTCAAAAGGCGGAGACACCCAGGAGGTGGAAGGGCGAGAAACAAATGCCTCCAGGTAAACAGATTCATCCTCAGAAGGATTGAGGGTAGACCAGTTCCTCC
The DNA here is from genome assembly GCF_019279795.1 of Protopterus annectens. NCBI lineage: Eukaryota > Metazoa > Chordata > Ceratodontiformes > Protopteridae > Protopterus > Protopterus annectens. The sequence goes on from NC_056729.1 coordinate 679,673,285, forward strand.
TCTGCTTGAGGATGTCAGAAAAGGAGACATCCTCAGAGGGGGACCGTGGGGACCCTTCCGACTCATCCAAGTCGGTATCAGATGTTATGGACTTAGGGGAGTCCACATGCTTCCTCTTACATGTCCTCTTTTGAGGGGGTTCACCTGACGGATCAGGGGAAACCTTGGAAGAGGAGGATATTCCCAATAGGGAAACCTAAGGTGTTGGATCTCTACGGTCGGGAATGAGACAGTGGGTAGAGACCGCAGCAGGCACTACAGTGGGAGGAGTAGATGTAGCTGACCGTGGAGCAGGCACTGGGGCCAGTACACTTCTCATGACCTTGAAGGCGCCCCTATCAGGTAGGACAGAGGGCTCCCACTCCGAAGAAATAGGAACGCCAGCCGGCACAGATAGGGACGGCTCCGAAGCCGATGGGGCCGAACTCACCAGTGCCGACGCTCTGAGAGGGAGAACGGGGGTTGGACAAGGGTCCGATGCCACTCGCCCCCTCGGACCAGACGAGGAATTCCAAGTGCCTGGATCCCTCCAAGGATGGGACCATGGAAGAGATTGGAGCAGACGACGGAGCCGAAGGGGGAGGTATCGGCTCCAACGTCTCGACGATTGTGGCTCCGAGGAGCTCCAGCTCCGAACTCAAGGGCAGAGTCGGAGGAGGAATCGTAGATGGTATGGGTATAGCCACTGTCTGTTGAGACGGGCTATGAAGCATTTGGGCCAGTGCCTGAGATTTGAGGAGTCTGATAACCACCCTCTCGAGGTCATGGTCCGAAAGCCTGGAAGACCGAGAGGAATGGCTCCGATGGCTCTGCTCCGAGAGCAAAGGCGATCTCAGAGCCGAGTGAATGGACACCAGGGACGGAGACCTAGATCTCTTGCGGGTGGAAGATGGCACCGAGACTAGTGGTGCCGATGGAGCCAAAGACACATTGGCTCCGGCTGGAGCCGACTTTGAAGACAGAGTCTTGGAGGCATCGGCTCCGGCCGGAGCCAATGCAGAAGACTGCGACAGACGTATCGGCTCCAGCCAGAGCCGATCGTGACGCAGTAGGTGAGCCACCAGCCGAAGGCTTGGAGCACGTAGCCGATGGTTTGGATGGCTTCGAAGGTTTCCCCGGCAAGGACTTAGACGGGGAACCTTCAGGCTTTAATAAGCCCCTCAAAATTAACTTATTCCTGTGCTCCTGCAGGACTCTTGGACTGAACGTATGACAAACAGAACAAGTGTCCTGCAGGTGCAGGGGTCCCAGGCAATACACGCAAGAAGTGTGACTGTCCGTCAGCGACATTTTCTGACAGCATGAGTCACACTTCTTGAAGCCTGAGACTTTAATGTCTTTAGACATTAAGCTGTCAAGGGAAGAAAAATCTTCCTTGGAAAGTTAAAACACAAACACACAGTAACACACGAACAAAATTAAGGTTAACAAAACCAGACACATACCTAACTGTCCCAAAAAAAAGGGAACGGGAAAAAAACGGAAAGGGCCAAAGGCCTAACCTTAACAGTGGAGGGAATAACTTTTGGGATTAGGGATTAACAAAATGGGAACCCAATGGAAGTGGTATACTAAGGAGGTTATGATGCTAGTCTATTTTTAAAATAGAGAGGAAAAATCCTAAGAAAAGAGTAGAAAAATTTGAAATTTTTCACTGACCTGTGGAGCCGGTAAAAAAAAAGTACCTCGCTAGCGAAAGCGGCAAACGAGATCTGGGTAGTTAGCGCCTAGCATCATGGGATATAAGGTTGCCTCGAGCCGGTAAAATTAGCTCTCGAGCTTTAGTATAGGCAGAGTCGGAGCCAAGGATCGGCTCCGAACCCATCCAGCAAGAATGAAGGCGAGATTGACAACTTAACATCTCACTTTTACTAGTTTCAAACCCATTAGCAGGCCAAAGAAATAAAGACAGAAATTAATTATATCACCTTAACATAAGGTAATTCAGCCAACCAAAATGGGCTACCTATATCATCCGTATTCTTCACATGTAACTAAGCTGCCTAGATTCTCTACCACTCTAATATAGGGAGAAGTGGCAAAGGACTCGCACAATCAAGAAAGGCCACAGCTATTTCTATTTCCTAATCCAATTTACTAGTTATCCTCTCAATTTTACAGTACATCTCCCACCATATATTCAAGTAATAATACCAAAGTGGCTCGGCATTGTGCTGCAGAGCTTTATGTGTATTCTTCAAACACTTCTAACATTATAAAACAGTCCTTTTGTAACTAATGAATATTTCAATACACTGTTGTATTTTAACATAGTAAATTTTATTTATATTACACATTTTAACACTGATAAGACAAGGGAGAAGTCTGACAGAGAAACTTGGGATAGGGGATGAGAAATGCTCCTCACCAGTTTGGTACAACTAGTAAAATATAATGCACAATCTTAGAACCATACTAATATATGCAAATACTGATTTAATTTATGCAACAGCATATAATTCATAGGTTCATAGGTTAGTACTAGGCTAACTGCCCTTTTGGGCCATTTGAAGCCTAACCAGTTACCCCATGTGAGAATCAAACCATGCACCTTGTGTCTTTAATGTAAACACCTTAACCATTATGTCATCCTCCCATCCCCAGATTTTGTTGTTTAGGAATTAACATTTACATATATCATGTTTTTCATAGTACTCTTACATATTTTACATTTGACAATATAATAAATTTATTTGAAGAGTTTATGTCAATGGGTGTTGTGAACTCTGGCTCTAGATGATCGTCACTGTTGAAGGGACACCCCAACCTCATGTGCAAAAAATGCGGAAAAAGGCTTGTGGATGGATGGAAGGATGAATGAGTTTATGTCAGAGTAGCACTAGACAGATAGTACTGTACCCAGTTTTATTCCCTTCATTTTAGGGCCACAACATGTTACTGACATACCGAATAAGAATCGCTCAAGTCTGAAGTAGATCATGTCAGACTGTAATTGCTAATCTGTTTTTCTTGATAACATTTTGCTGTAAAGTAGTTGAATGCTAAGCCTGCTTTGACAATTCTGTCAGGGTATTGATGGAATTTATTTTGGTGCCATTCAAGCTTCTGCAAGGATTTATACTTTATTGCAATTATATTATGACGTATGTAAACTGACCGGAAAGGTTAACTAGTTTACCAATATGAAACATCATTTCCCTTATTCACCATAGGTTCTGTGGTGTGCCAACATGTTTCATATTACTGCAGGTATGTTTCTGTTATTCAGGGAGGATTCATGCACTCTGTTTTGTGGTAGTCTTGAGAAGTATTTTTAGATGATGTAAGTGGAGCTAGGGCATCTAGTTTTCTTTACTGCATTCTTTTGGGTGAATGTTACTGTTTTCTTCATTCACTATCACTGTTAAAAATTGTTATTGTGGCATCAGTCCATACTAATCACAAGCAGTTTCAGTTTGTCAGTGAAGTTTATTTGCACATTTTTGTGTTAAATTCATTATCTTAATACACACAGCGTTTGTATTTCTGCAGGCATTTTCTTCTGTAATATCTTACTGGTTTTCATTGTTTCTGTTGTGAAACAGCTTTAGTTTCGTATGCCAGCCAAAACTCTGGAAGCTGATAGTTCATTTTCTTCATAATGGTGGTGTACTATGTTTGAGGGAGGCATGTTTTCTTGTTGGTTGGTCATTTCTTTTTGCACTCCTTTTTTGTCTCGTGTAGCATTTTGTAAATAATTTTTTTTCTCGTCTATGGTTTTCTAATGTTAAAAGTTGGTTTTATTGTCTGGGGATTCTCTGTATGGGTTACATTTTCTTCCTTTTCTTTTCAGTACAATTTTTCAGTAGTTTTGCTAAATCGGTAGAGTCTGCCTACTGAAAACCAGTTCTGATGGGATTCCCTGTGTTTCTGTTTTGTGGTATCAGTTTTTCCCAATTTCTTTAATAAATGGTAGCTACTACTGCTGAACAGATGTGATGCCATCCATAACAGTGGTCACAGTCTTCCTCTTTTTTTTTCTCCCATTTATTTGGTTAACCGACTGACTGGCTCTTTAGGTAGGTTACAAAACATTCTATATGTTGATTATTACACACACAATATAAATATAGGAGCTAGTTTATTAATTTGAACCAAAAACAGTGAAAGGCAAAACATTAACAATAACAAAAAAAAAGAGAGGAAAAACTCAACCAAGACTTGTTTAAAGTACAGACAGTCCCCACCCTCCACCTTGTATATACCGACTAAGACTGAACAGAGGAAGAGGAGAATCTCTCTCTTCACACTGAATGCCCATCACAAAGCACATTTAACCAAAAGTGAGTCGACAAATGCAGTTCAACAAAATGGCATTTGAAGAAATGAAATGCACACTAGTGTGTATGTTAACAACATATATACATACATGTCGATGAGCATCCACCCATCCAATATGTTGAGTCTCATCCACCTGCTATAGTGACCCAAAAACAAGTGATACCATCAAAAAGTTATTAGTCAAGCAGGGAACATAAGCAGACTGACAGGCTTTTCCTCCATGTAACATGCATAGCACCCACACACACAATGGAAATATGGAGTCACCAAACCACATATACAGCATGGCCTTGGGATATGCAAACTCCACAAAGAAGGTGCTGGGTGTGTATATGCTTATACATATGCATTTATATACATCTAGAGAGAGAGAGAGAGAGAGACAGACACTGGCTGTGTGCCCGTGCATGTTAGTGTGCATCACTGGACCTCAGAAAGCCTTCTTGTAACAGTGTTTTTTAATTGATTATTGCCTTTATTGTAATATGTTAACATCAAAGCCAAAACTGTTGATAACAGAACTGACAGTGATTACATCTGCATGACTATGTTACAAATAATTCCACAGTGTAAAAAGAAATCAGTGGGTTGTAATCACTGCTGATGCATTTTGATATGGGATATATGCCAAAAGTAATTCGCTGTAAGAAGGCTTCTCTCCAAAACTGTTTAGCGTTGGCATATCATATACAAGGATGGGGGTGAACACTCAAGTTGGGGACTCGGCAGAGTAGAGCCCCCACATAAAAGCATTGTGAATTAATGTTTGAGAAACAGCACAGAAATATACTAGTACAGCCTTAGACTCCAATTACTTTTAGGAAGGAATGACAAGGTGGATTACGATAGGTATTCTCCATGAATGCTGTTTCTGAAAGCTATTTTTATACAACCTCTAGGCTGATGAAAGGCATCTAAGCTTTCAACATATATAGACGTCTACATACACACACCTGTCCATATATATTTTTTTTGTATGTATACACAAAAGCATTATATGCATTTTTTCTGAGTGGGACAGCTAATCTGGACGATGTCAGCCCATTATGCAGTTAAACAGTACAATGTTTTACGTATTTGTTTAATATGTTTCAGTTCTCTTAGATTTTTATCATTTTAATCCACTACTGCTTTTTTTTGGTGTGGGGGGGGGGGGGTTGGTTTCTACTGTAATCTCCATGTACATGTATACTAAGGTAATTTAGACTGATAGCAATATAACCTCAACAGGTAAGAAGTTATTTTAAAGTACTGTGCTATGGAAATATGTACACATTTTGCTTGCATATCGTAAATTACAGGCAGTGGCTGGCTTTCCCTCTTTCACATGGTGACCAAAGTTTGACAACAGGTTTTTAGCTTATAGTAAGATTACAAATTACAAAATGGGCAACTTGTACATTGCCAGTGTGACTGGAGAATGAACCTTGCAGTCACACTGGCAATGTACAGGTAACACTCGCTGAAGAACGAGTCCAAAGCTTCACAGCAGTACATTAAGCCGCTGTGGAGCTCTGACTGAAAGGAAGCTAATAGCCACCATTTTACACTCGCTAAGCACTGCTTTTGTTGTTCAGCAAGTGTAAAATTAAGAAAGAAAACAAAAACAAAAAATAAAGTGTGTGCATGTGTATGTCTGAGTGAGACAAAGGCCCAAATAGGACACATTTTAAATAGTGCTCTTAGAAAGTTGCTAGAGTAGCAGGGCTTGTTTTAACACACATTTTCTTAAGGATTTGAAGTCTGAAGCTCAAATATATGTCATTATTTAGTGACTTCAATCCTCAGATTATCAGAGTGATTTGCCAGAAAAACAACAATTTTGTAAGGAACAGATAAAAAAAAAAAAGTCAGTCAAAAATCTGGACAGTTGAGAGGTATGATCCATCAACCCTTTTCCCATTTTGCACATGGATTTGGGGCATCATTTCAACAGTGGTAAACATCTAGATGCCAAGTTTTACACTGTCAGGTGGCTATCCCTGCCACTGCAGTTTTTCCACACCACATAAACACACACACCTAGAGCCAATTTAGAATATCCAATCCACCTACTATATATGTCTTTGGAATGTGGAAGGAAACCAGTATACCTGGAGAAAATCCACAAAGAACGCACCCCAGCCAAGATTCGAACATGTAAGCTCTTGCTGTGAGGTGACAACAATAGCTGCCAGTGTAAAGAGAAGTGGAAATAACTGGTCCTCATTTTGTAGATATTAATTGGTATTTTTAACATTGTGAGTTATACTTTTCAAAGCAACTGTTAATTGCTTGGCCAAGAGAATGCAGTACTCTGAGTACTTACATACAGGTGTGCTTAAGAATTAGTAAGAAACCACCAACATTGGACCTGATTTTTGAATGGTCCCCTTGCTACCCTTTGCCTTTTTGTTGCGTCTTTCGGCTTTTCCCGATTAGGGGTCACCACAGTGGAACTCCTGTCCGCTAATGATTGGCAGTGGATTTTTTATGTGCCGAGTTGCCAGCCCTGACGCACAACTTTCAACGAAGGTATGCCTATTCACGCACGTCTCCACACAGAAGACGCTTGCTACCCTTTACCTAAATCCAGTAAAAGTTGATAACATGGACGTAAAGAAATGCGTTATCAGCTTTGTTGCAACTACACCCACCACAAAGTGGAACAAACCCTTTACACTCAATTAGTTCATTCCATGATAGTCACTTACTCCCATTCCTAGCAACAGCGTAAAGTAGAGGTAGAACCCATCTTGGGTGGGCACCACTGCACTGTAGGATGTGGGCACATCTACGGACAATTTTAGATTGCAACTGTACAGAATTTTACCTCATTTTTGGTCCATTTCTCAAAATTTGCATTGGTGTGGTAAATCACTGAGGACTGAAAAAACTTAATCATTTGACTTTCAATATTAATGTTATTCAGAAAATGGGGGAAAAATGTTAAACTTGTTATTCTAGCAACTTTCCAATTTTTTAAGAGCAATAATTAAAATCTGTCCCTGTTTTTGGACCAGTGTACCCTCATTACCTTCAGGCTTTGCCTGGATTTCTTGCACTAACAAGATGAGAAGTATGATCATGAATTTGCTTAATTTTATATATTTGGGCCGTGGGAGAAATCCTAGCATCCGATAAAAATCTGCACAAATGCCTGGAGCTGCAGGACACAGATTCCACTCATAATGCACCTTAACCATTAAATTACCTTGAGACTTGATAGCTGTATACCAACAATACATTTATACTCCGTTACCCATTTCAATTAACTGATATAATCATGCCTCTCCAGGTACTGATTTACCATCGTTTTCCTTCTACAATTTCCTCCGTTCAGTTACGTCATTTCTAGTTATATATCTGGCAGACCGCTCAACCATTCCTGACTTTGAGTGATGCTCATAATGTACTGCACATAATTTGCCTGTGTTTCCAAGGTGTTCTATTGTGCGAGACCAGTGTGAGATGAGATTGACTCAATGGAACATCCCCTTTTGTTGGCTGCTGCCTGCCGCAATTCACGGACAAGCTTTAGCTGTAACCTTTTTTTTTTTTCCCCTTAAAAATTCCAGAGTCTCAAAAGCAACAGGCAGCCTTTTTTTTTTTTTTTTTTTTTTGGAGACACAGTATTACTACAGTACCATGGTCATACTTTTTGTTTTAAAAAAAGTGTAGTTTATTCCACAACTTTACCAGAAGACTTGTGGCTACTTATACCAATAGTCTAACACCAAGAGAGAAGCTGTTGAAGAATGCTAAACCCTTTTCAAAGTAGGTTCTTCTAAATTCTAACTTCAGAACTGCGTAATTATGAACCACCAATGAAATCCTGCATGTTAAGTAGGTTTATAAATAAGTCGCATGCTATTTAATATCTATTTTGCTTCCTAGACTGCCATACCACACAGCTGTTGCCTGCATTTCCTTAAATGAATAGCTTACCATAAAGAAAACTGATACAACAAAATCTGACTTCCAGGGGTTACAGTAAGAGGTTTTATACTGTCATTCAACTTTAGGTGCTCTGCTATCAGACAAACCTATGTTCAAGCATCAACCACGCATCTTCATTACTAAGGCATTATTTAGGGAGATCGCCAGTCAGAACTGAGATGACCACAATTTTTACCTGTTTAATATGGCTTTAAGAAAGTCACAGGACACTAAAATAATTCCCTGACATTCTGACAACATTCTTTTTTGTAGTAGTATTATCCTGATTCCAGAGTCACTTGACAAGCATGCATCTCACGAGCCATGCACGCCTCTACATGCTGACGAAGTTAAGGGATACGCCAGTGATGGGCAATGTCAGCATCAACTAAAAATGTAATTAAAAAAATAAGAATTTGACAGGGCCACTCAGGAATTCAGAGTACCTTATTTTGCACCCCAAAATGGGAAAAATTCCAAGCGATTCGGTACAGTTGAAAGGTATGGTGTGAATGTATGCATGCCTGAAAATGAGAGAGATTGAACCATTATTTTACACTTGCTAAGAAGAGCTTTTGCTGTTTGGCAAGTGTAAAATTACAAGAAATACAAAAAAGTGTGTGTACACATTTGTGTACATATATTTATGTTTCTGTCAGAGTATATGCGTGCTCGCTTTCCTGAAAACAGGTGTGTGTGTGTGTGTGAGAGAGAGAGATCGATCAAGCGAGCAGTGGCAGCAAGCAATTAAGAGTTTTGCATACTTCCCGACTTCTTAGCTCAAGATATGTGGATAAAGCCTACAATAAAGGGGGACAAAGCTCAAGGAACACAATTTAAAATATTGCTGTTATGAACAGGATTTGTGTTGGCATGTATTTTCTGAAGGAAAGAGTCTGAAACTCAGCTGTATATCATTATGTAGTGACTTCAATCCAAAATGATTGGCAACAAACCACAAATCTTTGGAGTAAGAGGCCAAAAATGAAGTAAATATCTGAATATTTTTTGAAAATATATTTTGGATGTAAAATACTTCCTCCAACACCATTTACATATATTACAGCAAGTTTGAAACTTTTAGGTGGAGGATCTATTTTACATCAAAAATATATAAAAATTAACATAGTAATAAAAGTAAGTAAAACACAAATTTTACAGACAGCCCATTCTTTAAGCTAAACAATGCCAAACAGGATGTGTGTTGCTGTGTAAATAATGCCCCTCCAGGAGTGTAGAGGCCCTCGGCCTGGCTTTGTGGCTACTAACATCCCTGGGCAGGCATTATTTACAAAATAACACACACACTCTTGGACATTACTGCTTGCTTAGTGCTGTGCATTATTTATCGGAATGTTTTAGTCTTGATATCCAATGATGACTGTTTTGTGATGTCTAACATGGAGGCAGTTTTCCCCACTGACAGTGGCTTTTCTTTTCTTTCTTTTGTTTTCTACAATTAAATTATTTTTTAAGCAGGCTTTCCCAACGTGTTATTTAAGAATGTTCATCTGCTCTTGAGATTTGATTTTTGTCTGTTTTCTAAACTTTCCTGTAACCATGCTACCACAACTTCTCAGTTTACTCCATAATTCTCAACTATCGAGATTTTCACCTAATTTTGTTTGTTCCTCACAAAATTTGTTTTTCTGACAAATCACTGACTGAAGTCAGTCAGTAATAACATACATTTGTGTTTCAGATTTCATAGCCTTAAGAAAATGCATACTAACAAATCCTGCTAAATCTAGCAACTTTATAAGTTTATAAGAGCAATATTTAAAATGTCCCCCTATTTTTGGGTCTTTGTTCCCACATTATTGTAGGCTCTGTCCGGATTTTTTGCACTAAAAATGTTGAGAGGTGTGGCTTACTCCATAAATATTTTCTAGTTCCTACCATCAGTACCATTTCTTTTACAATGCCAGCTGGAGAGGTGAGAGCGTACAGTCATATCAATGCATGTTTCATCTTTGCTTCCATACTGAAGGAATAAGGTTAATAAATGCTTTTGTGAGAATGAACTAATAAGCATACTTTTGGGTATACTGAACTCATTTGGAATCCCATTATACAAGTGTCCAGATCTCTGTGTCGTGCTTACATTAATAATGTACTACCATCAGAATTTTCCTGAGTATAAAACGATTAGTCGTGTGGTTAAAAATTCAGCTGTTAGCTTTTTTCTTGCATGTTTAATGTAGTCATGTTATAAGAATTATACCTATCATTTAGGTTATCTTGCCTGAAAGAAAAAGGTCTTTGGACAGACAGCTCACTTACCCAGTAAACAAATGTTAAATAAAAAGTAAATAACCAGGCGCATCTACTACTAGAGAGTTGCAAAACTCTGCCCCAGTGTGGCAATACTGAAAATGGCAAGGACAACTGCTGAGTGTAGCTACTGCTGGTGTAAATCCACAGATCAATTACATTGTATTAAACATCTTGAAACAAATTGCTAATGTGGAAACATGCATCCTAATCCAGAAACCAAGTTATAATTTACTCTTCTATAACATGACCACAGCTTCACCAGGTATCCCAACTACAAAAGAAAATTTTCTGAGGACTCCAGCAAATGTCTATTCAGTGTAGTATCTGATCTTTTTATACACAGAAACCTTACTTGCTGCAGGCCTTCATTTAAAACTTCCACTAACTGCCATTCTAGCCCACAGAAGCACCTTCAGAATAGCTTAGCAGCTTATGAGTGAATTGCAAATGAGGCAAGAGCTTATGCTTACAATCTTCACTTGCCTGAGTTTGACTATAATTAAACCAAGACAAACATTTCAGGTTTTCACATGTAAATGTTCACTTATGTAACTGGTGTCCTGGTTAGAAAAACATTTTATATTTTGATATATTAATCATAGTTCTGCACATATGTGAAGCATCTGTACAACAGTATTTTTACAGAATGAGATGCTCTAACATAACCCAGCCAATAGATGCTTCTACTAACTGCTTGCTAACTTTAGTTCTTTCAGAAGTGCTACCCTGTTGCCTACTTTTTATTTGCAAACACTGCTGAAAATCTACAGACACTCCCTTACACCAAGCTCGTTCAACTCTTCAGACACTCCAGAGGAAAGCTTGCTCGTGCAACAACTGAGAACACTGGACTGTGCGTTACGTACAAATCCACAATATGAAATGACGTGGTTACACCAAGTCCAGTTTTCTCTTTTACCGGAAACTGTTACTGCCACTAAATATGAATAAAATGCTTGCATTACTGCCAAGCACATCTCTCCACTGTTCATGACATTAATTAGAAAAATTCTTAAACACCAAAGGCATAACATGCTCATCAAATGTAAACCATACCTCTCAACTGTCCATATTTTTGTAGAGTATTCAGATTTCTGCCTTATATGTTTGGTTAGTTCTTAAATTTGTGTTTTTTCTGTCAAGCCCCTGAGGAATGAAGTCACTAAATAATTGCACATTTGAATTTTGACTTCATATCCTTCAGAAGATCCATGCTTACACAAATTCTATAAGAGCAATGTTTAAACACACACTGTACCTTTGCCCCCCTCCCCATTTTTTTAAGGCTTTGTCCAGATTTCTTGTGTTAAGGGTCTCAGAGGTGTGTGTGGAACAGCAAAGAACATGGACGTAAGACTCAAAATGAGGAAAATTCCTCATAATGAGGTTCCTTGAGAGGCATGATTGACAATAATGGGTTTCCTACCCATTTTTAGCTTTGCCCCTGTGTTTATTGAATAAGCATTGGCTGAGATGATATGCAACAGCTCCTATATGTTATGCAACTGCTGTAATGTTCTGAGAGCTATACAAAAAAACATTGGTGCAGTCCAGTGTTCTCCATTATTGCCGCTCATGCTATATACACACAGGCATTACAATGTACAGAGACAGAGAGAAGTACAGTTCTGTAAATAAACTTACTACAACTGTAGATGTCAGAGTAATCACTGCAGCAGTAGCCTTTGCTATATGGGTTACATCCTGCTAAGGATATAACAGCCGGCCAGCTTCCCTAGTTTCAGGGCACTTTCCACACACCCAAACAGTCTTCCAGATTGAGCAGCGCTGACTAAAAACAAAGGTTTGGGCATCAAACCATTTGTAGTATTCATGCCAAGACAGAGAGGGAGGCTGAGCCATGATAGGACAATGCAAGGCATAAGAAATAAGTGTCCACACCCTGACAAATTACACACCACAAAATAAGGGGGGGGGGTGGATACTGCAGGAGTGATCATTTGAACATCCAGTGGTTAAACGGACTTGTACAACTGTACTGTTCTATACGTTGTAATACCTGTGTGCATATACCACCAGCAAACATTGCAATGGACTGTCTGAATAGTGGAAACAGCTTGGTGTAAGGGAGTGTCTAAAGGCTTTCATTACTGTTTGCAAATTAAAAGTAGACAACAGGGTTATACTTTTGAAAGAATTTATGCATGACCTACACAACTATATTATGTTCATCATATTGATCAATGCTGCAGTAGCTACAGCTATATGGGTAGAATACCCTAGCTATATTTGAGAGGTGGTAGGGGAAAGATCAAGAAACCCATGGAGAATGTTCTTAGAAAAGTCTGATCAAGACCTAAAGAATGAATCAAGCTTGTAATGCCTTGTAAACGTATGTATACAGTACCAAGATGCTGCTTTTAGAATACTTCTAAAATCCAACCCATTCCAAAAAGCCACAGATCAAGCCAAAGCTCTGGTAGAGTGTGCCTTGACCCTGCCTGGAATAGTTTTACTGTGGTGAGTATAACAAAAGGCAACAGCCTGAGACAACCATTTGGAAATGGTCTGCTTTTGACACAGGATGTCCCTTCTTACCATCACAAGAAATGAACAGATCCTGAGTTCGGACAGATTTAGTTGTCAAGATAGTAAAGGAATTGTCTGTGAAGATCCAAGGTAAGGAGTATACTTTCTTCCTCATTTTTGTGTTCAGAAAAGAATGTAGGGATATGGATAGTTTGTCTTAAAGCAAACCGGGATACCACTTTAGGGACAAAAGGAGGATTACTTCTCAAGGAAGCCCTGTCTCTGAGGGAAATGAGGTAGGGTTAACTCACCATAACAGCTTGCAAATCATACTCTTCTTGCAGAGCTCAGAATAATCAGTATAACAGTTTTCCATGTTAAGAACCTTGTCAGCCAGATGAGGGGATGAAATGGAGCAAGGGTTAGCTTCTCTAACACAAAATTAACTCATTCCCTCCAGTACAGATCTTTTGAGTGGGTACCATTCAATTCCTAGTGGGTCTCAAAGAGGGGTTTCTAGTTTTCTTGGAGGCCTCTTATACAAAACCCCTTTCAAGAACACTTTGACATAAGACTGTCTTAAAAAAGAGGAGGATCTATGGACAGATATGCTGAAATGAACAATAAAAGGATCTTGACAAAGGAATAAGGCAGGCATTAGAATAGTAACTTACTCAAATATTGTAAAACTACAGAAAAACTAGCCCTGAATAGGGGGTGGTTATGTTGTTGGCAACAAAATAGAAAATCTTTTCCATATGCTAATAATTATTTGCTAGTAGCAGGCTTTCTTGCCTCCATTAGTACCTGCTGCACGTTCTTACAAAACAAGTGCCTAAAGGGAATTAAGACCCTACCATTCAGGCTGTCAATTAAAGTTGATTTGGGTTGGGGCATATCAAACGCTGATCTTGTATGAGTAGATACATTCTGGTAGTAATTGCTTCAAGCCATTTCCAAAAAGAAGAATCACTTTTCCCTGGTTCAAAGGGAGTCACTGCAATGACCTTGAGTGATTCATTCTACATCTTAAGTAGTCTGGATATCAGCGAAAAGGGTAAAAAAAGCTTACATGAACAGTTTTCAAGATGGCTGCAGCTTAACTCTAGCTTTCCCAGTGTGAAAACAGAAACTCAGACAAGGCAAGCAGACTTAAGTGTTTCTGGGTAAATTTCAGTAACTGGCTAGTAAGTGTACTGCCTGGACGCCAGGAAAAAAAAATACAGAATACCTGGAAAAGATCAGCACCAAAAAGGGAGGAAGAAACTGACTGGGGAAGCTCTGTAGCTGTTCAGCAAAAAAACAATGCAACCTCCAGACATAACTTCCAGTAATCTACAGGAAGATGTAAAACAACTGCACACAGACCTGGCTAAATAAACAAAACACCGGAGTATATCAACACAAACAACAAAAGGCTGGAAAAATGGATGAAGCTTTAACAGACATCCAGATGAGGTGATAAAGCTGCTGCAAAAATCAGGGGTTAAACTAAGAAAAGGCTGGCTGCATATGAAACTGCTCAGGAAGAGAAGTTTTGAAAAATAACAGAATTAGAGGACACATATGGAAAATCTGAGATTTTCAGCTATAGCAGAGAAGCTGGAAGGACCAGTCCACATTAATTTTATGAAAGCGCACATAAGCAGCTAGACTGGTATTCCACAGCAGTTGTTGTTAGTTGAAAGGGCACATTGTGTGTATGCTTCAAACCTGGCTATGATAAACCAACCTAAACCTTTAATGGTAACGATGCAAACCTACCAGCAGGAGTTGATTCTGACAAAACTGTGTCAGAAAAACAAAATACTAAAAGTGGGAGGCAGCAGTATTTGTGGTCAAAGATCACTCATTGTACACCAGGCAGAACAGGAATAAGTTATTTATAAAGGGATTGTCAAGACAGGTGTGAGATTCAAATACTGTACCCAGCTGTCTTCAAGGTATTCTTCCCTGGACCAACAAAAAAAAAATACATAAGTAAACACAAAAGTTTGGCCGGCAAAAAGTGAGCTGTGAAACAGAAGGAGATTCTGCTTCTTGTTCTTCTGGCAATAAAGACCACAGAAACTGTACCTGTGAATCCTTTTCCCCCGTTTCAACAGAAAATGTTGGAGAGAAGGAAGGAAGCATGAGAGTTGACTAGAAGACTAAAGAGTACGTTGAAAATAAAATACATACAGATTTGAGAGATGGACATGAACAGTAACAAAACTAGTAACTTTAATGAGGGATTACCATGCAGTAATTATACTTGTGATATATGACAGAACAAGAAAATCTGGAAATATTGGACTTTCAGAATTTGGACTTTTGGGGGACTCTACAGTAGTGACAGCTTTCAGTAAAACTAAAGTTTTGTAAGATGTGACATAGGCTCAAATGGATACAAGAAACTATATAAATGTTCAACCTGCCAAACAGTGTATGCATATAACACAACAGCTGGAACTAGACATTTAACAAAAAAGGTGGGAATATGTTTTTAATACACTGATGCTTTCTGCAATGTCTATAAATGTCAAAGGTCTTTCAAATAAATACAAAAACGAAGGATTAATGAACTATATTAAAAATGTAGAGTGCAAATAGCTGTATTACAGGAGACATACTTGGAAAGAACTGAAAATATGAATTAGATAAAGAAAGGTTTTCAGGATGGTTATTCAGTGGAATATCTGGGACAAAGGAAAATAGAAGTACTTCTATTAATTTCAAGAGGAGCTCCAAAAGTGAAAGAGGAGGATTAAAAAAAGACAATAATGGCAGATTTGTAGCATTGAGGCTCTACTGGCAAGGAAGGATTATACTGGCATGTACTTATTTTCCACTAAAACTGCTATAATGGATCTTAAGAAAAATCTGGGAGAAATTATCAATTTTCAGCAAGTAATATTACTAGTAGGTGGTGACTGGAATTTGATCCGCAGCAGTGAAGATGTGTCTGGGGGGCCCAGAAGGAAAACTACAACAAAGAAGGGTAGATTTTTGAAGAAATTTATGAAAATATTTGGAATGAAAGATATGAATTCAGTAACAAGAGTTTGAAGTGAATTTACATATTTATTCCCAAAGACATAAAAACTGGGCTAGGCTAGACAGAATTTAGATTTCATAGGAACATGTCATTTAATTGCAGGTCTTGATACTCACCCAATAACTATTTCAGATCATGCGCCAATAACTAAAATAAAAACAGGGTAATGAAATAAATGAGACACTGGTGCTTTCCCACCTATCTGTTGAAAAGAGAGGAATTTAAGAAATGGGTAGTGGAGATTATCCAGGAGCTAGTCGAGAGAATAGAAATAACTTCTAAAAATATAGATAGGGAGTGGGATAAAATTAAGGTGGAGTTTAAAAATAGGGTGGAAATAAAAGAAAGGGAGCTATGGCTAAGAAGTAACAAGAATTATTTAAAGGAACTGAAACATTAAAGTACTGCAGAATAGGGAGAATCTCACAGAACAAGAGGAGGATCAACTGCAGAATGCTAAGCAGAAAATAAGGGACGCGGGATTATAACAATATACACGAGTTTAGAAAGACTGCTGTTAAGCAACTGCTTTCTGATATTAGAGCTTAAAAACTTTTATTACAGCGACTCAAGCAACAGAAAGAAAGGACTGCTGCCAAGCTTAGGGAGCCTATAACAAGGAAGGTAACAAGAGATCCTGTAGAGGTATTAGAAATATTTCAGAAATTATATGAAAATCTGTATAAAGCAGAGAAATACAAAAATCAGGAAAAGATGCAAATGGAAATGTTTAAAGAAGAATTAAATATGCCAAGGTTAGAGGTAGTTGAGGCTCAATCACTAACAGTTAGGATAGAAGATGAGATAAAAATTGTGATATATAACCAATCTACATAAAAGTCCCCAGGAATAGATGGCATTCCTGTGGAGGTTTAGAAGCTAGGAGGGAATAAATGAAAGATCTGAAGGTTTATTTAACAGTATTTTAAGAGAAGGACCGACATCCTGGAAGAAAGCAGTGGTAGCCATAATACCTAAAGAGGGTAAAGATCCATCGGATCCAGCTTCATACAGGCCCATTTCAATATTAAACCTTGATTGTAAAGTACTCAAGTCTAGAATGCCTAAAAGCATGGCAAAATCAATGCCAAAACGGATAGATATGGATCAATGTTGTTTTGTGGCGGGGAGGCAAACATTTGACAACATTAACAGAACATTGATGATCCAGAGGGAAGCAGAATGCAAGAAAAATGTCATTGTTGTTGGTGGGCCTTGAAGCAAAGAAAGCACTTCACAAAGTAAGCCGGGGACTTTATGAGCAAGGCAATGGAAGCATTTTATTTTCCTGAAAAAAAGTATAAGGTTGATCAGAAGGATATACGACGGACTGGGGGCAAAAAGTGGGTGGGATTCTCTCTGATAATTTCTGCTTGAGCAGAGGAACCTGGCAGGATGTCCTCTTTCCCTCTTATTTGCATTATATTTAAAACCAGTGGCAAAGAAAACAAGGGACTCAAACTCAAAGATATAATTGGTATGGTAGTCAAGAAAACCTGGTTCTATTTGCAGATGATATTTTATACCTGTCAAAACCAGAACGAGACATTACAGTGTTGTGGAACATTTTGAGACAGTTTCAAATCTTTTTGGGATACAGAATTAATGAAGCTAAAACAAAGGAAATCGCGGTAAATTATGTACCCACATAGTAATTGGTTCTGCAATATCCATATTTTTGGGGACATGATAAAATGAAATATTTAGGAGTGTGGACTAAAAATGATACTAGTGTGGCAGCTAAGGATACGTGAGAAGAGACTAAACAAAAGATAGCACAAAAACTGAGAAAACGGAAGCTTTGTTATATGGAAACGGACAGTAAGATATAACCATTTTAAATGTTTTTAGCCCCTTTAGTCTTTTACACATGGCAGGCATATTTTTATCAACCAGAGAAGTTTTTGTGGATAGCAGCTAATAAAGAGCTGTAGGACTTTATCTGGGAGGGGAAGATGGCAAGAGTCAAGTGGGATAACCGGATTCTTCCAGTAGAACAGGGCAGACTAGGATTACCTGATTTGAAGGGGTATTTCAGAACTGTACAGTTAAGGCTCCTAAACATAGCACAAGCAGAAAACTATAATTCAAAGTGGAAAGGGATGATAATGATGAAACAGGGGGAGAAGCTCAAGAAACAAGGAGACCCAGGGATTTTGGATGCAGGCCTTTAAGGATAACAATAATCAGTAATCAAGCAGAATACCATATTTATAAAGTAGCAGAAAGTATCCTAAGAACTAAGCCAACATGAGAATACAGAAAGGAGATTCTGCCCACAGGGATGACTGCAATTAGGGATATAATCAATAGGCAAGAGGGGGCTGGAATTTATTGGAGAAAACCGCCAAAGGAACCAAGGTATTGGGAGCAAATAACTACAGAGGGAAAGAAGACAGAATGGGAAGACTCCAAGAATATATGTGGACTCCAGGTTACATTGCCTTCCCTATCAAAGGTTTTTATTTATTTATTTTTACATTTGTTAACTGGGTTAGTTTGACTGGTCCCAGAGAGCCCTTTTTTAGCAGAGACCCAAGGAGAAAAGGTCCAGGAAAGTAAATTACAAAATAAGAAAAACCTAACAATTCAAGTTGTAAGATACTTGACAGTGCAACAACAGAAATATACAATATGAATATATACAAGGCAAAAGTACAGTGTTTTGTGACAGCAGTAACAATATGTTTGAGAAATTTGGTTAGCATTATGTTATTTACAAGGAATGTAGCAATGCCTAGAATAAAAAAGAAAATTCAGAGTGACATTATGACATAGTACAACAAAGATGCATTTAACAGCATAGGTACTAACTGCTGAGAGAGTAATATATGTAAACAGTTTAGGTAGATACCAGGCAGATGTTAACTTAGAGAAGAAGCATTCATTAGGTAATTTCCTGACAAGTACATATCCATTAATTCTGGAAAATAATTTTAGTTTTTGAATTCACCACTTTTGGTAGTGGAGCGAAGGGACAACAAAAGTTTGCTCCAAGAGTATGCAATTGAATGACTGTAAAGTATTTTTCCAGTATTTTTGTTTGACTTGGTCACCTGCAGAAGGTTTTGTTGTGTGCTTCTGAGGTCATGATTGGGTGTGCAGGGTGTAATTATGGATGTAAGGGCAGGAGTTGGGGGCTATTTAGGATGCTGTGTGCAATTTGTAATTGTGATATTTAAATCTTGTGGGAGAACTCAGGCCATCTTAAGCGCTTCAGGGATATACAGTGATGGGATTTGTAGCTATTACTGGCTGAGAATCTTGCTATCTTGTTATATGAGGCTTCTAGTTTGGTTAAGAGATTATTTTAGAGGTTAGTAAGTACGGGAGCAGCATACAGCAGGGATGGTAGAATAAATGTTTGAGCCAGTATAGGTCTAGATTTGTTAGGTATATATTTGTTGTTGCGGTATAGACGACATAGTTTTTGACTGCACTTTTTGATACAGTTTAAGATATGTAGGTCGAATTTTAATTGGTTGTCAATAGCAATGCCAAGCAATTTGGTGTTTGAGTTGGTGGTGATAATTGTATTATCTAAGGAGGAGATGGTGAAGTTGTCTTTAGTGGGACTGTGGTTTTTTGGAAGGAAAACGAGAAGCTTGGTCTTTTTGGGGTTGAGAAGCAGGTTGTTTTCAGTTAGCCATTGTTCTACTAGGTGCAGAGTCTGGTGAGTGACAGTGTGGAGATTTTGTATATTGTCGTATGTGTTAATTATTGTGGAGTGATGTGCATTCTGTATTAAGGTGGAGTGGGGGGAGGAGACATGGAGGTTATTTGTAAATATATTAAAAAGTAGGGGGCCCAGGATAAAACCCTGGGGAACCTCGGCCTTAAGACGGAAAGGGGAGAAGGAGGTTTGCCATCTGACAGACTGACGTCTGTTTGAGAGGTGGTAGTTAAACCAGGAGGTAGAAAGTTGTTGGTTGGAAAGTTTGTTTAGCAGGATGGGATGGGAAATGGTATCAAATGCTTTGGATAAGTCAAGGAATAGAGCTGATATGAGTTTATTATGTCTGGCTTGGGCAATGTTGTGTGTGAAAGATAAGAGGGAGTGGTACTACTGTGTGAGGGTCAGAAATCATGCTGTGTGGGTGTAATTAGGTCTGTAAGAGGTGGTTTAGTATTTATCTATGTATACATTTTTCCAGTATCTTGGATAAGGGGGATAAATATGGCAATAGGCATGTAATTTGAGGGTTCTGTAGAATTTCCTCCCCTATGGAGGGGTACTATGAAGAATTTGTTCCAGACTTCTGGTACTGTACTTTCTTGGATGGATCTATTGAAAAGTATAGATACAGGGGTATGCTATGCATTTGGCTGCATGTTTAAGAAATAATGGAAGGAATTTGTCGGCTGATGGGGAACAGGGTTTGAGTTTGTTAAGAAGTGATCTGATGAAGGGTGTTGCTAAGGGTGCTAGGGAGAATGATGGAAGAGATGAGGTTGGCAGTGGAATCTTTAAATCAAGAGTTCTGGTTTAGTAAACTTTTCTACTGCTTCGATAAAACAGTTGCTAATTAGGCTTGTAGCTTCATTAGAAGTTTTGTTAGGGAAGGGGTTTGGTGAAGAGTGGTTCCCAGGAGATAGCAGTTTGTTTATGGAGTGCCAGAATTTATTCGTGTTGGAATGTGGGTTGCACAGAGATTTTTGATAAACATTTTTGTCTAGTAGGACCTGCTTTGTTTGGTTGCAAAGCCATTTATACAAGTTCAGGTGGAAAGTTTTTTTTTCCGTGCTCTCCAGGCACTGTCTCTCTCGTTCATAAGTGACAGTTGCCTGGGTTAGTCATGGTGCATAATTACATTTTAGCCTAATTTTTCTACTGAGAGCCAGGGTGTTATGGGTTTCTAGGAATAAACTGTTGAAGCTTTGGACAGCCTCATTAAGGGGTAATGCATGTAGGAATGACCAGTTTACAGTGGAAGTAATTAATTTAGGGTGACAGGGTTGTAGCTTTTAAGGTTACGAGACTCTCTGTATTGGTAGCTCTTGTTAAGATTGGGAAAGTGCCTTACTACTGGGGTAGGGAGGTGGTCACTAAGGGAGCTAGGTAGGGTGGAAGTGTTATGATAGCACTGGGGGTTGGATACTGATATCTAGTCGAAAACAAAGCTATTCTGGGATTTTTTTTTGCTGGTATGTAGGTAAGGTGATCAGCTGAGTAAAGCCATACAGTTTTACAGAGTAGCTAGGGGATGCAGAATTAACAAGGTTCCAGTCAATATTCATATCCCCAAGGATGATGGTTTCATAGGGAATGGATATAGAAATCCAAGAAAGAAATTGCTCGAGTATTGGAGTGTTTTTACCTGTGA